>NW_006921628.1:4805037-4806990 GCF_000298275.1 Orycteropus afer afer
TTCCTCCTCTAATCCTGATGCCATGTTCTTCATATAGTCCAGCTTCTTGGATTATTTGCTCAGCATACAGATTGAATAAGTATGGTGAAAGATACAACCCTGACACACTCCCGTCTTGATTTCAAACCATGCAGTGTCCCCTAGTTCTGTTCAAATGACAGCCTCCCGGTCAATGTACAAGTCCTTCATGAGTACAATTAAGTGTTATGGAATTCCCATTCTTCTCAATGTTATCCACAATTTGTTATGATCCACACAATTGATTGCCTTTGCATAGATAATAAAACAAGTAAACATCTTTCAGGTATTCTTTGCCTTGAGCCAAGATCCATCTGACAGCAGCTATGATATCCCTTGTTCCACATCCTCTTCTGATTCCAGCATGCACCTCTGGAAGTTCTCTGTCAATATACTGCTGCAACCGTTTTTGAATTATTTTCAGTAAGATCTTACTTGTGTGTGATATTAATGATATTGTTCTATAACTTCCACATTGTGTGGGATCACCTTTCTTTGGAATGGGTACAAATATGGATCTCTTCCAGTCAGCTGGCCAGGTAGCTGTCTTCGAAATCTCTTGGCATAACAGAGTGAATGCCTCCAGTGTGGCATCTGTTTGTTGAAATATCTCAATGGGTATTCCGTCAATTCCCAGAGCCTTGTGTTCTTCACCAATTCCTTCAGTGCAGCTTCGACTTCTTCCATCAGTACCATTGGTTCCTGATCATTGCCACCTCTGGAAATGGATGAAGATCGACCAGTTCTTTCTGGTACAGTGACTCTGAATATTCCTTCCATCTTCTTTTCATGTTTCCTGCATCATTCAATATTTTGCCCATAAAATCTTTCAATATTGCAACTTGAGCCTTAAATTTTTTTCCTCAGTTCTTTCAGCTTGAGAAATACTGAGCATGTTCTTCCCTTTTGGTTTTCTAACTCCAAATCTTTGCACATTTCATTATAGTAACTGGCTTTGTCTGCTTGACCTGCTCTTTGAAATCTTCTGTTTAACTCTTTTATCATGTCATTTCTTCCATTTGCTTTACCTACTCTCCACTCAAGGGCAAGTTTCAGAGTCTCTTCTGTCATCCAATTTGGTCGTCTCTTCCTTTCTCATCTTTTTAGTGATCTCTTTCTTTCTTTATGTATGATATTCTTGATGTCATCCGACAACGCTTCTGGTTTTCAGTCATTGGTGTTCAATGCATCAAATCTATTCTTTAGATGGTCTCTAAATTCAGGAGGGATGTATTCAAGATCATATTTTGGCTCTCTTGGACTTGGTTTAATTGTCTTTAACTTCAAGTTGAACATGCATATGAGCAGTTGATGGTCTGTTCCACAATCAGCTCCTGGCCTGGTTTTGACTGAAGATATTGAGTTTTTCCATCACCTCTTGACATAAATGTAGTCAATCTGATTCCTGTATGTTCCATCTGGTGAAGTCCACGTGTACAGCCACTGTTTGTGTTGTTGAAAAAGGTATTTGCAATGAATAAGTCAATGGTCTTGCCAAATTCTACCATGCGATTTCTAGCATTATTTCTGTCACCAAGGGCAAATTTTCCAACTACCAGTGATTCTTGTTTCCAGCTTTTTCATTCCAGTCATCACAGATACATCCTGATTGCATGTTCAGTCAATTTCAGACTACAGAAGCTGATAATAATCTTCAATTTCCTCATCTTTGGCTTTGGTGGTTGGTGCATAAATTTGAACAATAGTCATATTCACTGGTCTTCCTTGTAGGTGTATGGATATTATCCTATCACTGACACCACTGTACATCCTGACAAATCTTTTTTTTTTTTTAATTGTAATTTGGGTGAAGATTCACAGAGCAAATTCACTTTCCATACAACCGTTCACATATACTTTGTCTCATGTCATTGACCACAGTTTACCACAATGCAACAGCTCCCCTCCCACTTCCTCCCCATAGTTACCTCTTCC
>NW_006921628.1:4808074-4811568 GCF_000298275.1 Orycteropus afer afer
ATATCAATCCTTATGTGCTCCATTTCATTTTGGACAACTTCCAATTTTCCTATTCATACTTTGTACATTCCATGTTCCAATTATTAATGGATGTTTGCAGCTGTTTCTCCTCAATTTGAGTCATGCCATGTCAGCAAATGGAGGTCTCAAAAGCTTTACCTTATCCATACGAGTAAGGCTTGTTTTACTCTGATAATGCAGCTCTTTTCCAGTCGTATTTTAAGAGCTTTGCAACCTAAGTGGTTCATTCTCCTGCTCTGTTTTGGACAATGTTTCCAGGCTATTCATAAAGCTGTGTAGAAATGTATCAGACAGTATTTCTCTGCTATTCATAAGGTTTTCCCCAGCCAATTCTTTGAGAAATGGATGGTCTCTTCCTTCTTCCTAGTCTGTCTCAGTCTGCAAGCCGCACTGACACCTGTTCACCATGTGTACCCTGCTGGGTTTGAAACACCAGTGGCACAGCCTCAAGTCTCACAGCAGCATGCCACCACAGTAGGACAAACCGACAGACACCAATACACAAATTTGTCTCCCTTAGCTTTTCAGAACCTCCCCAACTTCCCCCTTATCTGGATCCTTGCTGCTGACTTTTCTTTCTGTCCCAGTTCCCTGGCCTTTTTCTCTCCTTTCCTTCACTTTCCCTCCTTGCCACTTGTGCAGCATGGCCTGGGTTCCCTCCCCTTAACTGGGTCCCTGCCTCCAACTTTTCAGCTTCTTAGCCACAACCAATTGCCTTGAGAAAATAAGTCTCTGGTCCTGCAGGTTCAGGACCATGGGTTCAGGGGACATCAAGCTTGAGTGACACAACATAGTACACAAAAACATCCTATTTTGGTGAGTAGTGACTGGAGCCTTAAAAGCTTACAAGACTTCTGGTAAGATGGTAGAATAGGCAGAGAAGCTACACAGATCCTCTTCAACAAAGCAAAGAAAACCAGTTAACACAGGTACAGAAGATAATGCTGGAGCCCTGAGCTTTGAAAGGAAGGATACAGAAGGGGACTAAACAGCAACTAGTTGAAGAACCTGAATGAAAACAGTGACTATGGAGACAAACAGAGCTTCAGACTGTCAGCTATCCTGACATCATGTGCAGCCTGAATATTTCTAAGTGTTGTTAGGACCTGAGAATTAACTTAAAATTCAGCCTTACTCGCCAAAGGCTGCATGGATGACTGTGCTGTGGCTGATGACTAAAAAGGGAAACAGCTAAGGAGTAAAACTGAGCTGTGGACTTTCAGCTGTCCAGAGGGCACAGCCATTTTGAATGTTTAAAATGGTGGTCATTTGGGATATTTAAGTGACAGTATTCTCATTCACATTCCAGGGACCTAAGAACAGGCTCTGCTTGCCAAGGACAGCATGCATATACAGGAGGCTGATAAGTGGACAGCAGACAAGAGTAAGTGCATAAGTTCTGCCAACTAGTGAATAGAGGACCACAATACCCTGCTTACTCAGATACATCCAAAGAAAACAAAAATCTTTGGCAAATCACTCCAACATACAATCACCAATTAAATACAAACACAAAACACGTCACAATCTCTTGGAGACAACAGACCATCAGAATCCACACAAATAAGCAAGATAAAGCAGGAAAAACAAGGGAGCAGGATACAGACCCAGAACACATCCCTGAGGAAAAAGCAGCATTGGAACTCCCTGATAAGGAATTTGAAAGAATTATAGTTGGTACCTTCAATGGATTGAGAGACAGATTAAGAAAAACACTGACAAAACCGAGGAAAACACAAAGAAAACCCTGAAACAATTCCAGAAGACAATACAAGAACAAAATGACAAAATAATGAAAAATTAGAAATGATACAAAATCTACAAATAAAAATCTAGAAGATTAATACTAAGTTCTCAGAAATAGATAACACATTAAATGGGGAAAATAGTAGAATTGAAGCAATAGAAGACAGAATATGTGAGATTGAAGACAAATACCTCAATACTTCTTTGGAAAGGGATTAATCAGAAAACAAAAAAAATCAAAACAAAAGGAAGAAAGTCTAAGGCTCCTGTGGGATACCAAAAAATGAACAACCTACATATAATTGGAATTCCAGAACAGGAAAAGACAAATAAAACCACAAAGAAAATTGCCAGAGATTTGTTGGAAGAGAATTTCCCTGATATGATGAAAGACAAGAATATATCCATTTGAGAAGTCCAAAGAACCCCAAACAGGATGGACCCCAAAAGAAAATCATTAAGACATATCATCATCAAATTCACCAAAACTAAAGACAAAGAAAGAATCCTGAAAGAAGCATGGGAAACACGAAAAGTTGCCTACAAAGGACAACCAGTAAGACTAAGTTCTGATTTCTCAGCAAAAACCATGGAGGTGAGTAGCCATTGGGATGGCATATATAAAACCCTGAAAGAGAAAAATTTCCAATCAAGAATTAGATACCCAGCAAAAATGTCCCTCAAATATGACATTGAAATTAGGACTTTCCAGATAACCAGAAATTAAAGGAATATATTAAAACCAGACCAACCTTACAAGATATACTAAAGGGAGTCCTTTGGACAGAGGACCAACAACAGCAAACAACAACTGACCATTAATGCACAAGATGACATAACACAGAAACCATGCCAGTTATGGAAGTATCCAAAGTAAATAAGCCTACAAGATTGTAAACCGGGAATGAGAGACATCAATTGACAAATGAGAACAACTACAAACCAAATATAGGGAAAAAACTGTGTAGTTACAGAATTTCTAAATGAGGAGTAAGTCAAGACAACTGCAAGATAGAATGGATTGTTCTAAACTTGGAAAGAAAATTATGCATCACAGGGTAACCTCAAAGAAAAATTATAAACCTTCACATCAAAATAAAAAAGAGGACAAGCACTAACATTTAGCAAATACTAAAAGAATAGCATTGAAAGAAGCGATAACATAATTCATAAACAAAACAAACTCACCACAGAAAATTATATGGAACAAAGAAATCAGCAACAACACAAAAAAACACATAATAAAATGACAGCAATAAATTCTTATTTGTCGATAATTACACTGAATGTCAATGGATTAAATGCACCACTCAAGAGATGGAGAGTTGCAGCCTGGATAAAAAACATGACCCATCAATATGCTGTCTACAAGAGACACACCTTAGACACAAAGACAAAAATGGACTAAAAATAAAAGGTTGGAAAAAGATACATCAAGCAAATGGCAACCATAAAAGAACAGGAGTGGCAATATTAATTTCTGACAAAACTGACTGTAAGGTAAAAACCACCATAATAGACAAGGAAGGACTTTATACAATGATAAAGAGATCAATCAAATAAGAAGACATAAGCATAATAAATATCTATGGACTCAATGAAAGAGCCCCAAAATCATAAATCAGAATTTCACAGAACTGAAAAGACAAATAGATGACTCCAAAGTCATAGCTGTTGTTGTTGTTATTGTTATGTGCCATCGAGTCGGACCTGACTCATAGCGACCC
>NW_006921628.1:4816533-4858373 GCF_000298275.1 Orycteropus afer afer
GGACACTGGGAAGAGGTAACTATGGGGAGGAAGTGGGAGGGGAGCTATTGCATTGTGGTAAACTGTGGTCAATGACATGAGACAAAGTATATGTAAACTGCTGTATGGAAAGTGAATTTGCTCTGTAAATCTTCACCCAAATCACAATTAAAAAAAAAAAAAGTTAAAAAAAAATTCCTTGAATCAAACAAAAATGAAAACACAACATATCAAAATTCTGGGACACAGCAAAAGCAGTGATCAGAGGAAAATTTATAGCAATAAATACACACATCATAAAAGAAGAGCGAGCCAAAATCAACACCTTAACTCAACATCTCTAACAATTAGAAAAAAAGCAGCAAAATATGCTACAGTCGCCAGAAGAAAAGAAATGATAAAGATTAGAACAGCAATAAATGAAATAGAAAATAGAAAGACAATACAAAAAAGTTAACAAGAATAGAAGTTGGTTTTTTGGGAAGATTAATAAAATTAACAAACCACTGGAAAATTTAACAAAGGAAAAGAGGGAGAGAATACAAATAACATGAAAAAGAAATGAATTGGGAAACGTCACAACAGAATGAACAGAAATGGACGGATTTCTACAAACATACTACTTACCTAAACTAACACAGATTAACGTAGAAAATTTGAACAGCCTCATAATAAAAGAAGAAAATGAACAGTTCATTAAAAAATTACCAACAAAAAAAAAAGTCCCGGCCCAGACAGTTTCACTGGAGAATTCTACACAGCATTCAGAGAAGAACTGACACCAGTCCCACTCAAAATATTTCAGAACATAGAAAAGGATGAAATCCTCCCAAATTCATTTTATGAACCAAGCATTACCTTGATAACCAAAACCAGGCAAAGACATCACTAAGAAGCAAAACTACAGACAAGTATCTCTCATGAATATAAATGCAACAATCTTCAACAAAATCCTAGCCAATACACTCCAACAACATATCCAGAAAATTATACATTATGACCAAGTGGGGTTCATATCAGGTATGCAAGGATGGTTCAACATTAGAAAAATAATCAACATCATCCATCACATAAATAAAACAAAGAAAAAGAACCACCTAATCATATCAATTGATGCAGAAAAGGCATTTGGTAAAATCCATCACCCATTCCTGATAAACACTCTCAGTAAAATAGGTATAGAAGGAACATTCCTCAACATAACAAAGGGAATATATGCAAAACCAACAGCCAATATTATTCTCAATGGTGAGAGATTGAAACCATTCCCCTTGCAAACAGGAACCAGACAAGGGTGCCCTCTATCACCACTTCTATTCAACATTGTACTGGAAGTCCTAGCCAGGGCCATACGGCAAAAAAGAGAAATCAAAGGCATCCAAATTGGTAAGGAAGAATAAAAAGTATCCCTATGTGTTAGACTGGGTTCTCTAGAGAAATAAAACCAGTAAATCTTATATATATATGTATATAGAGAGAAATTTATCTTAAGAAAATGGCTCACACACTTATAGAAACTGGCAAGTCCAAAGTTCCTGGATCAAACGTCAAACTGGAGACTTTTCCACATCAAGCCGGAGGCTTTTCCAAACTCTTGCAGCTGCAGGGGCTGAGGAGCTCAAGGCTGCCAGGCAGTACACTGGCTGTTGACCCCAATGAATGACGAATCCAAGATCTCCAGGCTGAATGGTGGATTGTTCACTCACAGACAGTTGTAGGCAGCACAACAGAATCTTGATCCACGGAAGAATGTCTCTTTTCCCAGCATGTCCATAGATATACTGGAAGCAGGCCACTCTCCTAGGGAAACTCCTTTTCAATAGATTGGCTGCTCAAAACATATACATCTGATCCCATCATGGGAAGAACCCACATCACAATTGCTTAAACCACACAGATTTGTGGTCCAGCCAAGTTGACCTTCAGCTCTAACTATCACACCCTATTTGCTGATGATACCATCCTATACATAGAAAACCCAAGAGACTCAGTAAAAAATCTACTGGAACTAATCGAGAAATTTAGCATAGTGGCAGGATATAAGATCAACATACAAAAAATCAGTTGGATTCCTCTACACCAACAAAGAGATTGCTGACAAGGAAATAAGAAAATAAATCAATGCCATTTACAATAGCTACCAAAAAAATGAAAATACTTGGGAATAAATCTCCCTACGGACACAAAATATATGTACAAAGAAAACTACAAAACACTACTTCAGGAAACCATAAGAGATCTACTTAAATGAAGAACATATGCTCGTGGATAGGAGGATTGAACATTGTGAAAATGGCAATTCTACCCAAAGCAATCTATACATTCAATGCAATCTCAATCCAGATCCCATCAACATTCTTTAAGGATATGGAACAAACCAATCATTAATTTTATATGGAAAGGAAAGAGACCTCGGACTGAAGAAGGAGCTCTGGCAGCATAGTGCCTAAGGCACTTGACTGCTAACCAGAAGGCTAGAGGTTCAAACCCACCAGCCACTCCTTGGAAGGAAGGTTGGGCAATCTACTTCTGTAGTGATACTGCCTCGGAAATCCAAGGAGGGGTTGCTATGTGTCTGGTCTGACTTGATGGCACATAATAACAACAACAACTGAAGAAGAAGAACAAAGTAGGAGGTCTCACATTCTTGGATCTCATAGCCTACTATACAGCCACGTAGTCAAAACAGCCTGGTACGGGTATAATGACAGACACATAGACCAATGGAACAGAATCGAGAACCCAGAAATACATCCATCAACCTATGGTCAGCTCATCTTTGACAAATGGCTAAAATCCATAACGTGGGGAAGAGATGATCTCTTTGACAAATGGTGCTGGCAAAACTGGATATCCATTTGCAGAAAAATGAAACAAGATCTATGCCTCACACCATACACAAAAGCTAACTTCAGATGGATTAAGACTTAAATGTGAAACCTAAAACTATAAAGTTCCTCAAGGGAAAAACAGGGGCAACGTTAGAGGCTCTAGTTTATGGCATAAATAGACTGTCAAGCATAACCCAAAATGCACAAGCAGCAGAAGATAAACTAGATGAATGGGACCTTCTAAAAATTAAATATTTATGTTTCAAAAGACATCTCTAAAGGAGTCAAAAGAGAACCTAGAAATTGGGAAAAAACATTTGGAAACAGCTTATCTGACAGGGGACTCATCTCTAAAATTTATAGAAAACTCCAACACTTCAACAACAAAAAGACAAATAATTCAATTAAAAAATGGGCAGAAGACATGAACAGACACTTCACTGAAGAGGATATTCAGGCAGCCAACAAACACATGAAGAAATCTCCACAATCATTAGCCATTAGAGAGATGCAATGCAAATCAAAACAAGATAGTATCTGGTTCCAGCACTAATAGCAAAGTTCAATAAGACAGAAACTAACAAAATGCTGGCGAGGATCTGGAGAGTTCGGGACTCTCATACACTGCTGGTGGGACCATTAAATGATACAGCCACTGTGGAAAGCAGTATGGTGATGTTCTGGTTACCTAGTGTCGTTCTAACAGAAGACACCACAAATGGTATGCTTGAACAAACAGGAGTTTATTTTCTCAGTTTGGAGGCTTTAAGTCCAACTTCAAAGTGCCAGGCTCTAGAGGCTGAGTCAAAGCCCCTCCACCTTTGGCTTCAGCTCTGTCTCCTGCTCCTAGCCCATTGAAGCTAGAGGCTTTTCATCACTCAGAGAGCTGCTGGCTGCTGAGACTGACAAGCCCAAGGTTGACAAGTAAAAAGGCACAATCTCGATGTTACCAAAACACATGGCAGGCCATTAATTCAAGTTCATTGAAAGTCAAAAGGTCGGCAGAGCACAGCAGACTGCTGAACATGGCTACATGCAGGGCTCAAGCATGCCATAAGCTAGAGTCCTTCCTCAAAGTTGCTTGTTATATATGGAAGCAGACCACATCCCTAAAGCAGCAGCTCTGCTGCTTGATGGTAGATCCCACCATGGAGTTGATTGTCAGTCTCATCATGGGGAATAACTATCACCAGATGCCCAGCTACTCAACCAGGCACAGCCAAGGTGACACACAAGCTGAACTACCACAGCAGGTGATTCCTGGAAAAGTTGGAATTAGAAATACCACTTGATCCAACAAGCCCATTACTGGTATATATCCTAAAGAAGTGAGAGCTGGACAAGAACAGATGTATGTACACCCATGTTCATCACAGCACTATTTACAATAGCAAAAAGAGGGAAACAACCCAGGTGTCCATCAATAGAAGAATGGAAAATCAACCTATGTACATGCACACAATGGAATACTATACAACACTAAAGAATAATGTAGAATCTAAAAAATACAGCATAATGTGGATGAACTTGGAGGACATCACACTGAATGAAATAAGTCAAGCTCAGAAGGACAAATATTGTAGCAGGTCATTGTTGTACAAAGTCAAGGGAAGGTTTATATACATAAGGCAACTTTCTTCATTGGTTACAAGGGATAGGAGGGGAGAGGAGGGAACACTGAAAAATTAAAAAGCTTACAAGCTGCCTTCTAAGTTGCAACTACTGGTCTCTCCTCATCTAGAGCAAAGAAGAGAAAATAAAATTAAAGACATATGGAAAAAAAATTAGTCCAAGGGACTAACAGATCATTGCAACCTCAGCCTACATGACCCTGAGACCAGAAGAACTAGATGGCACCTGGCTGCCAATGACAACCACTCAGAAAGGGATCAAAATTTGAGATCCCAGATAGAATGAGAGGAAAAATGTGGGATAAAATTAAAAAACATAAAAATTACCAGAATTTCTGGCTGGATAGAGACTGGTGAAACCCTTGAAACTATGGCCCCGGGTTCCCCTTTGGCCTCAGAATTGAACTCATTCCCGTGGATTAGCTCTCAGGAAAGCAACAGAATGGACTGCTAGCTGACCACCTAACCCAGGGAGATGCAGTCCTTAGAACAGTCAACCTCCAGAGGAAAGCTAGACAAACAGGAACACATAGGTAAGAAGGACACGGGGAAGGGGTAACCACAGGGAGGAGGTGGGAAGAGAGCTCTTACATTATGGGGATTGTAATTGGTGCTGTGAAACAATATGTGTATGAATTGTGAAGTGTAAAAAGAACCTTCTTTGTAAATCTGCACCCAAATCACAGCTAAAAAAAAAAAAAAAAAAAAAAAAAAAAGCTGAGGCATCTACTCATTCCTTTGTTATTTATTCACTTATCCATTCAATAAATAGTTGTTAAGTATCTACTATATGAGGGCTGTCTACTTAGTGGATTTACAGAGAAATAATCCCTAATGCCATGAAGATTCTTAACCTAGGGAGTCAATTCACAAATATCATATCAGAAGAGATACCACAGAGATATAAGAAAATCTTTCCCCAAATCCAGAGACTGTCACAATGAACTTGGTACTGGATTGTGCAAGCCCTCAGGGTCAACCTGGTCGGGGGTGCTCAGTCTCAAATTGGGCAGGACATGACAACACATTCTCAAACATCCAAGAAGTTGGGTTCTATTTCTAGGAGCTCTTCTAGGTTTCAATCAAGGTTGAAGCAGGGGGAGGGGAAGTAACTGCAACCACAAAACATTCTGTGAAGCAGAAAATTGCAGAGGTTCCCTACACACTGCACTCATAACTCATGTGACAGGGTATATAGGCCTGAGAGAAGCAGAGAATTTCCCACTTAGCTCGCTGACATAAAGCAACTCATTTTAACATTTTGAATGAGTCTCAGTTTTCTAATCTGTAACTGGAATGATAATAATATTTCCCGGTCATTTTCATTTATTCAACAAATATTAGTTGAGTGCTGGGCACTCACTAGGCATTGAGATACAGCAAAAAATTATAAAGTCCCTTTTATAGAACTTCATGTTCAAGGGGAAGAGCTGCACAAACAAACAGGTAATTATGATACAGTGTGGTGTTCTAAGCATAGAGTGACAGTGGCAGCTAATAAGGTGTGCCAACCTCATTTTTGTGGGGTCAAGGAAGATGTCCTGAAGAAAGAAACACCTAAGCTGAGTCCCAAGGGACAAGTAGGCACTATCCAGGTAGGAAATAAGGAAAAGTAGGCATTATGCAGACTGAAGGAGGAATTACGCAAAGAGTCAGAAGCAAGACAGAGAAATGATTTGTTCTTGGACTGGAAAACAAGTCCAAAGACTAGGACATAGAGTGATGGGGGACATTAGTATAGATGAAGCCAGGGAAGTGGACACTAACCAAATTATAAAGGTGGTGTGAGCATGCTAAGGATAGACTCTACCCTGTGGGCAGTGGAGCCTCGAAAAGTTTTGAGCATGGAGATGGCATGACTTGACTTGTCTTTGAAAAAAGATGATGCTGGCTGCTGTGGGTGAATGTATGGGAGGGACAGAGTGACAGCAGGAATGGCTAATAGGAAGCTCCTGTAGACTTGTAGGCAAGAGTCCTGTGAAGGGTTACCCATTGTGAAAGTGGTAGGAGAATATCAATGGATGAAAGGACTAAGAACTGCAGTTCCTCTATGCAACAGAACAGTACTAGGCAATAAAAACAAATGAACATGCAATTGCATTGATGAATCTCAAATGCATTATTCTAAGTGACAGAAGGCAGACCACAGGTATGATTCCATGTATACGACATTTTGGAAAAGATAAAACTGTAACGACAAAACAGCAAAGCGGTGGTTTCATAACCACCAAGGGGTTGAGGATGACTGCAGAGGGGCACAAGGAAATTTGAGGAGGATGATGAAACTGTTCTATACCTTGACTGGAGTTGTGGTTGCAAGACTACCTGCATTAATACTCATAGATTCCACTCCAGGAAGGGTAAATTGTACTGTATGTAAACTACATTTCGATTTTTAACACACGTAGTGCCTAAGGCATTTGACTGCTAACCAGAACGCTGGCAGTTCAAACCCACCAGCCACTCTTCAGAAGGAAGATTGGGCAATCTAATTCCATAGTGATATCTCCTTGGAAACCCAAGGAGGGGTTGTTATGAGTCGGATCTGACTTTACGGCAGTGAGTTTGGTTCAGTTTAGACTAGAAGAAGTGCTTAATGCTCTAAAGGTTGTACTACTAAGATTTAAAGGAGAGGTAGAGCCCATGCCTCAAGGAGCTGTTTCTGCACAACTCCCTCAGCCTAGAACATTCTGCCATTGCATCCAGGATCTGCAGGAAAATAGGGTAGAAGAAGCCCTGTTCGCATAATGGTTAACATCTCAAGTGCTAGCCGAAAGGTGGATAGTTTAAACCCACCAGCAGCTCCGCAGAAGAAAACACCTGCTTCCATAAAGACACCAGCCAAGAAAACCCTATGGTGAGTTCTATTTTGTCCTAGAGGGTTGCTGTGAGTCAGCATCATACAATGACAACAACAACACGGCAGAAGTCAGCTGCTATATTGTTGGGGCTGCCATGTCTTAGCTTCACATCCAAAAAGAAGCAGGACAAGGTTCATGGCAGCACTGTTCACAATAGCCAAAAGGTAGAACCAACCCAAGTGTCTATCAACTGATGAGTGGATAAACACAATGTGGTATAGCCATATAATGGAATATTATTCAACTGTAAAGAGAAACGAAGTTCTAACACATGCTATGAAATGGACAAACCTTGAAAACATTATGCTAATTGGAATAAGCCAGACACAGCAGAAGAAATAGTGTATGTTCCCACTTACATGAAATATCTAGAATAGGCCAATGCTTAAAGATGAAAATGAATCAGTGATTACTAGGGACAGGAGGGAGGGAGAAAGGGGAAGTCATTGCTTAATGAGTAGTGCATTTTGCAAATGGATTGTGGTAATGACAATTCAACATGGCAAATATAATTAATATAATTAATATCACTGAATTATATACTTACAAACGGGCAAAATGGTAGATTTCTTGTTACATATATTTTAGCACCTCCTCCCACAAAATAAATAAATAAAAAGCTGTGGCAATGTGTTTGAATCAAGTGTGAAATCAGTGCTTGTCCTAAAAGGCTCTTACTGATCTGGCCCTGTCTAATTCCTCAGCCTCCTCTGAGTCCCCACTCAGTAATCCAGTCACACTAAAGTTCCCTGAACTGCCAAGCCCTCCCAATTGTACCATCTCTGGCTTGACAAACATCTATCATCTCTGCCTGTGTTTTCCCTGAAAAGCCACATCCTCAGGCCAACCTTCCCCACCCAGATGTGGGAGTCCCCCCCCCCCCCCACCTCTATGTGTTCTCAGCACCTGCACTTCCTCATGGACAATCCCCACAACTGCAGTCAATCACTAACTCTCTACTCTTAGCATAACTTTGTTTATTGATTGTCATTTTCCCCTAAGCCAAAGGTCTATGGGAGTGTTGTTGTTGTTATGTGCCGTCAAGTCAGCCCTGACTCATGGCGACCCCTCCTTGGGTTTCTGAGGCAGTATCACTACGGAAGTAGGATTGCCCAACCTTCCTTCTGAGGAGTGGCTGGTGGGTTTGAACCGCCAGCCTTCTGGTTAGCAGTCAAGTGCCTTAGGGACTGCATTTCTCATCCCCTGCTGTGCTCTCAGCATCTAGCCCATAGTAGGCCCTCAACACACATATGCTAATTTAATTTCATGAAGTTCCTCATTAGAAATATTAGGTTTACAGAAGATATGACACAATAGTTAAGTACCTGGCTATTAAACAAAAGGTTTGAACCCCTATAGCATCTCCATGGGAGAAAGATCTGGTGATCTGTTCTTGTAAAGATTACAACGTAGGAAACTCTATGGGGCAGTTCTACTCTGTCCCAAAGGGTCATTATGACTTGACAGCACCCAACTACAACAACTCTGATCTACAGAAGATACTTTTGAATGTTTTGATTTTTCTAAATTAGTAGTTAGTAGGGAAAGTGAGTGACAAACTCTATAAGGCTCTCCAAGACAGAAGAAAATCCCTTCGCTACTCATTCCTGTGGCTCATGAAGCTGAAGTGTTCAAGTGCTTCTCACCCCAAGACAGGACAAGGGCAAGCAGAACCTATTTACAATTCAGAATAGGATGCTTCCCTGGACGATAGGTTTAATGGCTCTGCTTATTCTGGAATGAACGCAATTTAAGATTTCTAGATTCAATAAAAGGCCCAGGAATACTCTTCTAAGACCTTCTTGGAACTCAGATAAGTGGCAGAATGAAAATATTTACCAACAGGTTAAGGTCATTTCAACATTTCTATTACAAACTCCTATTTTCAGGGGTTTAAATGATAACTCAGCAGTAAAACTTAATCCTAAACTGAAACTTGGCAAATAATAATAGACTGTCTTTGCAGATATTTGAAGGAAAAAAAAATAATAAAAGAGCAAGAGGGGAAAAAAAATCCCAGAGAACTAACCTTTGGTGACTTGTAGGTTATTGAATTGTTGCCTCCTTTCCCCCAACACCCAACAAAAGAAAAAGCACTGAAAAGTAGTTTACATGGTCTCCTTAACCCATCCCTGGACCTGGACATTGCTCCAAAGAAAGAAAACATCCTTGTTTTGAACATTAATCAGAGAACTAGTGATCAGAGATGAGACCACTGTACAACCAAAGTACATCAATGGATAGTTGACTCAAGCAAAATAGGATGTTGACTTCCATCAACATAGTACACTGGGTGACCATTGAATAACCCCCACAAATTTAACCTGGTCACATTTATTTGTCAGAGTTAGTATCCCAAGACGCAGGAAACAGCAACTCCTGCTGTTCTTTAGACACAATAAATTGAACATAAACTATATTCTTGTGGGTCTCTTTATGACCCCAAAGAGAAAATCAGACTTTGAGAAATGTGGACAGTGAATATATTGTCTACTTTGCTTGAAAGGAAGTGCAGTGAAGAGTGACATAATTCTAGCAATGTGACCTCAGTCCAGTCTGTATAATTCTAGATGTCTGCAACCACCTTCAGAGGTAAGTGCCATTAAGTTCAGAGGTAGTGCCATTGTAGATGCCCCCATGGATAGTTCAAGGATCATTTCAGAATTGTTTGCTCTATGCAGACCTAAAGTATGCTTTCAGCAAGAAAAAGAAAAAGTGATTAAAACGATGTGACTACATGGACTCTCTTCTCAATCCAATTTAGGCTTTAAACTGGAGTCACTAACAGCCAGTATTATGGGGGGGAAAGGCAATACAGTGCATTGCAGTTTTGGGAAATTATGGTTTGTGAGCCAATTTCTGGCCCACCACGTGTGTTTGTAAAGAAAGCTTTATTTGCAACACTGCCATACCCATTTATTATGTAATACCTATACCTGCTTCATGGCTACATTTGAGAAGTTGAATACTTGTGATAGGTAGGTATGATCTGGCCCTTTAAGGATAGTGTTTGATGGCCTTAGATACAGTGGATGCAAAGATTAGATTACTAAATTACCTTAGGCAGGTTAACTAATCTCTTAGAACCTCTGGTTCATCAGGTGTAAAATGGAATCATATTAATACCTACCACATAGGGTAGTTATGATGAGTACAGCAGTTAAGACATACGTAGAAAGATGGAGAAAATGGGATTTTAAGAGCTGACACTTGAGTTCCTTCTGGGGAGAAGATGGCCACTGTTTTAAAAAACTATTACATAGTTCCTTCTATGTGGGAAAGATGAAGGGCTGGAAGTGTGGTCTGTAGGGAAGCGGAGGAGGTTGAAAAGAGCTGAACTCCACTTAACTGGGGCAGGATAGGGCTGAAGTGTGAATAAAGTTAGTCAAGTGGGCCAGGGAGGAAAGTGGGTAAGTAAAGGGGTCGAGCAACTGGGCCAGCTGCTGAAGTGCACAGACGAAGGTGATGGATGAGAAACTCAATGTGGTGAGGCAGCTGGAGCTTCACGAAGAATCAGGGAAACCATTTTCTTAAGTCCATCCTGTTTCAATATGAGCCTTGCTTTCCCATCCTGAAGCTGCAGAAAGGCTACACACCTCCACATGACTTGTGTGAATGGAAAGAGAAGACAGTGAGGAAAAGAGCAGTATTTCATGGCTTGGTGACAAGAACAACCAGATTTACCGGGGGAAGGAGCTGTGAGCAAGCTTAATAGAATAATGGAGGTAGAAACTCACAACTGAAGGATGTCCTGAAAACAGAAAGCTCTGAGGGATGGAAGCACGCCTGAGGAGGAATGGGGTTTCCCATTGAATGTGGAATAGAAAGTACAAGCTCTATTTACTCATTTCAGAGGGCAGGGTGACCTTAGGTGGCACCTGAGTTATGCACATCAAGAATTAGGCATAATACCTGACATGTAAAAGACTTTCCTGATCTTACCATACATCCTTGCCATTATGATTGTTGTTGTTAGTTATTTACTGTAAGGTAGAAAATTTGACTCTCATCACTTTCCTACCCTGTGATCTCAATCAAGCCATTTAATCACTTACCTATAAAATACTGTGGGGACCTCAGCTCCCTCATCTATAAAAATGGGCATGAACACAGTTGTCCTGATAACTCTACAGGATTATGGGGGGGGGGCGGGAATAAAAGGGAATAATGTGTCAAAGCCCTACAAAAACCATTAAGCACCATCTCAGTATAAGGTGGTATCATTATAAACTAGTTGACCTTTTTTGCCCCGTAAATATTAACCAGCCTAACCTCTTAAAACAAAAATTTCAAAGATCCCCAAGTAGTTTCCATTTTCTCCCCTCTTAATTCCAAGTAATAAAATTGGTAACCTCGTCAAAGTTGCAGCAGGAGATGAAACAAGATGCCCTAACAACACATCCACTGCACTCAGAGCAGGAACAGGTCACATGATAAAGATTAGGAATTTACAAAGAGGCAGACAGGCCAGCTGCAGCTCATGATTCTCTCTCTGATGGGATGAGACCATTTCTTTTAAAATGTGCCTTTGAACCTCTGTGACCTCTTTTGCCAGGTCCCACTATGTGAAACTTATTGAACAGCTATCAGTCAGATGGCAGTCATTATGTCCACTTGACTTTAAGGATTAAGGTCATATTCTTTTGAGGAAAAAAAAGATGTGAATAATATAAAGTCATCTTTTTTTAGTAAAACTGTATACAGTACCTCCATCCTGATCGAGTGCTATTTCTTTAGGGCATATCAGGTAGTGCTTAAAGAGAAACAGCAGGACCCTGTCTACACGTGGCCTAGAGTGATGAACCTACTTTGAATTGAAATAAGGGGAAAAGAAAAGCACATCACTGAACGGGGAAATCAACTTAAGGATTTCCAAATAAAAACTCTAGAGAAACTCCATTTCACATAACTGCAGCCAATTCTATTTTGAGATGACATATGAATGAAGTTTAGGTTTGGTACACAATGTGAACACAATATATTACTTAATAAATGTCTTTCCTATATATAAAACATCTATAAATATGATTGGGAGCTCTGGTAGCATAGTGGCTAAGGCACTTGACTGCTAACCAGAAGGCAGGCAGTTCAAACCCACCAGCCACTCCTCGGAAGGAAGGTTGGGCAATCCTACTTCCGTAGTGATACTGCCTCGGAAACCCAAGGAGGGGTCGCTATGAGTCGGGGCCGACTCGACGGCAAACAACAACAACAACAACATAAATATGATTGACTTACATAAAAATGTTTATTATGCCCATGTATTGAGTGCTTTTAATATCATTCTCACAACAATCTTATGGAAAAAAATACATTGTGTTCCTATTTTATTCATAAGGAAACTGTGGCTTAAAGAGGTAAAATAATTTGACTAAGTCTACACACTTTTCCTGGTATTGGCAAAGATTATTGAATATACATGGACTGCCACAAGAACGAACAAATCTGTCTTGGAACAAGTACAGACAGATGCTCCTTAGAGAGGACGATGTCTAGGCTTCTCATGTACTTCAGACATGTTATTTGGAGGGACCAGTGCCTGGAGCACATCATGCTTGGTAAAGCAGAGGGTCAGCGAAAAAAAAAAAAAAGGAAGACTGTCAACAAGATTGACTGACACAATGGCTGCAACATGGGCTCAAACATAGCAACAATTCTGAGGATAGCACACGACTGGGCAGTGTTTCACTGTGTTGTACGATGGGTCACTACAGGTCCTAACTGACTAAACATCACTTAAAAAGAAATCCACAAAAGGTGGTAGATCACCAACTCCAGATATTGTCTGTGGATAAAACCTGGGCCATGTCTCTGAGAACCACAGTAAAAATCAAGTGGTTTTGCCAATTCCCACATAAGCAAGCTGGAAAAACTGCTATAGTAATAGAACTGAAAGCCTGTTTTCAAGATGCTTCCATTTTTATTAAGGCATTCAAAATTACCCTCCTCTACTTTTACATCAAAAAGAAACTAAAGTCTGAAATGGGCCAAATGTTGGTCTTCAGCAGCTTACGACCCTCATGACAGGGTGACATAATTCAACATTGGCAATGCAGAGGCTCCAGAAGACAATGATAGCATTGGGTTGCAGCACGTTACCTCAGGCGAGACACAGGCCCTCTGTGTATACACTATCAAAGCCCCACCGAACTTACAATGAAATGCTGAAGATGGCTACCTGGGCCCCTTCAATCTACATCTACTCAACAATGTGCCCCTTTCCACCAGTCAGCAAAGCGAACGTGATACAGCCAGCATGCTATAAAGCCTGGGGAAGCAGAAGGAACTGGAGCTGGTGTATTTTAGATGGGATGGCAGTGTTTCCTGATGGGAAGGGCAGCCTTCAGGAGAAGAGACAGCCATCGGTTACCTAAGCGTTTCAGACTTTTGCTCTCCCAGCAGAATAGCAAATGAACCAAGTCATTTTCCTCCCTTCCAAGGAGTGATGTTATGTTTTTCAAACAATAAAACACATGGAAAATGAAATGGTTTGATTTTCTTTAGCACCAGCAAATTTTATTGTAATCCATGGCCAAATATATTTACGTCTGGTTCTGATATACAACCTTAGCTTCTATTGTTAGGAGGAAATTTGACTTAAAAGATGTTAGTCATGAAGTTTGCCCTAAAGAGCTCAGGCAGTACTTTCCCTCCCAGAATGTCCTGTATAACGGGTGAGACGGACAGACTGCAAAGGTAATAGAAGTTGGCTTCCAAACCTGCCACTCTCCAGAGGCCAATCAGTCCAACATTAGCACAGGCCAGCTGCAGAGGCTCTTTTATTTTCGGAAATTCATTCCATCTCTACTTCTCACCCACTCTGCTCTGAGTTTCTCCTCTCTCTATCTGCACTCATGTCCCTTTGTACTGAGAACTGCCACATCATGGTTAGTGCTGTCTGCTTTGGGGCAGTGGTGATTCAGTGGTAGAATTCTCACCTTTCCTGCGCAAACCGTGGCCAGTGCACCTCATGTGCAGCCACCAACCTGTCTGTCAGTGGAGGCTTGTCTGTTGCTATGATGCTGAAAAGACTTCAACAGAGCTGAAAATTAACCAGAAAGAAAGGCCTGATGATCTACTTCCAAACAGCAGCCAATGAAAATCCTATGAATCACAATAGTCTGATGTGCAACAGATCATGGGGATGGTACTGGACTGGCCAACGTTTTTTCCATTGTGCACAGCATTGCCATGAGTCAGGGGACAACCTGATGGTAGCTAACAACAACAGCTGTTTGTCCACATTTCAACAACAACAGGAATAGATCCAGGTTTCATGAGGCCTAATTTGGGCTGGGGCAGGGAGCTGTGTGGAAAAACTTCTAACTTTTGCAAATCTTACAAAAACATATAAACATGGGAATACACTGCCAGGAATTTAGAAGAAGCTCATGCATGGGAGAGGCATTAACTTGAGCCCCGTTAGCTTTCCAATAAGTCCATCTCTGATAAGAAACAAAGAAAGTATATTAAGCAACATGCAGAACACTCTCAGATTATCCTGAGCCATTTGTCATGTGACAATCCTTCCTTCATCTGGAGACAGATGGTTTAGAAAACCTGGCCCTGGAGGATACAAGGTTTGGTTTTTTCCATTCCTAAGAGATAACTTATGTCAGTTTCCTTAAGGGGAGGGAAGGAAGGCATGAAACGTCTGTTGGTTTTTATATGTTCCTCAATGTTGTAAGAATTTTAGCATGCTCCAATGACTTTGAGATAAGTATCTTGGTGAAGAGAAGAAGCCTATCTCTCAATGTCCCAAGTAAGAAAGGAAGAGTTATAACTCAGTGGTACCACTGTCAATTGATTCATATAGAAGAGACGGATACATCACCAACCAAATCATGGCCTTGAAGCTGACCTGGGATAATTCTGTCTTTGGTCTGTGCCTGGTAAGAGTGTTAGGGTCTCCCAGCACTGCCTGGACATAAGAAGCAACTCACACAAAAGGGCATGAACAACTGAGAGCTGAGAAACAAGGGTTAGTAATAACTGGTTGTTACTTAATGTCATCTGAGTAGAAAACAGAAAGAACTATATGCAAAGTGCTCTCTTGGAGTATTTGTGTTACCTTGGAGCTCTCAATGCTGTGGTGACTGTCTTATGAAGAGAAACAATGGCTACATTAAGAGTTTGGCAAGAATAAAGGAATCTGATTAGGAACACCTCTTTAAAAAAAAAAAAAGAATTCATTAGAAGGCAGGTGCCTTTGTACACACTCTCTCACAGAACCCTCACCATTTATCTATGATCATGTCTATTGAGTTGTTATTGTTGTTGTTAGGTGGCAGCCAGTTGATTGTGACTCACTGCGACCCCATGTGACAGAGTAGAACTGCCCCATAGGGTTTCCTAAGCTGTAATCCTTATGGAAGCAGACAGCCTGGTCTTTCTCCCACAGAGCTGCTAAGTGGGTTCCAACCACCAACCTCTTGGTGAACAGCCAAGTGCTTAACCATTGTCTTCTGCCTATCACAGAGATGGGGAAAGTAAGATTGATAAAGGCTAAGAAACTGGTTTAAGTCTAGAGAGCTAGTAAGCAAAGAAGCCAAAATTTAACCCCAGGTGTTTTCTTCTTCCCTTTGTCCTAATAAAATCCTTTTATTTCCCACCTTTCCCTCTTCCCTCCACACATGCACATCATAAACAATTGATATTACATCTTAGCTCTTAGCTCTCTGTGATATTCTTTTCTTTCAATCTGTCAGCACCAGGCCTCACATAGCTTGTATGTTTCTTAGACTTCCTTGGAGGCTATGGAATCTTCAGAACCTCTGGATTCTTCTCAGTTGCAAGACCCCAGCTGATTAGCTAGAGAGCTTATTTTGTTGTGTGCTTCCTCAGCCAGCCTCCTAAGATGTGCCTAAAATGCAGCACAAATATAACTGCCCAGAGCCTTGTTTTCTCCTTATGTTTAACTGCGATAATTACAGTACCTGCCTCAAAGGGTGTTGTGAAGATTAAATGAGATATTCATTTAGTATGTTCCACAAATATTGATTGTGCTTCTATTACGAGGCAGACACTGACCTGGGCACTTGAGAGACATCAGTACACAAAACAGTAATCTCTGTCCTTGTGGATTTTAGATTCCCAGAGAGGGTGCAGATGAAAGATAATGATCATAATTAGTAAGCAAATGACAGAGTGCACTGAAAGGTGAAAATGTTTTGGGAAAAAAGAATCAGTAGACGAAAGTTAGAAGGATGTGGAGAGCGAGGGGCAGGAGAGAACAGATAAGTTGCACTAACATATAAGGTGGTGGTCAGGCTGGGCTTCATTGAGAAGATGACATTTGAGGAAAGACTTGGAGGAGGTAAGGAAATTACTCATGTTGCATGTAAAGTATGAAATACATTACATAGAAAAAGTGGTCAATAAACATTAGCTGCTATTATAAAATAAAATAACATAATGATGATAACTATCATAAATGCCTTCCTGATCTTGCCTCCAGGAGGGCTAATATAGCTATAAAACTGAACATTTATTGACTCATTTAAAAAATATTTATTGATGTGCTTTCCATGTGCCAAGCACACCACTGAGTGGGGACAAATGGGGTGGAACCTTTTGCTTGGTCTGTTTGGCAACTGGATTCTGCAAGGGAGCACTGAGATGGAACCCCAAGAGCCAGTTCTGGAGCTTCATGGGTCTGGAGAGGCATTTTGCTAAGTCCCCTGAGACCTGAGACACTGACTGCATCACTGAGTGACTATTTCCCAGAAAAGTGGGGTTTAGGTCTGGGAGCAGACGCAGCGTGGGCAGGGGGTATGAGAGCATGTGCATATCTGTGTGTGGTGTGTACAATTGTGTGTTTTGCATAAAAGGTGAAAAAAGAATGGAAATTAAAACTAGAATAATCGAAAGTCTGCCAAAAAATAATAATCTTCCTTTTAGAGTCCAGTACAGATATTCACCTAAGAGAATCATAGATTTTTTTTTATTAGTTTTCTTTGCATTATATTCCACACTAAATTATTTTCTAAATAATTAATTGCTAGTTATCCAGATATCTTTGCACTGAATTAATATGAGTTTTAAAGAAGAGCTTCTAAAACAAATCATCAACTCAGATGACAAAATCTGTAATCCTGATATCCTGGACTTGATCATCAGCTGCCCTTGGTTATATTTTCCATTATACAAGCATACTCTTAACTCACTATATGGAAATCCCTCATGACCCCCTGCATCCCCTTCATGTTTAGAGAGATACATATCCTAAGTAAATAGATGTATAGACCTATGACTGGTTCTCATAATGATTGTGACAAATGGACTTACCCCAAGGTCTTGGGAAAGTTGTAAAGTTGGAACAGGTTTACGTTCAGGTTCATCACCTTCCAATTGCTCACCATACCACCCTCCAGGTGTCTGGAATCCAGTGTCTGCCCTCATCAACTCTACCACCACCCCTAATGAAACCTCCCCACCCACTAATTGTTTTTAGAGAAGGAAATGGTGCTCCTAGATAACAACTCAATATGCTGTCATTCTCAAAGTGTTAAGGGGTATAAAGGGGACACGCTGTTTGGTCCAGGGTCTCAAATTCAAACGCCTGCCAGGTCCAAGCAGATAAAGAAATGAATGAAAAAATTAAGATATCAACAGGAAGTTGGCAGCAACTACAGCTCCAACTCCAGTGAAGGAAAAAGACCCTTTTAGCCTAAATCGATTGCAAGAGCAGCTCTAAATCCCGGTTCTTAACATGGAAAATGTTCGTTTGTAAAGCTTAGAAACTAAATAGCATTTTTCTTTCAACACTAAGCAGGTCAAATAAACACATCCTCTGGTCTAGCCAAAACTAACAATGCACTATGTTGAACTTCCAAGCTTCTGTCATTTATTTGGGGTTGTTATCAGTGTTTTTGTTTTGTTTTGTTTGTTTGTTTTACATAATCAGTGGACAGTGAGAAACATAAGACAGGGAAGTAGCATGAAATTTTCCTGAAGCCCTGAAATCTCATGGCACAATCAATATGGATCATTACCCTTATAGCCATGAACCTTCATTTTCTCTGCAAAACCACTATTCCCCAGACACAGTCGATGTGTTTCTAAGTATTATCTGTCCCAAATTTACTCCAATGTGTCAGCACAATCAGTTGAACACATTCCTTCTTGTCCTCACATACCAATTTGCCCCTATCTTTTGTTGTGTGAACTGTCATTTGCCCTAGTTCATGCTTGCTCTCAAAGATTCTGATGGAATGGGACAGAGTCAGGGCAGTATTTTTAAATACTCCCTGGGTAGTTAGGGGTTCATCCTGAACCATAATGACTGGCCTCACATTTCACTTCCTTTTCCTCCAAAACAAACAGCCTCTAAGTCCCTCATCAACATTATTGATTGGCCCCAAATGATTCTTTACAAAAGGGGTTCTCACTGTATTACCTCCACTGTCCAAAATATGAGAGGTTTCTTTGGAATTCAAGTAAAATTCCTGACCACCCAAGGTATTTCAGCAGTCCCATCATTCAGCTGTTACCCTCCTTGAAGAACAACCCTCAGGATAGACAGGCAAAGCCCTTCAATCCTACAACCAGGTCATTCCTTCCCTACTTCAGACACTTTGCCCAGAGACCTTCCTACTCACTGCTGGCCAAGGACCTGACAGGGATCAGAGAAAGTTGATAAGCTCCAAGCCTTCTTGGGCTAAGGAGCTAAGTGACTTTAGACAATTCCCTAAAGCTCTCTGGGCCTCAGTGTTCTCACCTGAAGAACCAAGGCCTTCAAACTCAAAGACTCCCATTTAAATTTCCATCTTTTCCTGGATTCCTCTCTGAAAACAATTTACAAAAACCAGACATATTCCCTATGTATAAGTCAAATCACACCATATTATGCTACATCACAATTCTTTATTCAGGATTACAGGAAATACTGTGCTCCAATAGAATATTATGCAGTTTACATCACACTCTACCAAATTAGCTATGTCTAGTGGTTCATTGTTTTTGAGTTATTTTATAACTTTGTAAATCGTAGGTAACTGGAAAAACCGAAAACACCTATTGCCATCTAGTAGATTCCAACTTATAGCAACCCTATAGGACAGAGTAGAACTGCCCTGTAGAGTTTCAAAGGCTATATATAAATCTTTACCGAAGCAGAGTGCCACATCTTTCTCCCATAGAGCTGCTGGTGGGATGGAACCACTGACCTTTTGTTTAGCAGTCAAGTGCTATCATTAGGGCTCCTTAGATAACTGATTGTTGTTGTTGTTGTTATGTGCCTTCCAGTTACATTACGGAAGTAGATTGCCCAACCTTCCTTCTGATGAATGGCTGGTGGGTTTGAACCGCCAGCCTTCTGGTTAGCAGTCAAGTGCCTTAGGCATTATGCTACCAGAGCTCCTAGATAACTGATAGCAATGCAAAATAATTCTTTCTTTGAACATGCAAATTTTGACCTGCCCAGCAGTGGTTTTACTGACTTCTCTCTTTCCTTGGGGAAAAAAAAGGTTTTGCATCCATTTCTACATGCATTTAAAGATTCCTGATCTATAAACATGTCTGTTCTCTAGATTCTCCATCTGGTTCTAACATCTGTTGGGTCCCCTCATTGATTAATGTGTTAAATAAAATCTTTAACAAGTGCCCTTTTATGAGAGTCATGATTTTACTTCTTTTCTGAGAATTAACCTTTAACATCTTCTATATCCTTTACTATACTGGGACCATCTTAAACATATTTAGTATGCTTGCTGAATGAATAAATGACTGAACAAATAAACTAGCCTATGAACATACTCCCTCCACACACACAGGGATATTGCAGCTGTTGTCGCTCATTTTGAGTCATGCCACATCAGACATCAGCAAATTAAGGTCCCAAAAGCTTTATTCCATTCATGTCATTAAGGGTGACTCTACTTTGAGGGGAAGGAGCTCCAGTGGTGCAGTGGTTAAGGTACTTAGCTACTAACCAAAAGGTTGGTGGTTTGAACCCAACAGCTGCTCCATGGGAGAAAGATATGGCAGTTTGCTTCCGTAAAGATTTACGCCTTGGAAATACTATGTGGCAGTTCTACCCTGTCCTATAGGGTTGTGAAGAGTTGGAATCAACTCGATGGTAGTGGGTTTGGTTTGGTTTGGTTGCTACTTTGAGGAGGCATATCTTTCCCAGTTACATATTAAGGGCCTCCCAACCTGAGGAGCTCATATTGTAGCACTGTATTGGACAACATTCTGTTGTTATTCATAAGGTTTTCACTGGCTCTTTTTTTTTTTTTTTTTTAAAGTAGATCACCAGACCATTCTTTCTAGTCTAGCTTAGACTGGAAGCTCTGCTGAAACCTGTCAATCATGGGTGATCCCTCTGTTATCTGAAATACTGATGGCATAGCTTCCAGCATCACAACATCACAGAGGCTACCACAATATGACAAACTGATAAATGTTGTTGTTAAATCTATACACACCTACTCCTCACTTATCAACTATCTCATTTGCTATCCAATGTTTTGCATTTATAATAGTAAAAAATATACTATCTATTTTTCACATTGACAACATATGCCTGCAGTAACAATTGTCAAGGTGTGAGGTGAGAGTAATGCTAGCTGTGAGGGTTAAGGTTATGTATCAATTGGTTAGGGCCATGATTCTCAGTGGTTTGGCAATTATGTAATGATGTAATCTAACAGTTATGTAATGACATAGTCACCCTCCCTTTTGTGATCTAATGTGGTCATCCTCCATTTTTGAGAGTACAAAACAAATGACCTGGCCTTTGGAACCTTATCATGTTAATAAGTGAGGAGTGGATGTACACAGAAAATGGTTAAGAGTAAAAATCTTATCACCTGAATTTGTAACCTATTGCTTACTGCTGGGGAGCTCTGGTAGCATAGTGCCTAAGGCACCTGACTGCTAACCAGAAGGCTGGCGGTTCAAACCCACCAGCCACTCCTCGGAAGGAAGGTTGGGCAATCCTACTTCCGTAGTGATACTGCCTCGGAAACCCAAGGAGGGGTCGCTATGAGTTGGGGCCGACTCGACGGCAAATAACAACAACAACAACAACAACTTACTAGCCACAAGGCCCGCAACAAGTTATTTCCCTGAGCCTCACTTCTCCCATCTATAGAAGGGGGAGAAATATACCCTTCAGGAGTTGTCAACAGGATTAAAATAAGCAATCCATGAAGAAGGCTTAGCATTAGGCATGACAGCTTTGCAAGCATTCACTAAATTGTAATTATTAGATTCATTATTAAACTGGTTGACAATTTGGGCAATTGTACATATTCTATCTTTCTTCTAGTAGCCCCCAGAGTACCCCATACTCAACAGGTGCTTCATAAAGGCTAATGACAGTGGTGGTGACCACATCAGTTCCAAAACCTCCTGGCCTGCCAAGCTTAATAAAGTGTGTTATCCATTCTTCCAGACCACTGCTGGAGATGTTACAGCCTGACCTTCTATTGATCCCAACATCATCCCAATGGACCCTGTTCCATTGTAATTTATTACAACAGCCAAATTGAATCCACATGACAGTGCTCAGAGCCAATTCTTATTGAGGTTCTCTCCTTTCTCTGCCCCCATCCCCACTGCCCCCAAAGATTTGTGGAGACACAGAATTAGATGATTTACTCAATTCCAGATATTACTGCTATTGAATTCCTTACTTTAATCTTGCATGTCCACCTAGAAAATGATAAAGATGGCCTGGCATGATTTGTTTTGTACTCTCGAAAATTTATTAATGTGGAATCAGTAATCTTCACTTGCCTGCTCAATTCTTCCCAGCTATGGTCTTTATCATGAGGAATTCAAGTTGCTTGTTGCTACTGACATCTCTTATATTCCTCAAGCCTTATTCTCAGTTGCAAAGAGGCAAGTCCAGGAAGATAACTCTCTGGCTGCAGGCATTATTTCTCATAAATAACAACAAGACTGAACAAATTCAAGTTTGCCAAAAGATGTCCAAGCAAATTAGCACCTCTCATGCACTGTAAGGCAATTTCAATAGCTGAAATTGATATTCTTAGTTTTTCCTTCAATTCAACACAGGGATGATATCTTGGGCTCTTTCCCTGTCACAATTCATTGATTTTGTAAATATCTTGGATGCTATTTTCTACCTTCTTCTTCTTCTCTCAGTGAGCTCCCTAATCTACACTGACATTCCACTTGGGAGACTTATCTGACTCAAGGAGTGTGTCAACTACCATAAACACTTAGCACAGTCTTTGTGTAGCTCCCATATCCTTGATGGTATAGACTCTACAAAGTGAATGAGGGGGCTTTAAAGGATTAATTATTCAAACAAAAACAAATATTTAGCTTCAACTTCCAAGTAAAGGTCTGAGGCATTGATATGAAAAATATATATATAAATCACAAAGAAATGTACAACAAACAATAGAACTGTGAACGAAAATGGAATACCAAACATAAGGCACAATTGTAATTCCTCAAGAATAATTTCAGAGAATTTAGATTTAAACATGGCAAGTAATATATATATATTTCCTTACAACAATTGTCATGTTTAACAGAGATTTAAGTTGAAATTATTGTATACAGAGCAAATACATAAATTATCTTAGGTGCTTAACCAATTCTGTATCTATGACACTCACTCAGCTGCTAAAAGGGAGATTAAAAATAAAGCAGAGGAAATAAGCCAATGTGCACATAGCTGTGTATCATAAATTGCTTACTAAGACCAATTTAAATCAGCAAATAAATGTTGCATTAACTCATGACATTTTTTCCTCAAATTCATACCATTAATTCAAGCCATGAGTCTGAATTTTACCTGTTAAGGTTAAGCATTTATGTATTTTTGTTCACTGTATTATATGATAAAGATAAATATTCTATACAGATTCAAGAGATTCCATTTAAAAAAATCCAGTTCATTTTTTTTTTAAAGGTAATTTTGTTGTTTCTTTAAAAAAAAAAAAAAAGCCTAATGTATATAGTAGTATCCCAGGCACTTAGAAATAAAAGATAAACAGGATAAATAATAGTAAAAAAATACAGGCTTCAACGCAAGTGTACACCTCTGTATACTCCTCTAGATCTGGTGTGAGATCTCTGTGGGATCTGGTGCTCAACAGAGAAACCACACATGGCTAATAGGCATGGCCAATGACTAAATATCTGCTCTTGGGGCAAAAGTTGCATTTATGATACCTGCTGGCCACTCCACAAACCATGTCACTGCTCACTATGAATGCTATAAAATGGGAATGAATTTATACAAACTCACCCCTATTACAAAAAAAACAAACAAACAGAAGTTTCTTTATTATCATTCTAAATGTAAAAATCCTGTTTTTTCTTTCCTTCTAAAAACAGTTTAATGTCATCATTTCAACACACATACACACACACGTGCACACCTCTCCCTGCTTCTCATGAAATTTTCCATTAGTCCACCACCTGAACTGCTTATCCTATCCAACTGGCAATGTAGCCGCTCTGGTTTAGCACCAAGGGCTCTGGATTCTGGGCACAACTCTTAGGAGCAGTTTTAGAGTAATGCATTTGACCTCCAGTTCTGACATCCCTCACCTTCTCAAACAGGTGAAGTTAAACTAGGCTGTTTCTCAAGTTCTCTTCAGCGTTAACATTCTACATTGTCACAATCTGGCTTCAGGACAATCTCAGGGATAAAAGACCCATGTGTCTATGACAGAGTCAGATTCAGAAGCAGCAGGAGGTACTCTCAGAGTTATCTTTGAAAATATTATGTTTAGAATGAACTACTGAAGAAAGCTATAACATGGATGAATTTCCATTTCAACTGCATTATGCTAAGTGAAAGATCCCTGACAAAAGGCTATATACCACATACCATATGACTCAATTTATCTGACATTTGAAAACATAGAACTATAGGATGGAAAACAAATCAGTGGTTGTCAGTAGCTGGGAGTCAGGGAGAGGGGCATTGCGGGAAAGGGTTTTGAGGTGATAAACTGACCTGCATCATGACTGTGGAAGTACTCACATGACTTATGTATCTGTCAAAACCTACAGAACTAAACAACAGAGAGTGAATTTTACTGCACGTAAATTTAAAAAGCAACTTAAAAAATTATCTTCATAAAGTTGTAGTTGTTGTTACGTGCCATCGAGTCGGACCCGACTCATAGCAACCCCTCCTTGGGTTTCTGAGGCAGTATCATCACTACAGAAGTAGATTGCCCCATCTTCCTTCCGAGGAGTGGCTGGTGGGTTTGAACCGCCAGCCTCCTGGTTAGCAGTCTAGTGCCTTAGGCACTATGCTACCAGAGCTCCCTTCTTCATAAAGTAATTCCCCCCTTTTTCAAGCTCTTTGAAAGAATTGATGAGTTGTGCATTGAAATTCTCACTTTCATTGCAGAAATAGTCATTCGCATCACATCAATAAATACCTGTTGAACACCTATGTCTTTGAGAAGAATTGAGACTAATAGTGAAATGTGAAGTTACCCTCACTTTACAGAGAGAAAAAAGGGGTAGGGAAAATAAAAGAAATTTACCTAAGGTTAAACAGTTCATTAGCTCAGGCCTATCACAGCCCATGCTCTTAACAAGGTAATTATTCTAATACAGGTGGGCCTGTATTTACATATATTTTAAATAAAGACAGTCATACTACAAAATGATGGTGAGGGTGTGGGGAAACAGGCATTCTCTGATATTTTTATATGCATATGTACTGTAAACAGAACAATGTGAATATGTTCCTATGTCATTATTCTTCCATAACATCATTTCTAATGGCTGCATTTCCACATATAACACCATTTAGAATCATTCCATTTTAGAGTTTTTACACTGATTTTTTTTTTTTTTCCAAAAACAGCTATGCTGAGAATCAGCCTGTTGTTAAATCTTTGCCTATACTCTTAATTTTTTTTAGGATGGATTCTTTTTTTTTCAAATTTTTTATTGTGATTTGGGTGAAACTTTACAGATCAAATTCGCTTTCCATACAGCAGCTCACATACACTTTGTCACAGGACACTGACTGCAATTTCCCACAATGCAACAGCTCCCCTCCCACTTCCTTTCCCTAGTTACCGCTTCCCCATGTCCTTCCCTCCCATGGACTCCTGCCCCCCAAGCTCTCTCCCTATGCACACACAGTCCTTCTGTTCTCCCGTGATTGATCTCTCCAAGGAGTGTATCTACCTAATGTAAATGTTCAGTCTGTACGCCTATCTTATATTCAGGAGCTCTGGTGGCATAGTGCCTAAGGCACTTGACTGCTAACCAGAAGGCTGGGAGTTCAAACCCACCAGTCACTCCTCGGAAGGAAGGTTGGAAAATCTACTTCTGTAGTGATACCACCTCGGAAACCTAAGAAGGGGTCGCTATGAGTCGGATCCGACTTGACAGTAGTGAGCTTGGTTTGGTTTTGGTTTTATATTTGGCTGGGAGCCATAGGAGTGAGTTCAATTCCAGACAAGGGCAGCTAGGGGCCATAATCTCAGGGGTTTCACCAAGCTCTATCAGAGCAGCAAACCTGGTCTTTTTCTTTTTTTTTCTTCCCCCTATGAATTTGAGTTTTATTCCACATTGTTCTCCTACTCTATCCAGGATCTCCTACACAGATTCCCCCTCTGAGTGGTTGACAGTGGTAACCAGGCACCATCTATTTCTTCTGGTCTCACAGTTGTGTAGGCTAAGGATCACATGGTGTACCAGTCCCTTGAACTAATTATTTCCATGTGTCTTTGGTTTTCTTCATTCTTCTTTGCTCTGGACAAGGAGAGACCCAGGATGGATTCTGACATGCAGAATCGGTAGTTTTGGTCGACTACCAACATTTATTTTCCTCTACCTATCTGTTATCTCCCTCTCCCAGGGAAAACTCCCCTGCAAACTCTAATGGAAAACGCCTGTACCACAAAACAGAAGGCAGCAAAAGGTCTTCACCTCTGTTCCTAACTATCCACTTGACCTCCCTTGCCTATGTCTCCAGCTATCACAAGTTCACAAATATTAATAATTTTAAGAGCACCTTGGTGTATGTATGCTGCCTTGCATAAAGTTTTTATAAGTCAGAGTATATTATGCAACCTAAAGAATTTAATTTCATATTTTAGTGCCAAAGAAATAGCAATTTCTTGATCCCACATCAATAGGTGCTATTTACTTGACCACATCCTGTTTGCTTAGTTTTGTCTTGGTCAACCTTTACTCACCAAAAAAAAAAAAAGCTACAGAAAGCAACAGAAACATGGGAAGACCTCACCCTTAGAAGCAAATGACATACTTTCTGTTGACACAGGAGAAATAGTAAATAATCCCCAAAAGAAACAAACCTTGTTCAACTCTTTTAAATATTTGAGGAAAAAAATGTATATAAAATCTTAAGTTTGCCATAATGGGTGTTGTAAATTAGAATTGCCTAGAGGAGCTCTAGGAGCTCTGGTAGCGTAGAGCCTAAGGCACATGACTGCTAACCAGAAGGCTGGCAGTTCAAACCCACCAGCCACTCCTCGGAAGGAAGGTTGGGCAATATACTTCCGTAGTGATACTGCCTCGGAAATCCAAGCTATAAGTCGGGTCTGACTCAATGGTACATGACAACAACAACAAAGGCAATTTAAGCTTGTTATCTGCATATCAGGACTAAGCAAACTAAGACTTGTAGGACAAATCTGGCCTACTATCTGCTTTTGTAAATAAAGTTATACTTTTATTATTATTATTATATATGTATTTTTAATTATGATTTGCTTACTATGAAAGTTTACAAAGCCAATTCATTTTCCACACAACAGTTCATATAGATTTTGTTTCATAGCACTGATTCATAATCACCATACTGTAACAGCTCTCTTCCCACTTCTGTGGTTACATTTTCCCTGTGTCCTTCTTTCCTATGTATTCCTGCCTCCTGACTATCTCCCTGTGCAAATATTGCCCTTCTCATCTCTCATGGTAGATCATTTTAAGGAGTGTACCTACCTAGTGTAAAAATTCACCTTATTCACCTTTCTATTGTTTGTCTGGAAAGCACAGGAGGGAGTTCAATTCCAGGACCGAAGGGTGACCAATGGCCATAGTCTCCAGGGTTTCACCAGTCATTATCAGACCAGTAAGCCTGGACTTTTCTGTGATTTTGAGTTTTGTTCCACATTTTTCTCCCACTCTACCCTGGATCTTGTACACTGGTAGCTTTCCAAGTGGCTGACAGTGGTAGCTCAGCACCATCTAGCTGTCTGCCTCATGGTCATGTAGGCTGGGGTGCGCATGTTCTGCTACTCCCTCGGACAGTTTCCATGTGTTGTTGGCTTTCTTCGTTCTTCTTTGCTCCAAATGAAGAAAGACCAATTGCTGCATCTTAGACAACTGCCTGTAAGCTTTTAAGACCCCAGTCGCTCGCTACTCACCAAAGATGTAGAACCATGTTTTTGTGCACTATGTTAGAACAATTGAACATGATGTCCCCTGCAACCATGGTCCCAAGCCTGTGGGTCCAGAGATTCATTCCCTCATGATGTTTGTCTGTGGCAAAGAAGTTAACATCACTTTGCCCCATTAGTTCTATTATATATATGTGCATTCCTACAACACATACAAATAAGTATATAGAAGTATTGTCTGCTAAACTTACATGTGGTCATGGATATATTCCTTTTTGTTCAGAAAGACCTGATCATTTTGCCTGTCTATTTATCCACCTGTAGATTAATGTTTGTTATTACTGATAACACACTATTTTGTATATAAAAGTTTTTCTCTTTCTCGTCTGTACCTCTTGTGCATCTCTTGGCCTTTTCCTTCTCCTAGTGTTATTGTGCTGTGACTCATTTTTGGTTTATTGCCTTTCCCTTAGTCTAAATCAGTACTTTTCAGTACCTATCTAGCAGTTTTCCCTCCCCTCCGCTCCCATCCCTGGTAACCAACAAAGAAAGTTTTCTTCTTTGTATAAACCTTTCCTTGACTTTTTACGATAGTGGACGAATACAATATTTGTCCTTCCGTGATTGCTTTACTTCATTCAGCAAAATGTCCTCCAAGTTCATCCACGTTATGCACTGTTTTGCAGATTCTGCATTATTCTTTAGGGTGGCATAGTATTCCATTGTGTGTATGTATCACATGTTGATGGGCACTCAGGTTGTTTCAATCTCTCTGCTATTGTGAATATTATGCGATAAATATGGGTGTGCATATATCTGTTCATGTCCTGCCTCTCACTTCTTTAGGAGGGTACTGCTAAATTATATGGTATTTCCATTTCCAACTTTTTAAGGAATCGCCATACGAATTTCCACAGTGGCTGCATCATTTTCCAGTTCCACCAGCAGTTCATGAGAGTTCCAATCTTTCCACATCCTTGCCAGCATTTGTTACTTTCTGTATCGTTGAACTTTGCTATTAATGCTGGAGTGAGATGGTATCTCATGGTTGTTTTCATATGCATCTCTCTAATGGCTAATGATCATGAACACTTCTTCATATGTTTGTTGGCTACCTGAATATCTTCTTTGGTGAAGTCTTTGTTCATATCTTCTGCCCATTTTTTAATCAGATTGTTTGTCTTTTTGATGTTGAGGTATTGAAATTTTTTATAAATTTTAGAGGTAAGTCCTTTGTCTGATATGTCATTGTTGAATAGTTTTTTTTCTCATTCTATAGATTTTCTTTTACTCTTTCAGAGAAGTCTTTTGATGCACATAAAAATTTAACTTTTAGAAGGTCACAATCATCTAGCTTATTTTCTGTTGTGTATCTTGGGCTATGCTTGATAGTTTACTTATGCCATCAATTAGGGCCCCTAAGTCTGCCCCTATTTTTCCTTTGATGAACTTTATACTTTTAGGTTTCACATTTAAGTCTCTGACCCATCTGGAATTAGTTTTTGTACATGGTGTGAAGTATGGATCTTGTTTCATTTTTCTGCAAATGGATATCCAGTTTTGTCAGCATCATTTATGAAAGAGACTATCTCTTCACCCATTGAATAGATTCCATCCTTTTAGTTTGAGTAGGATTTCTGTCACTTCTTCTCTGAATGCTTGGTAGAATTCCCAATGAAACTGTCTGAGTCAGGACTCTTTTTTTGTTGGTAATTTTTTTTTTCAAATACACTTTATTGAAATATAATTTATGTACAGTGGAATATGCAAAACTAAAGTAATATGGATCAGTGTGTATATATATATATTCCTTCCTTATATAAACTTTTCCTTGACTTTTTACAATGTTGTTGTTGTTGTTGTTAGGTCCCGTTGAGTCATTTCCGACTCATAGCAACCCCATGCACAGCAGAATGAAACACCGCCAGATCCCAAACCAGCTCCACGATCCTTGCTATACTTGAGCCCACTGTCACAGCCACCGTGTAAATCCATCTCGTCAAAGGTCTTCCCCTCTTTTGTCGACCCTCCACCTTACCAAGCATGACATCCTTCTCCAAGGAATGGTCCCCTCTGACAACATGACCAAAGTAGGTGACACAATTCTGGCCATTCTCGCTTCCAAGGGGCATCTCGGCTGCATTTCCTCCAGGACAGATATGTTAGTTCTTTTGGCAGTACATGGTACCTTCAGCATTTTTCGCCAGCACCACAAGTCAAAAGCACCAACTCTTCTTCCATCTTCCTTATTCATTATCCAGCTCTCACACGCATATGAGGTGATTGGAAATAACATGGCTTGTGTTGGACGCACCTTAGTCCTCAAGGAGACATCCTTGCTCCTCAGCACTTGAAACAGTTCCTTCGCAGCCAACCTGCCCAGTGCTACACGTCGTCTAATGTCCTGACTGCTGCTTCTATTGGCCTTGATTGTAGAACTAAGCAACGGAAATTCTTTGACAACCTCAATCTTTTCTCCATTTATCGTGATGCTGCTTATTGGTCCAGTTGTGAGAATTCCTGTCTTCTTTATATTGAGATGTAATCCATACTGCAGACTGTATTCCTCAATCTTCATCAGTAAGTGCCTTAAGTCATCATCACTTTCAGCAAGCAAAGTTGTATCGTCTGTGTATCTCAGGTTGTTAATGATTCTTCCTCCAATCCTGATGCCACGTTTTAATTCATATAGTCCAGCTTCTCAGATTATTTGCTCAGCATATAGATTGAATAAGTATGGGGAAAGGATATAACCCTGACGCACTCCCTTCCTGATTTTAAACCAGGTAGTATCCCCTTGTTCTGTTCGAATGACAGCCTCCTGGTCAAGGTTCCTCATTAGTACAATCAAGTTTTCAGGAACTCCCATTCTTCTCAATGTTATCCATAATTTTTCATAATCCACACAATCAAATGCCTTTGCATAATCAATAAAACACAAGTAAACATCTTTCTGGTATTCTTTGCCTTGAGCCAAGATCCATCTGACAGCAGTTATGATATCCCCTGTTCCACATCCTCTCCTGAATCCAGCTTGCACCTCTGGAAGCTTTCTGTCAATATACTGCTGCAACCGTTTTTGAATTATTTTCAGTAAGATCTTACTTGCGTATGATATTGTTCGATAATTTCCACATTGTGTGGGATCACTTTTCTTTGGAATGGGTACAAATATGGATCTCTTCCCATCAGTTGACCAGGTAACTGTCTTCCAAATCTCTTGGCATAACCTAGTGAGTGCCTCCAGTGTGGCATCTGTTTGCTGAAATATCTCAATGGGTATTCCGTCAATTCCCAGAACCTCGTTCTTCACCAATTCCTTCACTTCAGCTTCGACTTCCTCCTTCAGTACCATTGTTTCTAGATCATACACTACCTCCTGAAATGGATGAAGATTGACCAGTTCTTTTTGGTACAGTGACTCTGTGTATTCCTTCCATCTTTTTTTGATGTTCCCTGCATCATTCAATGTGTTGCCCTTAGAATCTTTCAATATTGCAACTCAAGGCTTAATTTTTTTTCTCAGTTCTTTCAGTTTGAGAAATGCCAAGCAGGTTCTTCCCTTTTGGTTTTCTAGTTCCAGGTCTTTCCACATTTCATTATAGTAATTGGCTTTGTCTTCTCAAGCTGCTCTTTGAAATCTTGAGTTCAATTCTTTTATCTTGTCATTTCTTCCATTTTCTTTAGCTACTCTCTGCTCAAGGGCAAATTTCAGAGTCTCTTCATTTTGGTCTTCTCTTCTTTTGTTTTCCTTTTAGTGACCTCTTGATTTCTTCATGGATGATACTCTTGATGTCATCCCACAATTCATCTGGTTTCCAGTCATTGGTGTTCAATGCATCAAATCTATTCTTTAGATGGTCTCTAAATTCAGGAGGGATATATTCTAGATCATATTTTGGCTCTTGTGGACTTGTTTTAATTGTCTTTAACTTCAAGTTGAACTTGCATATGAGCAGTTGATGGTCTGTTCCACAATCAGCTCCTGGCCTGGTTTTGGCTGAAGATATTGAGCTTTGCCACCACCTCTTGCCACAGATGTAGTCAGTCTGATTCCTGTGTGCTCCATCTGGTGAAGTCCATGTGTAGAGCTGCCGTTTGTGTTGTTGAAAAAAGGTGTTTGCAATGAACAAATCATTGGTCTTGCAAAATTCTACCATGCGAGTTCCAGCATTATTTCTGTCACCAAGGCCAATTTCCCAGCTACTGGTGATTCTTCTTTGTTTCCAACTTTAGCATTCCAGTCACCAGTGATAATTAACACATCCTGATTGCAAGTTTGGTCAATTTCAGACTGCAGAAGTTGATAAAAATCTTCAATTTCCTCATCTTTGGCTTTGGTGGTTGGTGCATAAATGTGAATAATAGTCGTATTAATGGGTTTTCCTTGTAGGCATATGGATATTATCCTATTACTGACAGCATTGTACTTCAGGACAGATTTTGAAACATCTTTTGTGATGATGAATGCCACACCATTTCTCTTTAAACTGTCATTCCTGGCATAGTAGATCACATGGTTGTTTGATTCAAAATGGCCAAAACCAGTCCATTTCAGCTCACTAATGTCTGGGATATCAATCTTTATGTGTTCCATTTCATTTTTGAAAACTTCCAATTTTCCTAAATTCATACTTCGTACATTCCATGTTCTGATTATTAATGGATGTTTTCCGCTGTTTCTCCTCAATTTGAGTGGTGCCACGTCAGCAAATGAAGGTCTTGAAAGCTTTACCTTATCCATATGAGTAAGGCTGATTTTACTCTGATAAAGCAGCTCTTTCCCAGTCTTACTTTAAGAGCTTTCTAAGCTAAGTGACTCATCTTCCTCCTCTGTATTGGACAATGTTTCTGCACTATTCATAATATTGTGCAGTAATGTATCAGACAGTGTTTCTCTGCTATTCATAAGGTTTTCCCTGGCCAATTCTTTGAGAAGTGGATGGCCTCTTCCTTCTTCCTAGTCTGTCTCAGTCTGCAAGCCGAGCTGATTCCTGTGCAACAGCTGCACCCCACTGGGTTTGAAACACCAGGGCACAGCCTCAAGACTCACAGCAACACATCACTACAGTAGGACAAACCGACAGACAAGTTTATCTCCCTTAGCTGTTGGAAATCCCTCCAACCACCCTTACCTGGATCTCTGCGGCTAACTCCTCGATTTGTTCCAGTCCCTTTTGCCTTTTCTGTCTTCTCCCTGCTTCCTGCCTTGCTGCTTGTGGGGGGTGGCCTAGATTCCCTCTCCTCACCTGGCCCCCTGTGGTTGACTCCTTGATCTGTTCCTATCCCCTTTCCCTTTTCTGTCCTCTCTGTGCCTTCCTGCCTCACTCCTTGTGGGGCATGGCCTGGGTTCCCTCTCTTCTCCTGGGTCCCTGTGGCTGACTCCTTGATCTGTTCTGGTCCCCTTTGCCTTTTCTGTCCTCTCCCTGCTTCCCGCCTCACTGCCTGTTCTTAGGACCCTGGAATCCAAATGAGAATGCTATCACTTTAAATATCCAAAATGGCCACCACTTGTAAACATTCAAAATGGCTGCACCCTCAGTCACTTTAAATATCCAAAATGCCCACTGCTTGTAAACAATCAAAATCACTGTGTTCTCTGGACCACTGAAAGTCCACAGATCAGGTTGTCTCCATCCTTGCTGTCTCCCTTTGTAGTAACAGGCCATTATCACAGTCGTCCCTACAGCCCTTAATTTCTGTTTATCTGGAAATGTCCTACTTTCACCATCATATTTGAGGGACAATTTTTACTAGGTATATAATTCTTGGGTGCCATTTTTTTTTATTTCAGGGCTTTACATATATATCATCCCATTGACTTCTCACCTGAATGGTTTCTGCTAAGAAGTCAGAGCTATTTTTATAGTTGCCCCTTGTAGGTAACTTTTCATTTTTCCTGTGCTGCTTTCCAGATTCTTTCGTCTTTGGTTTTGGTGAGTTCATGATATGCTTTGATGATTTTCTTTTGGGTTCTATCCAGTTTGGGGTTCACTGAACTTCTTGAATGGATATCTTCTCATGTTTCATCATATTAGGAACTTTCTTGCTCAAGAAATCTCTGACAATTTTCTCTATGGTTTTATTTGTCTCTTTCCCATTCTGGGATTCCAATCACCGATTAGTTATTTCTCCTGAAGGTATCCCACATGAATCTTATGCTCTCTTTGCTTTGATATTTTTTCCAGATTGATCCCATAACAATGTAGCATTGAGGATTTTGTCTTCAATCTCAGTAATTCTATCTTCCATTGTCTTGATTCTACTTCTTTGCTCATTCAATGTATTATCTATTTCTGAAATCTTAGTGTTAATCTTCTGGATTTCTGTTTTTGTTTGTTTGTTTGTTTGGGGGTATGGCTTCTAATTCATTGTTTATTTTGTCTGTCTGTTCTTCCATTATTTTCCTAAATTGTTCTAGAGTTTTGTCTGTGTTTTCCTTGATCTGTCTCTCAATCCACTGAAAGTACCTATACATAATATTTTTAATTCCCTATCAGGCAGTTCCATTGTGCTGCTTTCTCAGGGAGGATTTCTGGTTCTGTATCTTGATCCCTTGTTTGTACTATTTTATCTCACTTCTTTGTGTGAACTGGGATGGTCAGTTGTCTCCAAAACATTGTGATGTCATTGTGTTTATATTTCTACTGTATTTGCTAGTTTGTCTGCACTTAGGCACTCACCACCTGTTTCTTAGTGGGTGTTATAACAATGAGAGTGTGTGCCCAGATCTCTGTTAGTTGTTTGTGAAGAGCAGTTGAGGGCAAATTGGGCTTGTATTGGCCACCATCTATCATTGATCAGTTGGTGCAGGAGCAAGTGGTGGCCCTAACCTAGTGGGTAGGGTTGCAGGAAGTATAGGTGTGACTATATTGTGTGGGCACAATTGCTGTCTTCTACTCAGTTAGACAAAAAACAAAACAAAACAAAACAACACAAGAGAACAAAAAACACAAACTGCAGAAACAAACAGCAATCACACACACACACACACACAAAGAAAAGGCAAGAAATGAAAATTTTGAAAAAAGAAAAGCTTTTTAAAGACCAAACAAAGACAAAGAGAAAAAGAAAGAAAAGACAAACATCACAATATCTTTCATCAGCCTCCAGTGTGGTTGTCCATGCTGTCCTCAGCAAGCAGAGCCTGTTCTTACTTGTCCCCCACATCAGAAGGTCACTTGCAAATATTCAAAAAGGCCATGCCCTCAGGACAGCCAACATCCACAACTCTGTTTCTTTCTTTCTTGGCTGTTTTCTTTTCTAGCCATCAGCTACTAGTGCAATTGTCCATGCAATCCTTCACAAGCAGAACCGATTCTTAGATCGCTGCCCAGATCTGAATGCCACTTGCAAGTATTCAAATTGGCCATTCCATCAGGACAGCCAACAATTCACAGTTCTGTTTGTCTCTTTATGCACTGTTTTCATTTGGGTTCTTCTGCTAGTTGGTATTTAATCCAAATCTTTGCCCTTTCCTTCCAAGCTCATGGATCCAGGACTGTATTCTGAATCTGTTTCAATTGGTTTCTCACTTCTTTGTTGTAGAGGGTCTGTGTAACTTGTCTGCCTATTTCACCATCTTGCCAGAAGTATGTAAATAAAGTTTCATAAGCAGGCAGCCATACCTACTTCTTTACGCACCCTGGATCTAATCAGAACTTTGGACAGATTTATTTAGTCATTCTATTTTGCTTCATTTTTTCTAGCTAACATTTATTAAGTATCTACAGTGTACCATCCACTTTGCTAGGTATTGTATGCTAGGGGATAAAATGATGAATAACAACCAGTCACTTCCTTTACTGAGCTCAGGGTTTAGATGGAGAAATAGGTAAAAACATATACCATCACATTTAATGAAATCTTAATAATGTGATCTGAAATAATAAAACAAAAACTCACTTCTATGCAAACATTTTGAAACAATGCAAATCCACTTCAGATTATAAAAAGTCACTTAACTCCCATAGTTTTAAAGCTGTACAGCCAACAGCACTGGCAACTGCTTTCGTTATAGTTATACAATGGTGCCACTTCATGAGTCAACATCCCTTGAACTCCCTTGAACACCATCCTATGAACTCCACTACTGTTTACTTGCCTCTGGATTTCTGAGCTGTTTGGATTTCTTTGCTATTGAACATAGCATGATGTAACTGAGGTCTCTGCTCAAGGTATCACAGGATGAAATCAAGGTGTCAGCCAGGATGAATATTTCTATGGCGGCTCTGGAGAAAAATTCACTCTCAAGGTCATTTTTTCTTGATATTAAAACTCAGTTATTCATGTGGGACAGAGGTCCATGTGCCCTTGTTGCCTATAGACCACTCTCACCTATAAGGTCTGTCCACATTCCTTGCCATGTAGCCCACTCCATCTTCAAGCCTACAATGCAGAACTTCTCATGCATCAACTATCCCTTACGTTTCAAGTCTCTGACTTCTCTTAAACCCAGATTTATAGGGGTCATACGATTAGTTCAGGTACACACAGAATATCACCCTTCTTAAGGCCAACTCTATGCCATGTAAAAGAATCTAATCAGGTGAGTAAAATCAATCATATTCACAGTCCTGGGTATTATGCAGGGTGTGTACACCAGAGAGGTTGGAAACCCTAGGAGGAACCTTAAAATTCTACCTACCATAGGACTGTCTGGTGAACTGAAAATTACTTTCATAAACTATAGTCTTATTACCCAAGGGTTGATTATATGTTAGTGCTATTGCACTTTCTCGAAAACCAGCAATCTGATAAGGACATGTGATACTGTTATGATAAAGGCCCTAAACCACCATATACCTACCGTGTACCATTAATTTAGAATTTACTTCTGTAAAAATAAGAGTCTAATTAAAGCAGTTATATCTTTCAGTTTGCCAAATTTGCAGTATAAACAAGTAATAACAAAGAGGGATGGAACTGGTGATAAGACTATGAAATCGGTAGTAACACCCCTAAATCCACAATAATGATGGAATTACATGACCCAAGAACACATCATCCCTACTTTGTAATTATTCTTATGGGAATCTCAGACCTGCATTATAAAAGTTTTGAATTATGGATTTCTCTGTACAATATAACATGATAAATGCTAATAGAGATACGTGTAAACTCTTCACAGCAAAGCAGAATCTATTGCCAAACACAGGATAAGTAAAAAAGACAGACAGAAAACTTTCCTTCCCACATAAATAAGGTTGATTTAAATCAAATGGCCTGGGGAGTATGTGGGAAGAAAAACAGAATCATCTCCAGACTGAAATATGTAAAGGCTCAACCACCTCTAATCCTATATCACAAAACTATAAGTAACAGCTGGCAGCTGAGATTGACAGATGTGCTGAAATGCCGGTACCCACTAGGGTAGCAACCACGGTCAGGGCACTCTGAGCATTTTTATTTTAAATCTTTAAGGAATTTTACAGGTGATTATAAACAAACCCTTTTTAAAGAAATCTATCAAGTTGAAATTGAGTACAGAATTTAAGGTCTTAACCCAGAAGCAAATATTTATTTAAAAGAGAATTTGCCTCCCCTGGCTCAGGATCAGCTCTCTCTCTGAATGAGAATCAGTTCTCAGCATGATCTGGCCCTGAACTACATTGTGAAATAACACAGCTAATCATTATTGCCACTTGAAAGTCACAAGGGGACTGGAAGAGAACATTTACAACATGGAAGTCAAAATGACTCCCAAACCTTAATTATAAAAATAGATTTGATTGCTAGGAAACATACAGAATTAAAAAGCTTCTATCTGTGAAATGTGTTTCTTAAATGGGGCAAGGGATTGTGGTTTGGCCATATTAAATTATTTCTAGTTCCACCAAATACTCCATGCTGTTTCTTCCTGCCAAATGTGTGCAAATGCTCTTCTTGCTGCTTTGACTGGACAATTCATCCTAGTCTCTCAGCTCTCAGCTTAGTCAACAACTTTTCAAGAAAGTTCTCTTTGACCACTGCAAACTAAGTGAGGGACCCCTCCTACATGAATGATGTACATGTGTAGGATAGATAGCACACAATCCTATCACAGATAGAGCCTATTTATTGGTTTCTCCATGGGTGAGAGGTCCCAAAGGGTAGAACTATTTTTTCTTCAATAACGTATGTAGCCCCTAGTGCCTGCAGAATGTCCAGCTCACTGCTGATGCCCAGCATGTATTGTTGGATGGTTGTGTGGTAGGAAGGAAGGCGGATAACTGCCCAGAATAGAGCAATGGTGCCCAAGGCTTCAGATGGATGGAGAGAAAAAAGAGAAAGTGGGAATGGGATTCAAACATTTGAGCACAGCCCAGACTGTTACTAATTATCTCTGTGACCCTGGACAAGTCACTTCATGTCTCTGAATCTCAGTATCTTAAGAGGGGAAAAAATGAAAAGATTGGACTAGGAAGGTTTGTCATTTTTCTTCTAGGTTAACTATTCTCTCCTATCTTTCTATCTTCATGACTATGTCCATGCTTCATTAACACACCCATTTTTATACTGTTTTTTAAGGTCAAATCCTATTAGGTTGTGTTGGATAGAAGCAGAGGAGAAAGACTCAGTCAACTGAGGACAGCACCTACAGATATAAATGAGTGCATGCATGGGGGAATGAATGAATGTGCAGGCTTCCTCCAGTCTCTTTAATTATTCCATCAAAGGTAAAATTTCTTTAGCTTTGGTTTCTTTGATAACACAGTATTTTATCAAGATCACCTCTAAGGAAAGGGCTATCTCAAATCACTAAGAAGAAAGGAAATTTACACAGGGGAAGAGGGTGGTAAATTCACAGCTTCAGAGAGAATGCCAGTAGCTCACGCACATCAAGAATGCCACAAGCTCCTCCACTCATGAGGCACAAAGCACACACAAGTGACATGGAAAACATCTCTTTACTAAGACAAAATGGATTTCTGACCAATAAGATGAATGGTTAAAGGCACTAATCAGTGTTTCCCTTAATCTGAACTGATTAACACTGGGGTGAATGTTTTATTTATTAAGTTATGCCAATTGAGCTTAATGTCCCCTGTGACTATGGTCCCAAGCCCACTCATCCAACTACTCACTCCCTTTGGGTAGCTGGCTGTGGCCAAGAAGTTACTACAAACTTGTCCCTTGTCAGCTCTACTATATACCTGGGAATTCTTATAGAACATACCAATACACTTGAATCGCCACCCTTCTGGTTAGCAATCAAATGTCTTGGGCATTATGGCACCAAAGCTCCCAAGCCATATATTAGGGCTCCTAAATTTGCTCCTAGTTTTTCCTTGAGGAACTTTATAGTTTTAAATTTCACATTTAAGCCTTTGATCCATCTGGATTGAGTTTCTGTATATGGTATAAAGTACAGATCTTATTTCATTTTTCTGCAAATGGATATCCAGTTTTGCCAACACCATTTATTAAACAAACATTCTCTTCCCCATTTAATGGATTTTGGCCCTTTGTCAAAGATCAGCTGACTATAAGTGGATGGATTTATTTCTGAGTTCTCAATTCTATTCCATTAGTCCACGTGTCTGTCAGGGAGCTCTGGTAGCATAGTGCCTAAGGCACTTCACTGCTAACCAGGAGGCTGGGGTTTCAAACCTACCAGCAAGTCCTCTGAAAGAAGGTTGGGCAATCTACTTCAGTAGTGATACTGCCTTGGAAATGCAAGAAGGGGTCGCTATGAGTTGGGTCCAACTCCATGACACATAACAACAACAACAACATGTGTCTGTCATTATACTAACACCATGCAGTTTTGACTACTGTGGCTGTACAGCAGGTTTTGAGATCCAGCAATGTGAGACTTCCTACTTTGTTCTTCTTCTTCAACAGTGCTTTGCTTATCTGAGAGTTCTTTCCTTTCCACATAAAGTAAGTGATTGGTTTTTTCATATCTTTAAAGAATGTTGATGGGAACTAGATTGAAATTGTATTGAATGTATAGATTGCTTTGGGTGGAGAACTGATGTTTTCGCTATATTCAATCTTCCTATCCATGAGCATAGTATGTTCTTACATTTGTGTAGATCGCTTAAGTTTTCTTGAAGTAGTCTTTTATAGTTTTCTTTGTACAGGTTGTTTGTGTTTGTATCCCTGCTAAGATTTATTCCCAAGGTTTTTTTTTTTTTTTTTTTTTTGTAGCTATTGTAAATGGGATTGATCTCTCTATTTCTTTTTCAACAATCTCTTTGCTGGTATAGAGGAATCCAACTGATTTTTAGATGTTGATCTTATATCCTGCCATGATGCTAAATCTCTCAATTAGTTCCAGTAGGTTTTTGACTGAGTATCTTGGGTTTTCTAGGATATCATCAGCAAATAGGGATAGCTTGACTTCTTCCTTACCAATTTGGATGCCTTTGATTTCCCTTTCTTGCCTTATGGCCCTGGCTAGGACTTCCAGTACAATGTTGAATAAAAGTGGTGATAGCAGGCATTCTTGTCTGGTTCCTGTTTACAAGGGGAATGGCTTCAGTCTCTCTCCATTGAGAATAATGTTGGCTGTTGGTTTTGTGTATATACCCTTTGTTATATTGAGGAATGTCCCTTCCATTCCTATTTTGCTGATAGTTTTGATTGGCAATGGGTGTTGGATTTAATCAAATGGCTTTTCTGCATCAATTGATATGATCATGTGGTTCTTTTCCTTTGTAATATTTATGTAGTGGATGATGTTTTTCTAATGCTGAACCATCCTCGCATACCTGATATGAACTCCACTTGGTCATAATGAATTATATTTTTTTAATATGTTGTTGGAGTCTATTGGTGATGATTTTGTTGAAGATTTTTACATCTATATTCATGAGGGATATTGGTCTGTAGTTTTCCTTTTGAGTGATGTCTTTGCCTGGTTTTGGTATCAAGGTTATGCTTGCTTTATAAAAATAGTTAGGGAGGATTCCATCCTTTTCTATGTTTAGGAATAGTTTGAGTAGGATTGGTATCAGTTCTTCTCTGAATGTTTTGTAGAATTCTCTGGTGAAACCGTCTGGGCCAGGACTTATTTTTGTTGGTAATTTTTTGATGACCTGTTCAATTTCTTCTTTTGTGATGGGCCTGTTCAAATTTTTCACTTCAGTCTGTGTTAGTTTAGGTAGGAGGTGTGTTCCTAGAAATCTGTCCATTTCTTCCATATTTTCAAATTTGTTGGAGTACAGTTCTTCATAGCATCCTGATACTATCCTATTTATTTCAGCTGGTTCTGTTGTGATGTTGCCGATTTTGTTTCTTATTCATGTGATTTGTATTCTCTTCCTCTTTTCCTTTGTTAAATTTGCCAGTGGTTTGTCAATTTTATTGATCTTTTCAAAAAACCAACTTCTGGTCTTGTTGATTTTTTCTATAGCCCTTCTATTTTCTGTTTCATTGATTTCTCTCAAATCTTTCATATTTCTGTTCTTCTGGTGACTTTAGGTTTTTCTTCTTGTTGTTTTTCTAATTATTGGAGATGTTGGTTTAAGGTGTTGATTTTGGCTCTTTCTTCTTTTTTGATGTGTGCATTTACTGCTATAAAGTGTACCCTGATCACTCCTTTTGCTACATCCCAAAGATTTTGCTATGTTGTGTTTTCATTCTTATTTGATTTGAGGAATTTTTTAATTCTTCTACTACCCAGTCATTTTTGAGGAGGGTGTTGCACAGTTTCCATGTGTTCGCTCTTTTTCTGTTTATCTTCCTGTTGTTAATTTCTAATTTTATTGCATTGTGATCTGAAAAGATTCTTTGCAGTATTTCAAAGTTTGTAAATTTATTAAGGGTTTCTTTATGGCCTACCATATGGCCTATCCTGGAGAATGTTCCATGTGTACTGGAAAAGAATGTATATTGTGCTGTTGTTGGGTGAGGTGCTCTGTAGATGTCTATAAGGTCAAGTTGGTGGATTGTATTGTTTAGTTCTTCTGCATCTTTATGGAGTTTCTTTCCAGTTGTTCTATCTTGCATTGAAAATGGTGTATTAAAGTCTCCCACTATGACTGTGGAGTCATCTATTTGACTTTTCAACTCTTTTAAAGTCTGATTTATGTATTTTGGGGTTCTTTCCTTGGGTCCATAGATATTTATTATGGTTATATCTTCATGTTCAATTGATCCTTTAATCATTATATAATGTCCTTCCTTGTCTCATATGGTGGTTTTTGTCTTAAATTCAATTTTATCAGAAATATATATTTCCACTCCTACTCTTTTTTTTGGTTGCCATTTGTTTGATATATC
>NW_006921628.1:4859678-4892676 GCF_000298275.1 Orycteropus afer afer
ATCAGTGTTTTCCTTGATCTGTCTCTCCATCTGTTGAAGGCACCTAAATATAATTCTTTTTAATTCCTTATCAGAATTTTCCAATGCTGTTTCTTCCTCAGGGATGTGTTCTGGGTCTGTATCCTGCTCCCTTGTTTCTACCACTTTATCTTGCTTCTTTGTGTGGACTGTGATGGCCTGCTGTCTCTGAGACATTGTGACATTGTTGTATTTAGATCTCTGTTAACCATTTGTGAAGAGCAGCTAAGGGTGAGTCAGGCTTTTCTTGGTGGCCATTTATCATTGGCCTGTTGTTGGAGAAGGAAGTTGTACTCTCACTCAGTAAGTGAATCTGCAGGAGGTGTGGGCGTAATTGTGTTGTATGGGCATTGTTGCTGTATCCTACTCAGTTAGACAAAAACGACAATCAAAAAACTATTAAAAAAATAAATGCACATGGACAAAAAACACACCACGTAAAAAGACAGGAAGAATCATCAAAAAGAAAAAAAAAAAAACCCACAATATCTGGGGAGAGGGTAATAAGAGAAAACAGGTAGAGTAGGAGAATAATGAAGAAAAAATGGGAAAAATGCACAAAGAAAAACAAGGAATGGGTTTAACCATGGGAAAGAAAAAAAAAATGTAATCAGGAATGGGGAAGACAAAAAAAAAAAAAGAAAACTAGAACCTGGGAAGATAAGAATAAAGAATAATAAAAAGGACAAATAATAATTTTAAAACAGACAAAAAGAAACAAATTGAAAAAAAGGAAAAAGAAATGTGGGTAGGGCAGGGAAGGGCAACCATACTTCATCCATGCACACAGACTGGGATGGAATTCCTGCCAGCCTAGAAGGTCAGTGGGAGTGAGGGATAGCCTCACCTCTATTCACCACGACGATGTAGGGTATAAGAGCATTAAGGGGAATATAGCACCTTTCCAGCCATTTGTGTCCTGAATGTCCTTGTGGTTCCTGGCAACTGGAGCCTGTTCTTAAGTCCCTGGAATCTGGGAAAAACCTGTCACTAAATATCCAAAATGGTCGAACCGCTTATAAACATTCAAAATGACTGTGTCTTTCGGACAGGCAAAATTCCACAGCTCAGCCTGCCTTCCTCTTTGCTGCTTCCCCTTTTATTCACCAGCCACCAGTGCAGCCCTCCATGCAGCCCCTGGCTAGCAGGGCTGAATTTTAGGTTAATTCTCAGGTCCTAACACCACTTGGCAATATCCAAGCTGTCTGTGCCATCAGGATCACTGACAGATCACAGCTCTGTATGTCTCCTTTTTCGGTGTTTTTTCTGCAGGTTCTTCTACTAGTTGGAGTTTAGTCTACCTCTATATCCTTCCCTTCAAAGCTCAGGACTCCAGGATTATCTTCTGTATCTGTATTAACTGGTTCCCCTTTTCTTTGTTAATGAGGGTCTGTGTAGTCTGTCTGTCTATTCCATCATCTTACCAGAACTCCCTTCCATCTTCTTTTGATGTTTCCTGCATCAATCAATATTTTGCTCATAGAATCTTTCAATATTACAACTTGAGGCTTGAATTTTTTCTTCAGTTCTTTAAGCTTGAGAAATGCCAAGCATGTTCTTCCCTTTTGGTTTTCTAACTCCAGCTCTATGCACCTTTTATTATAATAATTGACTTTGTCTTCTCGAGCTGCTCTTTGAGTCTTCTCTTCAGTTCTATTTTCTTGCCATTTCTTCCATATGCTTTAGCCACTCTCTGTTGAAGAGCAAGTTTCAGAATCTCTTCTGACATCCATTTTGGTCTTTTCTTCCTTTTCTGTCTTTTTAATGATCTTTTGCTTTCTTCATGGATGATGTTCTTGATGTCATCCCACAATTCCTCTGATTTTCAGTCCTTGGGGTTCGATGCATCAAATCTATTGTTTAGATGGTCTCTACATTCAGGTGGCATATAATCAAGGTCATATTTTGGCTCTTGTGGACTTTTAAAAATTGTCTTCCCCTGCAATTTGAACATGCATTTGAGCAGTTGATGGTCTATTCCACAGTCAGCTCCTGGCCTTGTTTTGGCTGAAGATACCGAGCTTCTCCATCGCTTCTTTCCACAGATATAGTCAATCTGATTCCTGCATATTCCATCAGGAAAGTTCACATATATAGCTGTCATTTATGTTGTTGGAAAAGGTATTTGCAATGAATAAGTCATTGGTCTTACAAAATTCTAACATGCGATTTCCAGCATCATTTCTATTACCAAGGCCATATTTTCCAACTACTGATGATTCTTCTTTTTTTTCCAACTTTTGCATTCTAATCACCAGTAATAATCAACATATCTTGATTGCATGTTTGGTTAATTTCAAACTGCAGAAGTTGGTAAAAAATCTTCAATTTCCTTGTTTTTGGCTTTGGTGGTTGGTGCACAACTTTGATTAATAGTAGTATTAATAATTAATTAATAGTACTAAGGAGCTCTGGTAGCATAGTGCCTAAGGCACTTGACTGCTAACCAGAAGGTTGGTGGTTCAAACCCACCAGACACTCCTCAGAAGGAAAGTTGGGCAATCCTACTTCCATACTGATGCTGCCTTGTAAACCCAAGGAGGGGTCGCTATGAGTCAGGGCCAACTCGATGGCATGTAACAACAACAACAGTATTAGCTGGTCTTCCTTGTAGGGATATGGATATTTTCCTATCACTGACAGCACTGTATTTAAGAATAGATCTTGAAACATTCTTTGTGACGATAAATGGCACAATATTCCTCTTCAATTTGTCATTCCTGGCATAGTAGATCATATGATTGTTTGATTCAAAATGGCCAAAACGAGTCCATTTCAGCTCAATCATGTCCAGCATACTGACCTTTATACATTCTATTTCATTTTTGACAACTTCCAACTTTACCAGATTCATACTTCACACAGTCCATGTTTTAATTATTAATGGATGTTTCTTCCCATTTTGAGTTGTGCCACATCAGCAAGTGGTGGTCCTGAAAGCTTTACTCCATCCATGTCATTAAGGTCAACTCTACTTTGAGGAGGCAGCTCTTCCCCTATCATATTTTGAGTGCCTTCTGACCTGAGGGACTCATCTTCTAGCACTGTATTGGACAAAGTTTCAGGACTATTCATGAAGTTTTCCAATACTGTATCAGACAGTGTTTCCTGCTATTCACAAGGTTTTCACTGGCCAATTATTTGAGAAATGGATGACCCTTTCCTTCTTCCAAGTCTGTCTAAGTCTGGAAGCTCCACCTGAAACCTGTCCACTATGGATGACCCTGCTGGTATTTGAAACACAGGTGGCATAGCATCCAGCCTCAAAGCAACAGGCAAACCACTACAGTATGCCAAACTTACAGAATGGTGGTGGGACTGTGCAAACAATGTTTATGGAACATTAATATGAGGATTGGTCAGTTTTGCCATCTCACTAGACTTAAAAGAGGGATCTCACTACCATCAAGAAAGAGTAGCCAGAAGTGGAGTGTTCTTTGACCTGAGATCCTTGTGCTGAGACTATGGCAGACAGATAGAAGCAGCAGAACTGAAAGACTGATGTGAGATGCAGCAACAAGCTTGCCGTCCCACAGAATGAGAAAGCTGAGTGGCTTTGGGCAGGAGGCATGCTGGCAGAATACGGTGCACCTATCAACAGAGCTATAAAAGCTTTTTATCTCTTGCCTGAACAGAAAGAGGCAAGGCTTACAGGCCAAGGGACAAAAAGGGGTGTGCCTATGGGTATGACCGAGGGGAGGCTTTCCTAATGGAAAAATTGTATCCTAAGCATTCCTGAACCTGAATTGCGACCTGTTACTTTCCTAATAAACCTCATAATTGAGAGTATTGTCTGTGAGTTCTGTGTGGTCACTAAAATGAATTACTGAATCCAGCAGAGAAGTAGAGAGTGCCATGGAAGGGATGGTTGGTGTCAGAACTGGTAAAAAGGTTGAAGGGTGGCAGTATGTCTGACTTCCATTTCATAGGGATCAGTCTTGGGTTGATGCTGCTAATGGCGATTCTGTCTCCCCCTCATGAAATTAGTGTAGGTCTGAGGATGCTACCCCCACACCATACCCTTTTTGCACCTGGCTTCTGCCCACCAGATGCCTATAACCAACTCCAGATATTGACAGATATCCTGGAGCAGGGGGTGGGGGTGGCAAATGGTCCCTTCATGAGAATCACTGCCTTAGACACAGAGCCAACCCTGGTTGTACATTGAGCCTCCAGGATGCCAGCCCAGTTCCTACTTTCAGAAATGGAGTGTGATTGCCTACACCAAGGGCAGGCCTTAGATGAAGCACTCACTGCAAAGTAGAGAAGCTTCAAGGACCACTTTCATCTCAGGACTGTAAAGAGTCTCCAAACTCATGAGTTCAACTGTGGCTAGTCGAGTAAAGTTGCTGAGTCTTACCAAGTCATCTCTTGGAGTCTCAGCCTTTAAAGAGGGCTCTGGTGGTGTAGTGCCTAAGGCATTTAGCTGCTAACCAGAAGGCTGGCAGTTCAAACCCACCAGCCACTCCTTGGTAGGAAGACTGGACAATCTTCCTTTAGAAGGAAAACAGCACAATCCTTTAAAGCTAAGCAGTAAACAACACCATGGCTTAAAATGGTACATGAAGAATCTCATGGGGGAAAAACAATAAATATAAACTGAAGGGCATCACATCTTTCCTTTTCTCTATCATTATTATTATGCTGTTGTTGTTAGGTGCCATCGAGTCATTTCCAACTCATAGCGACCCCATGCACAGCAGAATGAAACACTGCCCGATCCTGCACCAGCTCCACAATCCCTGCTATACTTGACCCCATCATCGCAGCCACCGTGTCAATCCATCTTGTTGAAGGCCTTCCCCTCTTTCATCGACTCTCCACCCTACCAAGCATGACACCCTTCTCTAAGGAATGGTCCCTTCTGACAACATGACCAAAATCGGTGAGACGAAGTCTGGCCATTCTCGCTTCCAAGAAGCATTTGAGGTGCACTTCCTCCAGGACAGATCTGTTAGTTCTTATATCAGTCCATGGTACGTTCAGCATTCTTCGCCAGCACCACAACTCAAAAGCATCAACTCTTCTCCAGTCTTCCTTATTCATTGTCCAGCTCTCACATAAATACGAGGTGATTGCAAATATCATGGCTTCTGTCAGGCACACCTTAGTCCTCAAGGAGACATCCTTGCTCCTCAACACTTGAAACAGTTCCTTCGCAGTTTACTTTCCCAATGCTACATGTCGTCTGATGTCCTGACTGCTGCTTCCATTGGCATCAATTCTAGAACCAAACAAGGTGAATTCTGTGGCAACCTCAATCTTCTCTCCATTTATTGTGATGCTGCTCATTGGTCCAGTTGTGAGGACTTTTGTTTTCTTTATATTGAGATATAATCCCTACTGCAGACTGTATTCTTCAACCTTCATCAGTAAGTACCTCAAGTCATCCTCATTTTCAGCAAGCAAAGTTGTATCATCTGCATATCTCAGGTTGTTAATGATTCTTCCTACAATCCTGATGCCACATTTTTCTTCATATAGTCCAGCTTCTTGGATTATTTGCTCAGCATATAGATTGAATAAGTGTGGGGAAAAGATACAACCCTGACGCACTTCCTTCCTGATTTTAAACCACGTAGTGTCCCCCTGTTCCATTCGAACGACAGCCTATTGGTCAAGGTACAGGTTCCTCATGAGTACAATCAAGTGTTTGGGAATTCCCATTCTTCTCAATGTTATCCATAATTTTTCATGATCCACATAATCAAATGCCTTTGCATAGTCAATAAAACACAAGTAAACATCTTTCTGGTATTCTTTGCCTTGAGCCAAGATCCATCTGACAACAGCTATGATATCCCTTGTTCCACATCCTCTTCTGAATCCAGCTTGCACCTCTGGAAGTTCTCTGTCAATATACTGCTCCAACCGTTTTTGAATTACCTTCAGTAAGATCTTACTTGCGTGTGATATTAATGATATTGTTCTATAATTTCCACAATCTGTGGGATTACCTTTCTTTGGAATTGCTACAAATATGGATCTCATCCAGTCAGTTGGCCAGGTAGCTGTCTTCCAAATCTCTTGGCATAACCGAGTGAGTGCCTCCAATGGGGCATCCGTTTGTTGAAATATCTCAATGGGTATTCCGTCAATTCTCAGAGCCTTGTTATTATTATATGTATATATAAATCAAGACCCAGCAGTATATCTTTTTAATTCAAATGGCTTCTATTTTTCATCACATTATTTAGTGGTTTTATCTGTTAGTCTGGCATTGAAAATAGGCATTGTTGTGTATATACCTCCAGTAAACTGCTCAAATTGTAGCAGATCCATAATAATTTATGTTCCTGTTTCTCTCATTAGGGAAGCAGTAGCAAAATTACAAAACAGCCTAAAAGTGTAATGGCTATTATTAGCTCCCCACTTCCATGCTGAGAACTCTGGACACGTTACTTAACCTCTCTAAGTCACAGTGCCATTATTTTTAAAGTACTTACAGGCCCTGGTGGAGCAATGGTTAAGCACTTGGCTGCTGACAAAAAGGTGAGCACTATGAATCCACCAGCTGCTCTGTGGGAGAAAGATGTGACAGTCTACTTCTGTAAAGATATACAGCCTTGGAAACTCTTTGGGGGTGTTTCAACTCAATCCTACAGGTTTACTCTGAGTTGGAATTGACTTAATTGCACTGGGTTACATGCTATTAGGTTTGTAGCGAGAATTCATGACCTAAAGATAACGACCACTAGCACAGTCCCTGGTACATATGATGGATTCAATCAAAAGCAGATGATTCTTTATAGAATAAAAAGTATCATTTCCATCATAATTAGAAATGACTGTGCAACATCAGCAATTTCATTTCATCACTCTCATAAAGCACTATACCTCTAACAATCCAATAAATTAGAAGTAGGGAGTTTGGTAAGATGGCAGAATAGGCAGAAAGACTGCACAGACCCTCTTCAACAAAGAAAAGGGGAACCAATTATCACAGATACAGAAGATAATCCTGAACCCCTGAGCCTTGAAAGGAAGAATATAGAAGTGAACTAAACTTCAACTAGCAGAAGAATTTGCATGAAAAAACCAAAAAAGGAGACATACGGAGCTATAGTTTGTCAGTGATCCTGATGGCACAGACAGCTTGATGTTGCTGAGTGGTGGTAGGACCTAAGAATTAACCTAAAAATAGGCTCTGCTAGCCAGGGACTGCACAGAGCACTGCTCTGGTGGCTGGGTAATAAAAGGGAAAGCAGCAAAGAGGAAGGTGGGCTGAGCTGTGGACTTTTGTCTGTCAGGAGGGCAGCCATTTTGAATGTTTACAAGCAGCTTGACCATTTTGGATATTTAAAGTGACAGGGACTTAAAAATAGGCTCCATTGGTTGGGAACCCCAAGGACATCCTGGACCTGGACTACTGAAAGGTGTGACATTACTCTTGTTACTCTTATACCCCACACCCTCTTGGTGAACAGAGGTGCAGCCGTCCCTCACTCCCACCTAGTTTTTGGAGTGGCAGGAATTCCATCCCAGTCTGTGTCCTCGGCTGGAGCCTGGGCGCTTTGCCCTGCCTTGCCCTGTTTTTATTTTTTCTGTTTTTTAGTTTGCTTTTGTCTGTTCTAAAACTACTATTATTATTATTACTATTATTCTTTATTCTTCCCCTCCCAGGTTCTAGTTCTCAACTTTTTTTTCTTTTCCACATTCCTGGTTGCAATGTTTTTTGTTTTCTTTCTTGTGGTTAACCCCTTCATTGTTTTTCTTTTTGTGTTTTTCCCATATTTCTCTTCATTATTCTCCTTTTCTACCGTTTTTCTCTTGTTGCCCTGTCCCCAGATATTGCAGGTTTTTTTTTCTTTTTTCTTCCTTTTCCCTTTTTTTTTTTTCTTTTTTTATTACTGTTCCTGTGTAATTACACAGTGTGCTTTTTGTCCATTTGCTTTTACTTTTCTGATGGTTATTCAATTGTTATTTTTGTCTAACTGAGATGGAGACAGCAACAGGCCCCATATGACAGAACTACACCCACACGTCCTGCAGCTTCACTTATGAGTGAGAGCCACCACTTCCTTCTCCACCAACAGGCCAACAATAAACAACCACCAAGAGAAGCCTGACTCACCCTTGACTGATCTTCACAAACAGTTAACAGAGATCTAAATACAATACCACCACGAGGTCTTGGAGACAACAGACCATTACAGTCCACACAAAGAAGCAAGATGAAGTGGTAGAAACAAGGGAGCTGGATACAGACCCAGAACACATCCCTAAGGAAGAAGCAGCATTGGAACTCTCTGATAAGGAATTCAAAAGAATTACATTTAAATATCTTCAAAGGATTGAGAAACAGACCAAGGAGAACACAGTCAAAACACTAGAAGAATTTTGGAAGAAAATACAAGAAAAAAATTACAAAATAAATGAAAAATTAGAAATAATTCTAAATCTACAGATAGAAATCTAGAAGATTAATACTAAATTGTCAGAAATAGATAACACATTGGAAGGGCAAAGGAGAAGAACTGATGTGATGGAAGACAGAATTAATGAGATTGAAGAAAAATACCTGAATACTTCTTTGGAAAAGGATCAATCAGAAAAAAAATCAAAACAAAATGAAGAAAGCCTAAGGTTCATGTGGAATACCATCAAAAGGAATAACCTACGTGTCATTGGAATTCCAGAACAAGAAAAGAAAAATAAAACCACTGAGAAAATTGTCCAAGATTTGTTGGAAGAAAACTTCCCGGATATGATGAAAGATAAGAATATATCCATTCAGGAAGTCCAACGAACCCCAAACAGGATAGACCCCAAAAGAAAATCACCAAGACTTATCATCATTAAACTCATCAAAACCAAAGACAAAGACAGAATCCTGAAAGCAGCACGGGAAAAACAAAAAGTTACTTATAAAGGACAACCAGTAAGAAAGACTAAGCTCTGATTTCTCAGCAGAAACCATGCAATCGAGAAGGCAATGGGATGGTACATATAAAACCCTGAAAGAGAAAAATTTTAAATCAAGAATTATATACCTGCTAAAATTGTCCCTCAACTATGATGGTGAAATTAGGAGATTTCCAGATAGGCAGAAACGAAGGGAATTTGTTAAAACTAGACCAACCTCATGAGAGATACTAAAGGGAGTCCTTTGAACAGAGAACCAAGACTAGCAAATAACAACCGACCATTAATACACAAGATGACATAACCCAGAAACCACAGCTATGGACATATCCAAAATAAAATAAGCTTAGAAGATTGTAAACAGTGAACCAGAGACATCAATTGGCAAATCAGGACAACTACAAACAAAAAGAGAGAAAATATTGTGTAGTTACAGAACTTCTAAATGGTGAGGAAGTCAAGAGAGTTGCAAGACAGAATGGACTGTTCTAATCTTGTGGAGAAAATTATAAATCTCAGGGTAACCTCAAAGAAAAATGAAACACCTTCACATCACAATAAAAAAGAGGACAAGGACAAATATTCAGCAAATACCAAAACAACAGCAACAAAGGAAATGATAACACAATTCATAAACATGATGAGCTAAGCACTGAAAAGAATATGGAACAAAGAAACCAGGGACACCGGGAAAAAACACGTAACAAAATGACAGCAACCAATTCTTACTTGTCAATGATTACACTGAATGTCAATGGATTAAATGCACCACTCAAGAGATGGAGAGTTGTAGATTGGATAAGAAAACAAAACCCATCAATATGTTGTCTACAAGAGACACACCTTAGAGATAATGACAAAAACAGACTAAAAATCAAAGGTTGGAAAAAGATATATCAAGCAAATGGCAACAGTAAAAGAGCAGGAGTGGAAATACTAATTTCTGATCAAATTGACTTTAAGATAAATTAGAAGCAGGAACCAGGGAAGAAAAAATTCTCTTTGCATAAGATGACATTATTATTATTTTTTTTTATGAATATCACATTCTCTTTTCATTAAAAAGGAAAATGAAGGAGATTAGCTAAGCTCCCGTCCTCAAACTTTTATCCCTTTTTATCTTACCAGAGTAATGGAACTGAGGCTGGAGGTGCTAGGTGTGGGTAGAACAACAGTCATTCCTTCATTTGTGTTTTATTAGTCATAGGATGGCTCCACTTTGCAGTCTACACAGAACACACCAGACTGGGTACAAAGAGTGGGTTTGACATTTCACTGGGGTAAATGACTCTTCACATATATGACAATATCCTCGGGCCAAGGGTAAATCTCAATGTGACTTCTCTTCTCCCGAGTTCTTTTTCATTTAAAATTTGCTTGAGTTAATTTATTCATCCAGTGCACGATGATTAAGGACCATTGTGGAGGCCAACCATCCTGCATGGAGTCGTAGGTACCAAGGTGATCATGGTTGCAGGGACCTTAAAGAGCTCAGTCCTGTAAGGGAAGCCAATAATCACCAAAGATATGCACAATTCCAAATTGAGCCAGATGTGCAAAGGGAACGGCTCCCTGAGTGTAAAACCTCTTCCAGCCTTCAATGTCAGCTAAGATGTTCCAGAGTAAGTGACACAAGAACTGGTAAACCCAGTTCTTGGAGCCACACTTCCCAGACTCCTTCACAGGGAGGTTGCAGTTAGATCCTACCAATAAGACACCCTTGTGTGAAGTTTGGAGCTTTGTCCCAGTGCTTTGAATTATGACTGACAGCATGATATAAGGGTGGAGTTATTAGAGTGGGAAAGCAGCTATCAACAGAGAAGACTGCTGATCAGACACTCCTGATTTGGAGATCATGGTGCTGTATGCCTTCTCTTGTTTTACTCAAGATGTCCTGTTTCCTTGATCACCTTCAATATGCTCTTCCACATCCACCCACCATCGATGCTAGGGCTCTAGATATCCTTGCGATAAATTCCCTTTTGCTTAAGATCACCACAATAGGTTTCTGCTGTTTATATCCACGAAGTGGTTTGCTTCCAGCAACATGCCATCCCTACTTAAATTTAATATTATCAGTATGTGTCTATCTCCCCAACCAGACTGTGAGCTTCTTGAGGAATGGACAAAGTCTTATATCTCTTTGAATCTCCAGGATCTAACTCATGGTTGACGTATAGGAAGCACTTGGTAAATGCAAAAAGAGTATGCATATATTACATATGTATTTTAAAAGCTAGGAGATTTACCAATAATAAATATGAAAGTTCAAGTGGATGGTTTAAACACTGAAAAAGAGCTAAGTGAAATTAAAAAATCCTCTACACTTTATTTCAATTTTACACCAAGGTAGTGATCTGTATGTCCTGTAGCCATCTTCACAGGTATCTTTTTTTTTTTTTTGGATAAATAAATTTCAAGAAGGCCAGTGCACTAAAACCATACTCCACAGTATCCTCACCCTGATATTATCTTCATCCAGTGTTTTCCCTACATTTCCAAATAGGGAAATAAAAGCTGCTGAAGTGGGAAGGTCCAGATCCCCGACTCCCAGAGCTGGTTCCACTCACCCCTCCACATCTCTTCCAACCACCAGGTGATCCATGAGGCCCAGTAGGCAGCCAGGGAACATGGCTTCCAGAGAGATCACCATCTGTTATCCCATCCCTAGTAAATAAAGTACCTCTGCTCCATAAATCCATATTACTTATGGGACAGAGACCTAGAATGAAAACTGAGATGGATTTTTCATCCAATTTTAATGGCTTTTTTTTTTTTTTTTTTAATTCTTGGTAGCAAATTCATGCTGTGAGGATCTATGAGCTGCATCAACAGTCTGAATCTGCTCTGGTTCAAATAATGCTACCATGTTCTAAAACCCTAGGAATTATATGCTTTCCAAATGTACAATGTCATCAAAGTTTTATGACATTTCCTACAAAAACTCAATAGTCAGGTAACACTTCATCAGCTGAAGTCTGAACTCAGGTATGGGAACAGAATGCTATGGATATCACCTGAAAACTGGGTTGCTCTTCTCATTTTGGGATCACAGTCAAAAAGGGGTATGTCAGCAAACAATTCTCATGCATGTGCATTTTTGTCTCCTATCAAAAAAATAAAACAAAAAACACTGTAACTTGGAATTATAGAAAAAAGCCCAAAATTAATCTTCATTGACCTCTGTCTTTCTGTAAAGCTGTAAAAGATGCCCTGCCACCTGGAATCCTCTATGTGGCCTTAGCTCCTTCTTCAAACAACAAAATGCATAGAGCATCTAGTCCATCCTGTTGCCCGGGCATGTGACCTGTACATGTGCTTACACAAGACTTCCGAGAACCAGGCTCTGAAGACAGAGCTGACAGATATGAGGTGCAAGCCCAGCTTTGCCAGGTTAAACATGGCTGTGAAAGGAGGATACCCAGTTCTACTGGCATCAACACACAGTACTTGTTGCCAAAGAGTCTACAAGAAAGAAATATTAAGTAATACTGCACCTCTGACATTGACATGAGTTTATTATTCTTCCATGCCAACACATTCTAATCCAAAGCTTATGTTCTTCCAATCTAGGCCTGACCTAAAACAGCCAATAATGCTGAATGTGGTAGAGACTCCAAGGAGTCCCCAGCCCCCAAGTCTATCCATGTTTCACTGGCTCATTAGTTTCTGTACTGTTTCTGCATTTTGAATCCCTTTCTGAAATGTGCACATCACTTCTTTGGGATTATTTCTTTTGTACTTTACAGGTATAATAGAGCCCTTATCCCTTCACCATGTTGCCAGTGGTTTATTTCCTCTCTATATGGATTGGTAAACACTTTGTGAAGCAACCTCACCAAATCACCACAATTTATTTTCTTTCTAATTTATTATCTACATGACTGAAACAAATGAAATCATGATCATGCTGACAAAAGGAGCCATACAATAATTCCAGTTTTGTTCTAAATTTTCAAACTTATTCCCAAACCTACTGGTCCTCAGTCTGGCTATGGGGGAAAGATTGAAATTTTGCAAAATATTCACATCTGCAAAAGTGGTCATTTGTCATATGCATTGAAAGTGCCATCCCAAAAGCTTCACAGGAAAAACCGTTGCATTTATTCCTCAAGAAAGAGAGTTCTTCATCTAACTCCCAGTGAAATGAACAACTATGGTGCTCTTACTGAATTCATTCACATACCTGGTATCATCCTCATGAAAACTGAAGTCAAGAGGAAAATGAGGCTTATTCTCTTGGTATCAAATCACATCATTCCATTTTCCAAAAGACAAAAAATTAGGCTGTGTGTCCTTGGACGAGTTCCACAACAACAGCAAGTCTCATTATCCCTCAGTTTCTTAGGTCTAATAATTATTCCTGCTTCAGAGGTGTAATCAAAAGTAAGTAAATAGTGCACATAATGAGCATATTAGAGTATCCAGTAAACCATATTCAACATAAGCAAGTTGGATGAACATTTTTTTATTATTTTATGTTACAGGTTTGAAATGAAGAGTCTTCTAATTGAATTCTTTGCACATGCTATTAGAACTGCCACTACAACTGTATCTCTGTTGGTTCCATTTGTCCTAGAGAGCTGCTTTGACTCATGGGTCCTTGATCATTTCTGACCTCTTTTAATCATTTATATCAATTTGCTGGAGCTGTGAGAGGGGAATCTAACCACCAGGATATTGTCTGTCACTATGTGGATAGAAACTAATAATACAATCCATCAAATCACAGACATCCTAAGAAGGCCAACCATATGTAGAACCTTTACTTTGAACTGTCTGATAACAGTTCAAACCATAATTTGGTTTAAATCTAGCTCTAACTATTTTTTAAAAAGGAGCCATATCATTCTGTTGGTGGATTACTGCTTAAAACTTTGGCTGACTTCAAATGAATAGGAGTATGTTGGGAGACTAGGTAGCTCTCAGAGTCTAGGCAAGATTGAAGACTTCACTTATGAAAGGGCAAGAGCATGAGCAAGTGGGATTACAGATATTAGGAATTCATCAATAATGTCATCACAGCCTCTGCACAGAAGCAAGCAAGTACCAATTGCTGTTTTCATCATTGCAGAGCTCTGTCCATAAGTCAAAGTCACAAAGGAGTTTTCCAGACATTAGAGGGTGGCCATGTGATACAGACCCGGCCAATTCTGGCCAATACTTTAACTCTGGAGAAAGTCATTCATTAGTTTACTCATTCATTCATATTTTCATTCAACAAATATTTATTAAACATCTAATAAATGAAACAGATCCACACAGTAACCAGAACAGTGGACTCAAACATACCAACAACCATAAAGATGGCACAGGGCCATGCAACATTTTGTTCTGTTATACATAAGGTTGTAACTCACAACACCAACACCACCCTCCTGGGTGCTGAACAGCTAATGGTAGGGAAAAAAAAAATAAAGCCTAGCTCTTCTGGAATTTATATTTCAATAGTGTCAATGAGTAATTAAAAAAAAATATATACAAATTTGACATATGGTGGTAAGTGCCACTGTTACTGTTGTTGTTATGTGCCATCAAGTCAGACCCAACTCATAGCGACCCCTCCTTGGGTTTCCGAGGCAGTATCACTATGGAAGTAGATTGCCCAACCTTCCTTCTGAGGAGTGGCTGGTGGGTTTGAACTGCCAGCCTTCTGGTTAGCAGTCAAGTGCCTTAGGCACTAGAAATATAAAACTGAATGGAGTAATATAATGGATGAGAGTGGAGGTGGTCATGCTATTTTTTAGTATGCAGGATAGGCAAAGGCATCTGTAAAACAGTATTAAGCAGAAATCTGAAAGAGGCAAAGGCGCAATCCAGGTGGATATTAAGAGCTACACTATTCAGTAAAAACATAATGCAAACACACAAGCAGTTTTTAACTTTCTATTAGTCACATTACAAAAAAAGAAAGAAAGAAACCCACTGCCACTGAGTCCATTCTGCCTCATAGTGACCCTCCATTGGGTTTCCAGGAAATCTTTATGGAAGTAGAATGGCTCATCTTCCTTCTGTGGAGTGGCTGGTGGGTTTGAATCACCAACCTTCAGGTTAGCAGTCAAATGCTTTAGGCACTGTGCCACCAGAGCTCCTTAGTAGACACATTAGAAAGGTAAAATGAAACAAGTGAAAATAATTTTAGTAACATGTGAGTTACCCAATATATCCAAAATATTTTTATATAGACATCTAATTAATTTATAAATTATTCATGAGACTGTACTTTCTTTCTCTTTTTTGTAATGCATCTTTGAAATTCACATTTAACAGCACATCTCAAATCAGACTGGGCACGTTTCAACAGGTGAATAGTCCTATGAGGCTCATGGCTTCCATATTGGACAGGATCAGAAGAAGAATGGCCCCATTGAGGGTACATCAAGAGTCAAATCAAAGTTTCCAGGGAACACAAAGGGCAAAGGTGCTGATGGACAGTGAACAAGTGGGAGGGCAGCGGGACAGGAAGTCAAAGGCGTTATAGGGCCCTGGATCATGCAAGGTCTTGCAGGCCACTGGGTGGATTTCCACTGTGAGTCTGAGTGAGGATGGAAGTCATTAGGGACAGCCATCTTCATGGCAGTACAACCTTTGCAATTCCACAGGGCCTATGCTGAGAAGGTCCCAGAGCTAGGTTTAATGTTCGGCAAGGGTTAAGTGCCTGGCTGCTAACAGAAAGGATAGCTATTTGAATCTACCCAGCAGCTTCAGGAAAGATCAGCCAAAAAGATTGCATCCTAGAAAACCCAATAGCAATTCTACTCTGTTGCAAGGAATCTTTGGATCAGAACCAACAAGACGGTACCTAACAATAATAATACTACTACCTTGAAATTCTTAGTAATCTGGGGGACCTGCATTTCCATTTTGCACTAGGACACATATATCATGTAGCTGATCCTGACCAGTAGTTTTAATCATAAAGTGTCATAAATTGTTTTATATTTCAAAAACATTATTCCAGCTTCTGTGTTAAGAATAGGCTGTAGAAAGAGGAAGGATCGAAGCGGGCAAAATGATTAAGAAGCTATTGATATAAACCAGGTGAGACATGATAGCACCAAGTGAAACTCAGAGGAGGCCAGAAAGAGTCTATTAGCCCACAGCTGTAGCATGAGTACCCAGCGCAGTGTCCATCAGTGACAGCGTCCTGGCTACCTGGCACCTGCTGGCAACCACTGTAGCCTACTCAGTCCCTACCCAGGTTCCATAGTTAATCTTCTTATTAATCTGAGAGCTCTATATCCTTCCAATGCACTTTTCCTTTTTGCTTAAAATTTAAGAGCAAACATTGCTTTCTCTTCTTGCCTACCCATTGGCTAAGGAAGGAAGGACACCTGGATTTACATTCCCACCAAAACTGCATGGAATTCCCCCAAAAGAAAATTAGAATACAATCCCAAACACAGGGTCCCTAATCATGGAGAGAAGGACCTGTTGAAAGAAGAAAGGAGAGCAGGGTTCTAACCAGCTGTCTTCATTAGCTAGTGTGGCTGTCATCCAAATACCACAAGTAGGCAGCTTCAAAGAACAAAAATTTACTTCCTTACAGTTCTGAGTCCAAATCAGAGTCTCAACCTTGTCAATTCCTTCTATGAGCTTCTCTCGTAGTTTCTGGTGTCTGCCAGCGATCCTTGGCATTCCTTGGTATTACTCATTGTCTGTTTCTCTCTTTGTCTATTCTGGCCCTTTGAAATGATTAGGTTTAGGACTCACCCTACACTGGTATGCCCTTATACCAAAAGGAAAGTCCTATTCCCAAACAGAATCACATTCACAGGGACAAGTGCCAGCAAATCATCACATATTTTTGGGGAAGGTGTATTTCAACTCATAATACCAGGTCAAGTACCTTCTGTGTTAGGTCACTGTGATTGGGAAGTATGACACATTTTCTCATTAATTCCAGTTAAATAACTGGTATAAAAACATCCCCACTTCTGCCCTCCAAAAATGTATACAGGTTTGGAAATACAGGATCCACTAAAATTTTGTAAAAAAGTACATCAAATACATCTAAGACACATAAGGAAAAGGATGGAAAATACAAAGTCATCACAATGTAGTTTCTAGGGAACCAAATGAAAAGAAAAGTCATCAGGTCATGCTAAAACTCTACTAATAAGTTAAAAGTCCCTATTTCCTAAATCTAAACTACTTAAAAATAATTTATCATTTCTCACACAGGTAAAACTTCCTCTGAAATGGGAAAACAGTGATGAATGAAAATGACCCTCTGCTTCTCTACTCTAACAAATCCCAATCTCACCTTTTTCTGAAGAACATTGATTTTCCTTTCCTTTACTTCTAACATATCTTTCATGTCACGAATTTCTCCAGCCAGTGTCCCCTTTTCTTCAGTGAGATCCTGCAGCTGTTTTGTTTTCTTATTGAGAAAAGATTCTTTTTCTTCCAATCGTAATCTCAGTGCATCCACCTGAAATCATGAAAAGGAAATATGGTTTTGCTTTTACAAAAAGGTTATCAGTCATTATAAATCATGCCCTGAGGCATGGATAGGGGGCAAGAAAGGGAGGTTATAAAACAAGGGGTGGGAAAATGCTGGCTAAACACAGCATAGTGTTTACTATGTCTATGCTAGACATCACATGACAGAATATTGCAAGATCAATGACTTATTCATTGCAAATACCCTTTTTGTCAACAACATAAGTGGCAGCTATACATGTGGACATCACCAGATAGAGTATACAGGAATCATATTGACTACATCTGTGGAAAGAGATGATGGAGAAGCTCAATATCTTCAGCCAATACAAGGCCAGAAGCTGACTGTGGAATAGACCATCAACTGCTCATATGCAAGTTCAAACTGAAGCTGAAGAAAATTAAAACAAGTCCATGGGAGTAAAAATATGACCTTGATTATGCTGTTGTTGTTGTTGTTATCTGCCGTTGAGTCATCTTCGTCTCATAGTGACCCCTTCTTGGGTTTCTGAGGCAGTATCTCTACGAAAGTAGATTGTCCAATCTTCCTTCTGAGAAGTGGCTGGTGGCTCTGAACTGCCAACCTTCTGGTAACAGCAGTCAAGTGCCCTAGGCACTACCTCTCCTGAATATAGAGACTATTTAAAGAATAGATTTGATGCATTGAACACTATTGACCAAAAACCATAGGAATTGTGGGATGACATCAAGAATATCATATATGAAGAAAGCAAAAGGTCATTAAAAAGACACAAAAGGAAGAAAAGACCAAAATGGATATCAGAAGAGACTCTGAAACTTGCCCATGAATGGAGAGTAGCTAAAGCAAATGGAAGAAATGACAAGATAAAAGAGCTGAACAGAAGATTTCAAAGAGCAGCTCAAGAAGACAAAGTCAATTATTATAATCAAATGTGCAAAGACCTGGAGTTAGAAAATCAAAAGGGAACAAGAAGCTCAGCATTTTTCAAGCTAAAAGAGCTGAAGAAAAAATGCAAGCCTTGAGTTGCAATATTGAAAGATTCTATGGGCAAAATATTGAATGATGCAGGAAATATCAAAAGAAGATGGAAGGAATACGCAGAGTCACTGTACCAAAAAGAACTGGTTGATGTTCATCTATTTCATGAGGTGGCATATGATCAAGAATCAAAGGTATTAAAGGAAGAAGTCAAAGCTGCACTGAAGGAATTGGCAAAAAACAAGGCTCAGAATTGATAGACTATCCATTGAGATGTTTCAACAAACAGATGCCATGCTAGAGGCAACTCACTCATCTATGCCAAGAAATTTGGAAGACAGCTACCTGGCCAACTGACTGGAAGACATCCGTATTTGTACCCATTCCAAAGAAAGGTGATCCTACAGAATGCAGAAATTATTGAACAATACCATTAATATCACATGCAAGAAAAATCTTGCTGAAGATAATTCAAAAACAGTTGCAGCAGTATACTGACAGAGAACTTCCAGAAATGCAAGCTGGATTTAGAACACGTGGAATAAGGGATATCATAGCTGATGTTTGATGGATCTTGGGTGAAAGCAAAGAATACCAGAAAGATGTTTATTTTTGTTTTATTGACTATGCAAAAGCATTTAATTGTGTGGATCATAATAAATTACGTTAACATTGAGAACAATGGGAATTCCAGAACTCTTATTTGTGCTCATGAGGAACATGTACATAAACCAGGAGGCTGCTGTTTGAACAGAACAAGGGGACATTGCATGGTTTAAAATCAGGAAGGGAGTGTGTCAGAGTTGTATCCTTTCAACATATTTATTCAATCCATATGCTGAACAAATAATTCAAGAAGCTGGACTATATGAAGAAGAACATGGCATCAGGATTGGAGGAAGACTCATTAACAACCAGTGATATGCAGATGACACAACTTTGCTTGCAGAAAGTGAGGATGACTTGAAGCACTTACTGATGAAGGTTAAACATTACCATATACAGTATGGATTACATTACAACATAAAGAAAATAAAAATCCTCACAACTGGACCAATAAGCAACATCATAATAAATGGAAAAAAGATGGAAATCGTCAAAGATTTCATATTACCTGGTTCCACAATCAACACCAATGGAAGCAGCAGTCAGTACATCAGACAACATATTATACTGGACAAATCTACTTCAAAAAATCTCTTTAATGTACTGAAGGGCAAAGATGTCTCTTTGAAGACTAAGGTACACCCAACCCAAGCCATGGTTTTTTCAATCACCTCATATGCATGTGACAGCTGGACGATGAATAAGGAAGACTGAAGAAGAGTAGATGCTTTTGAGTTGTGGTGTTGGCAAGGAATACTGAAAGTACCATGGATTGCCCAAAGTAGTAACAAATCTGTCCTGGAAGAACTGCAGCCAGAATGCTCCTTGGAAGTAAGAATAGCCAGACTCCATCTCACCTACTTTGGTCTTGTTATCAGAAGGGACCATTTCCTGGAGAAAGATATCATGCTTGGCAAAGTGGAGGGTCAACAAAAAAGAGGAAGGACCTCAATGAGATGGATTGACACAGTGGCTGCAACGATGGTCTTAGATATAGCAAGTATTGTGTGGCTGGTACAGGACCTGGCAGTGTTTTGTTCTGTTGTATGTAGGGTCACTATGAGTTGGAGCCAAGTCAACGGCACCTAAAAACAACAAACACAGCATGATTCCAACACCACTGCTCATGAGCACCTCGATGGAACTGTTTTAACAGCATCTACATTAAGGTCCCACTAACTATGTATCTGAACAACAGTACAGTTGTTTAAAAATAGATGATGTTTATTTGAAATTAAACATTCTAACATAGTACTCTGAAGTGCCTGGGTAAGGCAAACAGTTAATGCTAACTGAAAGGTTGGACGTTTGAGTCCACCCAGAGGCACCTTGGAAGAAAGACCTTGTGAGCTACTTCTAAACTCAGCTGAAAACTCTACAGAACACATACTTATGCTGACACATAAGGAGTAGCCAGGAGTCGGAGTCGACTCTGTGACACCTTTTTTTTTTTTTTTTTTTTAAAACACAGTAGTTGGGCAATCTACTTCCATAGTGATACCGCCTCAGAAACACAAGAAGGGGTCGCTATGAGTCAGGTCCAACTTGACAGCAAATAACAACAACAGCTTGTTTCTATGTTGTGAAACCCCATGCTGGCAGACAAAGCACCCCAATACTGCGTCTTTGAAAACTCAGTGCAGGCAAAGCTGCTCAGGCTTTGCAGCTGCCTGCAGGAATATGGAGAACAAAACACACCACAGACATCTGGAAGAAAAGAGATTGACACGTAGAGAAACGCTCCTAAATTAGAAAAATACATGATGCCAGGAGGAAGTATATGCCACTAGAGGAAGAAAATGTGGAAACCACCCTCGTTCGCCAGCTTTATGAAAAGACTATTTTCCAAATACTACTACTACTAAAAAAACAAAGTATACAAAAAAATTCCTACTTCTACTTTAACTCAAAAATCAGAAAATGACAATTCCTCCTTTTCAAATGTCCTTAATAAAATGAAAAAACACAAGCTTTACTTTTTTAAAATTTAACATCTATTTGTGATTAAAAACAAACAAACAAACCTCTATTTCTAAACTGCTCTGATTAGATCATAGGAAAAAAATCACTGGTGGTATAGAAGTATGGGAAAATGTAAAGGACATAAACCCTCAAAAGATCACTGTAGAGTGAATCTTTCAAAAAAAGTTATTTAAAAAGTCTGCTTTATTCAATCTCAAGCATCATATTTGCATCGCTAAGCTCCACTTGTGTAGTGGATAAGATATTTGGCTGCTAACCAGAAAGTCAGTGGTTCAAACCCACCAGCTTCTCCACAGAAGAAAGATGGGGCAAATGACTTCTGTAAAGATTTACAGCCTCAGAAACCCAAAGGGGGTTGCTATGAGTCAGAATCAACTCAATGGCAGTGAGGTGTTTTTTTTTCCTCCCAAGCTAGTCTCAAAAACTAAACTAAAATAAAAAACCCCTGCAACACACACTTTATTTGGAAGGCTATTGTCCTTAATTACTGTCAAAAATAGGCGATGATATTTCCAAGGAATTTTTCTCAGTTAATATAACATTCCTGAGACATTCACTTTTTTATTGGATGCAAAACAACCTTAGAAATTTTTGCCTGAATGACTGGGCCTCCTTCTCATCGTGTACCACGACCATCATTTATTTTTCTATGTCATTAAAGACAACTTAATGTGTGATCACGTGTTAAGACTAGAGTTAGATCCACCCATGGATCCCAGTAGTTGCTTCTTCAAAGATCTGTATTGGTCATTTTGGGAAGGTATGCACAAAACAAACTCATGATTGGTATCCTAGATATGGAAAAGGAATAGATTGTGTACTACAAAATATCAAAGTGTAATTAATATATATTGAATAAAAAAGTCTAACCCAAAAAACAACACTTACAGAATTGTTCATACCATAATCATTCATAATAGGCCAAACTGAAAACATCCCAAATGACCACTGGCAGGTGAGTGGATAGACACAATTATGGTATATTTATATGGAATATTATTTAGCCATAGAAAAATAATGTGCTATAAACACAGGCAACAAAATGTGTGAATCTCAAGAACACACTGAGTGAAAGAAAGCAGAGGACTTATTTTAAGATTCCATTTCTATAAAGTTTTAGAACAATGATAACAAATGCATGGTAATGGAAATTGGAGTTGTGACTACCTGGGGTGGGGTATGGAAAGGACTGATTATAAAAAGTCACAAGGAATATTTGTTTGCCTGTCTGTTCTTTAACTTGATTAGGAGAATGGTTACATAAATGTATGTTGTTGTTGTTATTTGCTGTCGAGTCGGCCCTGACTCATAGCGACCCCTCCTTGGGTTTCCGAGGCAGTATCACTATGGAAGTAGGATTGCCCAACCTTCCTTCCGAGGAGTGGCTGGTGGGTTTGAACCACCAGCCTTCTGGTTAGCAGTCAAGTGCCATAGGCACTATGCTACCATGCTACCAGAGCTCCTACATAAATGTATAGATATGTCAAAACGCAGTGACCTATATAATTTATATTTCAATAAAGTTGAAAAGCGTATGCATATTCAACTGAGGATAAACTTAAATCTTACGGCAATTTTCATGAGAGAGAGAGATACCAAAACAAAGGAAAACATCGCCTGGCAACCAAATTGCCACATAACTCTGGGAAGGAAGGTTGTACATGGGAGATGGGGTATTGTAGTAGTGGAAGAATTTAATATTCATTTTGCATAACAGGAAGTCAGGAGATAATCGCTACATCAACAATCAGGAAGTATGGATGCCAGCATGTTATCAAACCCAGTAAACAGCAGCCTTCTAGTTGACTCTTACTCATATACTCTACAGGGTTTCCAATGGCTGAATTCTCAGAAGCACATTTCCAGGCCTTTCTCCAGAGGTGTCTCTGGGTAGATAGATAAACCTTCAAACTTTTAGTTAGCAACTGAGCATGTTAATCATTTACAGCATGCAGGGATTCTGGCATGTTACTATAAATGTCAAAATATTAAGGCAGAAAAAGGTAAAAGGAGTTGTCTCTGGGGAAGAAAAAGTAGGGCAGAGGGGAGCATGGAAATGTCCCATCTTAAAACAAATCTTACTGACCATCTTGCTTCTTCATACCAAGGGCAAGTAAAATTTGGATAAAAGAAAAAAAAAAAAAAAAGACAAAAATAATTTTAAAAGGATATGAGAATATTATAAAGCAAAACACTCTTGGACACAAAGCCAAAAGGCAATTCAAACAATGGAAATAGGACTGCAAGGTTGCAGATCCTGTTCTCCTTCTATCTGACTCTGAGGATCAGGGCAAATAACTCACTTCTTCCACCCAGCCAGCCTCTGTTTCTCCATCTGTAGAACTGCAACATTGGAATCAATACCCTTCAAGCACCTGTCATTTATGATGTTAAAGGCAGGAATCAATTTTTGGCAGAATGCATCAAGGAAGACTGATGTTATTAGAGGTAAGGTGAGGCATGAGAGATTAAAAAAAATAAAAGTATTATAGTAAAAACTCCAATTCTTTCTCCTTTCCAAGAAAGGGATGCCAACATTGTATTTTTAAAGGGCAAAGGTGATAAGGAGATGGGAGGTGATAAGGAGTTAGGAGGGTGAAGAGGGAGGTCCCTGCAGGGGAAGGGATGATGAAAATGCTTGGATCCCAGGGGCAGAGTGGTCCTAACTGTTTGTTGAAAGAAGCTGGGTGTGAGTGACTGGAGGGATGAGAGTTGCAGAGTCTTCAAATATCTGACAACACTCCCTCTTCTCACATATGGCCATGGAGACACAGGAACTCGAAAGGAGGAGTGAATACCTTTATCTTGGGCTCTTCCCTTCCCTATATAAAGCCAGGTAAAATTCATGCCTGTTGTACAGAAGTTTAAAGAACCCAGATTCCCAAGTAGTCTATTTTTGTATTGAGTTCTTTTCATCTACCAACCTAGAATAATACCATTGCTTTGTCTTAGGCTTTTCATCATATTTGGTGAGAAAATATGATGCTTAATTTAAGCATAAAGGGTGGCATTTGATGAGTTCCCTAGAAATTGGCAGGATATGCTGAGCTTTCAGATTACAACCATGGTTATCAAGAGTATGTTCAATCACAGAGATTTGCACAATGCCTGATCACAACTCAGTGTGCTTCTGAGAATAAATCCATTACTGTAGTCCCAATAGCCCCACATTCTAACTCTCAAAGCTGGATGGTCTATATCTGGACTAAAGGAAATGCCTAATACCCAAAACAAAATAAATAAATTACAATATGGGAAGTAATGAGAAGTCCTGGAGAAAATTTAGGAAAAGAAATCCTGTAGTGATGAATACATTTAGCATTTGTAGCACCTTCTTGCTATGTGTGATCTATGAGAGCTTGCTGCATCTTCCTGAGCACAGAAGAGATGACAAGTAACCCTAGCCATGGAATACTTCTTTGGGAAGAAAGCAGAAAGCAACAACGGTTGTGATCAGCCTACTACTTGCAGTACCCAAACTCAACCTGGCAGGAAAGAATGTGTGCCAGCTGAAGTCTTCAGTTTGGGAGTTTATTTTCCATGTGCCAAGAAGCCTGTACTTAGCTTCAAAGGAATTTGAATTGTGCCCTTCAATCACCTTCACTCTATCTTTAGAGCTTTTCACAATTGTCTAGAATCCAGAAACAAAGCGTATGGGTCTTTCTTTTTGTTTTTAAGTTAAGACAAAACTCTGACCTGAACTGCATCCAATTCTCAACTACCATCAGCCAGGTTTGCAGTAAGCAAGTATGACATCATTTCTAAAGTCAAATTTGAACTTCCAGATGGTGTGAAACCACAAGCAGACACACAAGCTTTCTGAGGCACAAAAGTTTAGAAACAGGGAAGAAGAGCAAGAACGAATATATTCCCTTAAACATTAGGATACTGAGTTCCACACTGGCATTAATGAGTGGGATTAACACTCTTCTCACTAATATTCTGACTTCACTCTACAGTGTATATCACTTAAAGACAAACCAGAAAAGTCTTGAAATCTAGATTATATACCAACATCAGGTAGAGACATAAAATGTTTGGGAATATGAAATACCTTTCTTTATCTCTTCACTCAACACCAAATAATTTTAAGAGCCCTTGACTCTCTCTCTTAAACTTTGGCAGTTGACTCAATAATAAAACTTGGCAAAGCTAAGAGGAACATCATTTCCCAGAAAAACAAAAGAAAAGTATAACTATGTGATACAGTCAGTACACAAAGACCTGCAGGTTGCATTTCCAATTTTTATATACAACTTAACCACATGGGAATGAGTCACTTAATGTTAAAACTAGGACAATCATTCCATTTTAGGAGAATTATTCATTTCCTTCTGATCCAGCTATGTGTGTGTGTGTGTGTGTGTGTGTATGTAAGAGCATTTAACATATGAAAATTTAACCTTTTATCTGGCAGTATTAAATATATAACATTTGTTATCACTTCAGTTCCAGGTAATAACTTAAAAGAAAAGGACCATGGCAATGAAATTGGTAAAAATTGCCAAAATCAGAGTTAAACATTATTAATCTTCATGTCAGCACCCAGGAATTATAACCAGTTCCAATGGTGAGATAAGTTTCTAGAAGTTCTATACATAAGCCTGCCGACCTTCCTGCCATATTTTATGTGGGGCTTCAGAAAAGGTTTCAATGTTGTGACAAAATACTAAGTGCTACTTGATGTGCTATAAATAATTTTTTTAAAATGAAATCAAATCGTCCACTTCAATCTTAAAATGATTACAGCAACACTTAAGGGGGGATACTTGAGGGAGAAAAAGGAGCTGCTTTAACATTTTCACAGATTAAGTACTACTTACTTGACAACACTTCAGGAATTGAGTAAACACACTATCACAAAGAACAACTTGAAAAAGAAAAAGAAACTGGAACACTCACAAAAGCTCCCGATATAGTTCTATTTTACATTCAAAGTTTCCTGTGTTTGTTTTTGCTAATAGTAGAGTTGGGTTAAGGGTATATTTGCATTTGATTCAACTTGCAATCATTCAAATGGAAAGACAGTTTCAAAGTTTGAAGTATGTATAATGTACACAGCCTCCAAAAACACACACACAAAAATAACCTAAAGCTTGCTGTGGTACTAACCACTAGTTCTCACTCATATCCAACCCTCCTTTCCTTCCTGAACAGTGGGGAAATGGTGCTTGAACTCTTGTGCAGCAAGATGAGGCAGTGTGTTTGATTCATGAAGTATCTGCAGGACTGGCATACATTACTTCCCAGCTGAGACATTTTAGTCGATGTGCCATCTCTACACTCTTTCTCTTTCTCAGAGATCTTGGATTTTCCAGATGGTGAAACTACAAAACGCAAGAACCACCATAAATCTGTATCTTCAAGTGACCATGTAAAACAGATCCACTTTTCCACCTTTCCTTCCCTTAGTCCCTCCACCAACATGGGTCGGATTTATAGTCTGAACAAGAAATACTGTATGAAACCACTGAGATTTCAGGATATCCTTGTTACCAAAATGGCCTAACTTATTTTGACCAATACACTTGCCTATATAAATACAAACAACTAAATCATTTCTTATAATAAAATAATTTACCCTGTCACACTGTATAAGAAAAATATGAGGCTTTTAACCTATGCCTTGTTGCTGTTAGTTGCCATCGAGTTGGCCCACAATTCACGGCAACCCCGTTGAAATTGGAATGAAACGCTGCCCAGTCCTGTGCCATCCCTTTGATTACTTGCATATAAGAGCATTGAGATCCATAGGATTTACACTGGCTGATTTGCAGAAGTAGATTGCCTTCCTGTAATCTGTCTTAGTCTAGGAACTCCACCGAAACCTGTTCAGCATCATAACAACACACAAGCAATGACAGACAGGTGGTGGCTACACATAAGGTGCATTAGCTTGAAACTGAGCCTGGGTCTCCCACATGGAAGGTGAGAATTCTACCACTGAACTGTCTTACAAACTCAGGTATTTGTTCCCCTCCTCCGGTTCCTCACTTCCTTACCTATTTGAAAGATAACTCTAAAATGATTAAAAATATGCTCATACTATCTCAACATCTCAATCTTAAACCAATATTATGTTTAGTCCAAATTCCACGGAGTGATATCCTCAGAATCTGGAAGGTGAAAATCTCTTAATAAAGAGGCCAAGTGTTGGCAGAACACAGACTGATTTCCACACACAGCTCTGTGACTAACTATCAGTATAACTTTAGGCAAAATTCTACTCTCTTTCCCAATCCTGTTTCTTCACCTATCTGCCAGGATGATGTTATTGTCATCATTCCTTCCTTAGTGAAGGGTCCTTGCTCACTCCATTGATCTTGAATGGTTATGGCCCATTCAAATAAGATCATACAAAGTGAATCTTTAGCAAGATGATAAAAGAACCAATTAACTCTTCTAGCATAGTACTAGGAGCTCTGGTGGCATAGTACGCATTTGACTGCTAACCAGAAGGCTGGAGGTTCAAACCCACCAGCCATTCCTCAGGAGGAATACTGGGCAACCTACTTCTGTAGAGCTATCACCTCAGGAACCCAAGAAGGAATTGCTACGAGTCGGCACTGACTTGACAGTCCCCGGCTGTGCTATGGGGGGGGGGGGGAAGAGCCATTGCTGTAGAGTAGATTCCAACCCATAGTGATCCTACAGAACAGAGTAGAATTGCCCCATAGGGTTTCCAAGGCTGTAAATTTTTATGGAAATAGACTGCCTCATCTTCCCCCAATCTTTATTTAGCAGCCAAATGCTTTAACCACAGTGCCACCAGAGTTCTTCTATTTGTCTTAAAGATTACCATGAACCTAGAAGAAATAAAGTTATTGTACATCCCTTTACTCCTACATATATTGTTGTTGTCTTGCATGCCACTGAGTCAATTCCAACTTATTGTGGTCCTATAGGACAGAGTAGGAGCTCTGGTAGCATAGTGGCTAAAGCACATGACTGCTAACCAGAAGGCTGGCGGTTCAAACCCACCAGCCACTCCTCGGAAGGAAGGTTGGGCAATCCTACTTCCGTAGTGATACTGCCTCAGAAACCCAAGGAGGGGTCGCTATGAGTCAGGGCTGACTCGACGGCACACAACAACAACAACATAGGACAGAGTAAAGCTACTCCCATAAGGTTTCAGAGGCTGCAATCTTTATAGGAGCAGATCACCAGGTCATTTCTCCCATGGAAAGGTTGGTAGGTTCAAACTACCAATCTTTTAGTTAATAGTTGAGCACTTTAACCACTACCTTCACCCCAAATTCAAAGAAAGGAAAATGTTAGAGATATCCATGGCAACAGCTAATAAGAAGAACCCAGGGAATGAACACAAGAGTTAAAGTCAAGTTTTTCAAGGGAGTTCTGGCAAGATGGCGGAACAGGCAGACAAACTACAAAGACCATCTTCAACAAAGAAAAGAGGAGCCAATTAACACAGACATAGAAGACAATCCTGGAGCCCTGAGGTTTGAAAGGAAGGATATAGAAGTGGACTACATTCCAACTAGTAGAAGAACTTTCATAAAAACACCAAAAAAGGAGACATACAAGATGGAGACTATTAGCGATAGTGATGGCACAGACAGCTTAGATATTGCCAAGTAATGTTATGACCTAAGAATTAACCTAAAAATCAGCCCTTCTAGCCAGGGGATGCACAGAGGACAGCACTGGTGGCTGGTGAATAAAAGGGGAAACAGCAAAGAGGGAGACAAACTGACTTGTGGACTTCTGGCTTTTCGGAGGGAGCAGCCATTTTGAATGTTTACAAGTGGTTCAAGCATTTTGGATATTTAAAATGACAGCATACTCTCAGATTCCAAGGACCTACGAATAGGCTCCAATTGCCAGGGACCACATGGATACACCAGACACTGAGGAATGGAAAAGGGTGATATTTCCCTTGTTACTATTACACTCCACAACTTCTTGGTGAACAGAAGTGTGGTCTTCCTTCACTCCCACGCAACTTCTGGGCTGGCAGGAATTCCATCCCAGTCTGTGTGCTCTGACAGAGCCTGGGTGCCTGGCTCCATGCAGATTTTTTTTTTTTTTTTTTAGTTTAGTTAGTTAGTTTTTGTCTGTTTCAAAATTATTCTTTTTTCTTCCTCTTTATTATTATGTTTTCCTCTTCCCTTCCCAGGTTCTAGCTTTTGGCTTTATGTCTCTTCCTTTTTCAGATTTCCTTTTTGTTCCTTTCTTGTGGTTCTCTCCATCTTTTGTTCTTCTTTTTGCATTTTTCTCATATTTTTCTTCATTATTATCCTACTCTACATCATTTCTCTTATTCCCTCCTCCCCAGATATTCCGGATATTTTTTTTTCCCTTTTCCTATTCATATTTCTTGTGTCCTTTTAAAGTATTTCTTTAAATATTTTCTCTAATTTATTGCTTATCCTCTTTTTTTTTCCCCCCCTTTTTCTCTTGGTGGTTGTTCCCATATGTTTATGCAGTGTGTGTTTTTTATCCTCTTGCTTTTACATTTTTGATGGTTTTTCGATTGTGGTTTTTGTCTAACTGAGTGGAAGACAGCAACCATGCCCCTATCACAAAATACCCACACACACATCATCCAGCTCCATTTACTGAGTGAGAGCTACTACTTCCTTCCACATACACTGGCCAAAAATACACGATCCACAATAAGAGCCTGACTCACCCTTAACTGCTCTTCACAAACAGTTAACACAGAGCTATTCAACCACTCTCATTCTCTATCACTCCCACTAGGAGACAGGTGGTGTGTGCTTAAGTGCTGTCAATTAGCAAATACAGGAACACAGTATCCTGGTTACTCAAATACAGGAAAAAAAAAAAAATCTTACGCGAATCACTCCAACATACAATAACAAATTAAATATAAATACAACAAAGTCACAATGTCTTAGAGACAACGGACCACCACAGTCCACAAAAAGAAACAAGATAAAGTGGTAGAAACAAGGGAGCAGGATACAAACACAGAACATATCCCTGAGGAAGCAGCAGCACTGGAACACTCTGATAAGAAATTCAAAAGAATTATATTTAGGTACCTTCAACGAATGGAGAGACAGATCAAGGAAAACACTGACAAAATTAAGGAAAACACAGACAACATCCTAGGATAATTTTGGAAGAAAATACAAGAACAAAAAGACAAAATAAATGAAAAATTAGAAATGATACAAAATCTAAAGATAGAAATCCAGAAGATTAATACTAAATTTTCAGAAATAGATAACACATTGAAAGGGCAAAGGAGTAGAACTGAATCAATGGAAGACAGAATACATGGGATTGAAGATAGATACCTGAATACTTCTTTGGAAAGGGATCAATCAGAAAAAAGATCAAAACAAAATAAAGAGCACCTAAGGTTCATGTGGGATACCACGAAAAGAAAGAACACATGTGTAATCAGAATTCCAGAACAGGAAGAGTAAAAGGAAGCTACTGAGAAAATTGTCCAAGATTTGTTGGAAGAGAAGTTCCCTGATATGATCAAAAATGAAAATATATCCATTTAGGAAGTCCAATGAACCCTAAACAGGAGAGACTCCAAAGGAAAATCACCAAGACCTATCATCATCAAACTCATCAAAACCAAAGACAAATAAAGAATCCTGAAAGCAGCACAGAAAAAAAACAAAAAGTTACCTACAAAGGACAACCAATAAGAATAAGCTCTGATTTCTCAGCAGAAACCATGCAGGTGAGAGGGAAATGGGATGGTATATATCAAAACCTTAAAGAAAAAAAATTCCAACCAAGAATTATATACCCAGCAAAATTGTCCCTCAAATATGATGGTGAAATTAGAAGACTTCCAGATAAGTAGAAATTAAGGGAATTTGTTAAAACCATACCAACCTTACGAGAGATACTAAAGGGAGTCCTTTGAACAGAGAACGAATAATAGCAAACAACAACCAATTAATACACATCATGACATAACCCAGAAACCAACCAAGTTATCTAAGTATCCAAAGTAAAATAAGCTTACAAGACTGTAAACAGGGAACGAGAGACATCAATTGGCAAATAAGGACAACTACGAAACAAAAAAGGGTCAAAATACAGTAGGTAGAGAACTTCTAAATGGTGAAGATGTCAAGAGAATTCCAAGATAGAATGGACTGTCCTAAACTCGAGGAGAAAATTATAAATCACAGGGTAACCTCCAAGAAAAATGATAAACCTTCACATCACAGTAAAAAAGAGGACAAGCACAAATATTTAGCAAATACTAAAAAAAAACAGCAACAAAGGAAATGATAACACGATTCATAAACAAAATGAGTTCAACACAGAAAATTATATATAACAAAGAAGCTAGGAACATGACCAAAAAACACTTAAAATGATAGCAACGAATTCATACTTGGCGATAATTACACTGAATGTAAGCAGATTAAATGCACCACTCAAGAGACAGATAGTTGCATAATGAATAAGAAAACATAACCCATGAATATGCTGTCTACAAGAGACACACCTTAAAGACAAAGACAGAGACTAAAAATCAAAATTTACAGGAAAAAAAAAAAAAAAAAGATATATCAAGAAAATGGCAACCGGTTCCCAAAAATATGTATCAAGGACTTTCACTAAGATGGAGGAATGGGCAGACAAGTGACACAGACCCTGTTCAACAAAGAAAAGAACCAATTGACAGAGATACAGAGGATAATCCTGGAGCCCTAAGCTTTGAAAGGAACTATACAGAAGTGGATGAGGCACCAACTAGTGGAAAAACTGGAATGAAAAGAGTGAGTACAGAGACAGTTAGAGCTGCAGACTGTCAGTTACACTGACAGGACCAACAGCCTGAATATTTCCAAGTGGTGTTGGGACCTGAGAATTGACCTAAAGATTGTCCCTACTCACCAGGGCTGCAGGGACGACTGTGCTGATGGTCTATGACTAAAAGGGAAACAGCATGGAGGGAGACAACCTGAGCTGTTGACTTTCTGCTGTCCAGAGGGCGCAGCCATTTTGATTGTTTACACACAGCAGCCATTTTGAATATTTAAAGTGACCAAGGGCACAGCCATTTTGAATGTTTCTAAGTGGCAGTCACTTCAGATATTTAAAGTGACTGAGGGTGCAAGCATTTTGAATCTTCACAACTGATAACCATTTTGGATTTTAAAGTGATAGAATTCTCATGCAGATTCCAGGGACCTAAGAATAGGCTCTGTTTGCCATGGTCAGCAGGGACATACAAGAGGCTGACAACAGGAAAGGAGACAGGTGGTGAGTACACAAGTGCTGTCAACTAGTGAATAGAGGAGCACAGCACAGTACCCTGCTTGCATAGATAACATACAAACAAAAAACAAAGACAATGAAAATTGTGAGCAAGTCACTCCAACATATAATCACCAACTAAATATAAACACAAAAACTTCACAATGCCTCAGAGACAACAGAGCATCACAGTCCACAAAGAGAAGCAAGATAAAGCAGGAGAAACAAGGCAAAGGAGGAGAATTGAATCAATGGAAGACAGAATTAGGGAGATTGAAGGCAAATACCTGAACACGTTTTTGGAAAGGGATCAATCAGAAAAAAAGATCAGGACAAACAAAATGAAGAAAGCCTAAGGTTCATGTGGGATACCATCAAAAGGAATAACCTATGTGTAATCCAAATTCCAGAACAGGAAGAGACAAATAAAACCACAAAGAAAATTGTCAAATATTTGTTGGAACAGAATTTTCCTGTTAAGATGAAAGATGAGAATACATCCATTCAGGATGTCCAACGAATCCCAAACAGGATAGACCCCAAAAGAAAATCACCAAGGAATATCACCATCAAACTCACCAAAACCAAAGAAAAAGAATCTTCAGAGCACCATAAGAAAAACAAAAAGTTACCAACAAGGGACAACCAATATGGCTAAGCTCGGATTTCTCAGCAGAAACCACGCAGGTGAGAAGACAATGACATGGTATATATAAAACCTGAAAAAGAAAAATTTCCAACCAAGAATTATGTACCGAACAAAACTGTCCCTCAAATATGATGGTGAAATTAGGACATTTCCAGAGAAGCAGAAATTAAGAGAATGTATTAAAACCAGACCAACCTTACAAGAGATGCTAAAGGGATCCCCTTGGGCAGAGAAGCAACAACAGC
>NW_006921628.1:4904415-4911417 GCF_000298275.1 Orycteropus afer afer
TAAATTTTCAAGGAAAAAAAAAAAAAAAGAGGACCAGCACAAATATAAAACAACAGCAGTAAGTGATAACATGATTCATAAAATGAGCTCAGCATAGAAAATTATATGGAACAAAGAAATCGACACCACGAAAAAGCACATAACAAAAATGACAGCAACAAATTCATACAATTCATACTTGCCGATAATTATATATCTGGCAAGGGACTTATCTCTAAGATTTAGAGAAAACTCCAATACCTCAACAGCAACGGAATTAACAATCCAACTGAAAAATGGGCAGAAGACATGAATAGACATTTCACCATGGAGGATATTCAGGTGGACAGCTAATACATGAAGAGATGCTCACGATCACTGGCCATCAGAGATATGCAAGTCAAAACAACAATGAGATACTGTCTCACCCAGCACTGATGGCAAGGTTCAATGAGACAGAAAATAACAAATGCTGGCGGGGATGTGGAGCAATTGGGACTCTCATACACTGCTAGTGGGACTGTGAAGTGATACAAATACTGTAGAAAGCAATATGATGATTCCTTAGGAAGCTGGAATTGGAGATACCATTTGACCCACCAATCCCATTACCAGGTATATATACTGGAGACATGAGAGCCAGGACAGTAACAGATATATGCAGACTCATGTTCATTGCAGCACTATTTACAATAGCAAAAAGATGGAAACAACCTATGTGCTCATCAATGGAAGAGTAGATGACCAAATTATGGTACAAAGACATAATAGAATGCTATGAAGCACTAAAGAATAATGTAGAGTCTGCAAAACACTGTGCAATATGGATTAACATGGAAGACATTATACTGAGTGAAATAAGTCAATCACAGAAGGACAAATATAGTATTAGTTCAGAAAGGTTCGTATATGGAGGGAAACTTTCTTTGTTGGTTGCCAGGGGTGGGTGGGAGGGGTGGGGAGGGAACACTGCAGGAAAAAAAAAAAAACTCATTGAGCCATGTCACTTTAGTTTTGTGTATTTCACTGTACATAAATTATATTTCAATAAAATGTATTAGGGAAAAAAAGAAAAGAAATGGCAACCAAAAAAGAAGAGGAATGGCGATATTAATTTCTGATAAAATTGACTTAAAGACAAACACCACCATAAAAGATGAGGAAGGACATTATATAATGATTAAAGGGTCAATCAAAGAAGAAGACATAACCACAATAAATATCTATGGACCCAATGAAAGAGCCCCAAAATACATAAATCAGACTTTAGAAGAATTGAAAAGACAAATAGATGACTCCACAGTCATAGTAGGAGACTTTAATACACTACTTTCAATGAAAGATGGAACAACTGGAAAGAACACCATGAAGACGCAGAAGAACTAAACAATACAATTCACCAGCTGGACCTTATAGATATGTACAGAGCACTTCACCCAACAACATCATAGTATCATAGTTCATATACTTTTCCAGTGCACATGGAACATTCTCATGATAGCCCACATGTTAGGCCACAAAGCAAGTCTTAATATGTTTAAAAACATCTGCAAAGTATCTTCTAAGATCACAACACTATAAAATTAGAAATCAACAATAGGGAAATTAAACCCATGGAAACAGAACAACGTCCTCCTTAAAGACAACTGGATAATAAAAGAAATAAAAAAATGAAATTAAAAAATTCCTTTACTCAAATGAGAATGAAAACACAACATACCAAAATCTTTGGCACACAGCAAAAGCAGGGATCAGAGGCCAATTTACAGCAATAAATGCACACATCAAAAAAGAAGAAAGAGCCAAAATCAACACCTTAAACCAACATCTCCAACAATTAGAAAAAGTAAAAAAAAAAAAAAACAACCTACAGTCACCAAAAGAAAGGAAATAATAAAGATTCAAGCAGAAATAATGAAACAGAAAATAGACAAAAGAAAATAAAACTACAAGAATTTAAGTTGGCTTTTTGAAAAGATCAGTAAAATTGACACACCACTGGCAAATCTTAAGGAAAAGAGGGAGAGAATACAAATAACATGAATAAGAAATGAATTGGGCAACATCACAACTGAAGCAACTTTAAGTAAAAAGATAGTATCAGGATACTATGAAGAACAGTACTCCAATAAATTTGAAAATCTAGAAGAAATGGACAGATTTCTAGAAACACACAATTTACCTAAACTAACACAGACTGAAGTGGAAAAGTTGAACAGCCTGATAACAAAGGAAGAAACTGAACGGGTCATTAAAAAGTTACCAACAAAGGAAATCCTGGCCCAGATAGTTTCACCATCCTACTTCCGTAGTGATACTGCCTCGGAAACCTAAGGAGGGGTCGCTATGAGTCGGGGCCGACTCGACGGCAAACAACAACAACAACAACAAGAAGATAGTTTCACCAGAGAATTCTACCAAACGTCCACAGAAGAGCTGACACCAATCCTACTCAAACTATTGCAGAACATAGAAAAGGAAAGAATCCTCCAAATTTCATTTTATGAACCAAGCATAACCTTGACACCAAAACCAGGCAAAGACATCACTCAAAAGGAAAACTACAGACCAATATCCCTCATGAATACAGATGCAAAAATCTTCAGCAAAATCCTAGCCAATAGACTCCAACAACAAATCAAGAAAGTAATTCATTATGACCAAATGTGGTTCATGCCAGGTATACAAAGATGGTTCAACATTAGAAAAACAATCAACATCATCCAACACATAAAGAAAACAAAGGAAAAGAACCACATGATTGTATCAATAGATGCAGAAAAGGCATTTGATAAAATCCAACACCCACTCCTGATCAAAACTCTCCGCAAAACAGGAATAGAAGAGACATTTGTCGATACAACAAAGGACAAATATGCAAAACCAACAGTCAATATGATTCTCAATGGAGAGAAACTGAGACCATTCCCCTTGTGAACAGGAACAGACAAGGATGCCCTTTATCTCCACTTCTATTCAACAATGTACTGGAAGTCCTAATCCGGGGAAAAAGGCAAGAAAGGGAAAACAAAGGCATTCAAATTGGTAAAGAAGAAGTAAAACAATTCCTATTTGCAGATGATATGATCCTATACCTAGAAAACCCAAGAGACTCAGTCAGAAATCTACTGGAACTAATAGAGAGATGTAGCATGTGACAGGATACTGGATCAACGTAACAAAAAAAAAAAAAAAAAATCAGTTGGGTTCCTCTACACCAACCAAGAGACTACAGAAAAGGAAATAAGGAAATCAATGTCATTTACAATAGCTACCAAAAAAAATAAAATACTTAGGAATAAATCTTACTAGGGACACAAAAGACCTGTACAAAGAAAACTACAAAAGACTACTTCAAGAAATCATAAGGCATCTGTGTAAATAGAAGAACATACCATGCTCGTGGATAGGAAGACTGAACATTGTGAAAATATCAGTTCTACCCAAAGCAATCTGTACATTCAATGCTATCTCAATCCAGATCCCACAATCTTTAAGGATATGGAAAAACCAATCACTAATTTTACATAGAAAGGAAAGAGACTCTTGGATAAGCAGAGCACTATTGAAGAAGAACAAAGTAAGAGGTCTCACACTCCCAGATCTCAAAACCTACTATGCAGTCACAGTTGTTAAAATAGATTGGTATTGGTACATTGACAGAAACATATGTTGTTGTTGTTATGAAACAAAATATGTATCTCACACCATACAGAAAAACGAAATCCAGATGGATCAAAGAAACCTAAAACTATAAAGTTCCTCAAGAAAAAAATAGGGGCAAATTTAGGGGCCTTAATACATGGCACAGACTATCAAGCAAAATCTAAAATGCACAAACAGCAGAAGACAAACTTAATGAATGGGACCTTCTCAAAATTAAATTTTTATGCGCTTCCAAGGACTTCTCCAAGAGAGTAAAAAGAGAATTTACAGATAGGGAAAAAATATTTGGCAACAACACATCTGACTAGGGACTTATCTCTAATATTTATACAAAACTGCAACAACTCAACAACAAAAAGACAAATAATCCAATTATAAAATGGGAAGAAAACATGAATACATACTTCACCAAAGAAGATATTCAGGCAGCCAACAAACATATGAAGAAATGCTCATGATCATCAGCCATTAGTGAGATGAAAATCAAAACAACGAGATACTATCTTGCCCCAGCACTAGTAGCAAAGTTCAACAAGACAGAAAATAACAAATTGTGGTGAGCATGTGGCGAGACTGGGACTCTCATACACTGTAGGTGGGAATGTCGAATGATACAGCCACTGTAGAAAGCAGTATGGTGATTCCTTAAAAGTTGGAATTAGAAATACCATTTGACCCAGCAATTCCATTATTAGGTATATATCCTAAAGAAGTGAGAGACAGGACAAGAACAGATATATGCACACCCATGGTCATTGCAGCACTATTTATAATTGCTGAAAGATGGATACAACCGAGGTGCCCATCAACAGAAGAATGGATACCCAAACTAAGGTACATACACACAATGGAATATTATGCAACCCTAAAGAATAATGTAGAATCTGCCAAACAATTCATAACATGGATGAACTTAGAGGATATTAAGCTGAGTGAAATAAGTCAATCATTGTTGTTGTTGTTGTTGTTATGTGCCGTCGAGTCGGCCCCGACTCATAGAAGGACAAATATTGTATTAGTCCGTTATTGTAAAAAGTCAAGGAAAGTTTTATACATGGAAGGAAACTTTGTAGATTACCAGGGTGGGAGGTGAGGGGAGGGAACACTTCTAGATAGGAAGAGACAACTATTGATTTTGGTGAAGGGAAGGACAATGCACCAAATGTGAGTGATCAACACGGTGGCACTGAGGAAGAAGAAGACAGAGAGAGGTACATAGGTGACACAGAAAACAACAATGAACCCTTTTACACCTATAGTACTGCACTGTCAGTGATGGCAAACATTGATGTATGGGTAAATACATGGGTAGACAGGCTGAACAATCAGGTATATCTATGCAGGAGGTAGTATGCCCATGACCATGTATAGGGTTGGCAGACAATGTATATACAAGTGTATTTGTATGCTCAGTAAGAATGTCCAGGTATATAATAGAGCTGACAAGGGACAAGGTTGTGGTGACTTCTTGGCCAGAGCCACCTACCCAGAGGGAATGAGTAGTTGACCTGTGGGCTCAGGACTGTGGTCACAGGGGACATCAAGCTCAATGGGGATAACAGACTATACAAAAACATTGTTCCACACCCTACTTTGTTAAGTAGCGACTGGGATCTAAAAAGCTTGCAATCATCCATCTAGATACAACCATGGTTCTCTCCTAGTCCAGAGCAAAGAAGAATGAAGAAAACCAAAGATGCATGGAAACAATTAGTCCAAGTGACTGGTAAACCATGGGATGCTCAGCCTATATGACTATGAGACCAGAAGAACTAGATGGTGCCTGGCTATCACTGTCAACCACTCGGAGGGGGATCTATTAGGAGATCCTGGATAGAGAGGAAGAACAATGTGGAACAAAACTCAAAATCATAAAAAAGAAAAAAAGGACCAGGTTTGCTGGTCTGATAGAGCCTGGTGAAACCCCTGTGACTATGCACCCTAGCTGCCCTTCAGGTCTGGAATTGAACCTACTCCTGTGGCTGCCAGCCAAACAAAAGACAGATATATGAGCTGAACATTTACATTAGGTACATACACTCCTTGGAGAGATCAACAATGGAAGAATAGAAGGGCAGTGTATGCACAGGGAGACAGGTCAGGGGGCAGGAGTACATGGGAGGGAAGGACACAGGGAAGAGGTAATTACAGGGAAAATGTGGGAAGAGAGCAGTCAATGTCATGAGACAAAATGTGTATGAACCACTGTGTGGAAAATGAATTTGCTCTGTAAACTTTTACCCAAATTACAATAAAAATTTGAAAAGAGAAAAAAAAAAAAAAGAGGGAAAACCAAGATTTGGGGGAGAACAGAGATGGGAACCAAAAAAAGAACACTCTTAAGCTCCTTAGCTTGGATTTTAGGTTAGAGAGACAAGTAACTCAAGTGGACTACTAATTTTTTTTTGCAATACCCCTGACTTGAAAATATGTGTGTTCATCCTGTGGTTTCCAACCAAAAAAAGACAGGCATATCATCTGTACAATAGGTAGATACACTCCTTAAAGAGATCAATCATGGGAAAATAGAAGGACTGTGTATGCACAGGGATATAGCTTGGGGCGTCAGGAGTGCATGGAGGGAAGACATAACTATGGGGAGGAAGTGGGAGGGGACCTGTTGCATTGTGGTAAATTGTAGTTAATGTCATGAGACAAAGTGTATGTGAGGTGCTGTATGGAAAGTGAATTTTCTCTGTAAACTTTCACCCAAATCACAATAAAAATTTAAAAATATATATATGTGTGTGTTCAATTAACTTATAGTAATGGCCATGAACTTACCTACAGGTCTTCCAAATGTTAGGAATAAAGCTAAGGTGTTGCGAAAAAAATGGGGAAGTAACAGTATCACCTTCATCAATTAATTTTGATTACTGAATTAAATAACACATGTAAGGTACTTAGCACAGTGTTTGGCACCCACAAACACTTAATAAATTATTTGCTATTGTTATTATATTTTAATATTCTGCTTTTTACAGCCTCTATTCCAATGATTTATATACTGTAGGAATGCAATAAAAATTGGTAATCAAGAGCCCTCAAGCCAAGCTGGAAGAGTGGAGATCCAGCAAATAAGGATTTGTTCTCTAACATGTACCAGAATGTTATATTGTGTGGTATCTATTTTCAAATATTTCCACATACACTGTAGGATGTGTGTGTCTATGTGATGGGGTGTCTGGTCAGGTGGGTGAATCAGTGTATTTCCCAACTGGGAATATACTCTCCAGAGGTAGTTAACCAGCCTATGTAAGACTAATTAAGGAGCTCTGGTAGTGTAGTGCGTAAGGCACTTGACTGCTAACCAGAAGGCTGGTGGTTCAAACCCACCAGCCACTCCTTGGAAGGAAG
>NW_006921628.1:4912007-4923003 GCF_000298275.1 Orycteropus afer afer
CATCCTTCTCCAGGGAATGGTCCCTTCTGACAACATGACCAAAGTAGGTGAGATGAAGTCTGGCCATTCTCGCTTCCAAAGAGCATTTCAGCTGCACTTCCTCGAGGACAGATCTGTTAGTTCTTGAGATGGATTGGCCCAATTAATGGCCTCAAACATACAAACAATCATAAAGATGGGACAAGATTGGGCAGCATTTCATTCAGTTGTACATGAGGGCATCATGAGTTGAAACCAATTTGAAAGTAAGTAACCACCACTACCACCTCACAGGAAATGCACAGTGAACATGAATAAATGCTCAATTTTATTATCAACCTGCCAATCTGTGGACTTCATTGCATGCCTAAGATAATGAGAATAATGAGAACAGAAAAAAATCCTGCATTAATAATTCATAAAATACATTTGGAGGCAAATTAAAGAATGTTCAGGTAACAGTGAGTTAAACAAGGTAGATATTTCATATCTTGTTCATTCAGTAGTCTAGGGATAGCATTTCCAGGACTAGAAATATTTGAGATGTATGTATTGGCTAGAAATGTTGCAAAGACACACACACACTTCCAGGAATAAAGTCTAAGGCAGAATGTATTATAGAAATACAATGCAAGCCACATTTGTAATTCTGAATTTTCTAGTAGTCACATTAAAAAAATAAAGATGTATTTTAAATATATTTAATTTAACCCATTATATCCAAAATATTATTTAACATGCAATCAACATAAAAAATTAGTGATATATATTTTATATTCCTTTTATCTTAAGCTTTCAAAATCTAGTTTTCATTTTACATTTATAGCACATCTCAGTTTGGATAGTCACACTGAAGTGCTCAATTGCCACAAATGGCTATCACAGTGGACACTGCAGGCAAGGGTGGATTACCCAATAAGCAAAGTAAGCACTAGCTTCCTTGTGCTTACTTACTACTCTGTTGTGAACATTGTCATATGGGTTTCTCACATCTTAGAAGTCTTCCTAAAGTCAAACAACTCTGTAGTTTATCTAGTGAAAAAATATCTATTTTAGTCACTGTGCTCTTTAAGGATATCTATATGTGAGTTCTAGTAAGATGGCGGAATAGGCAGACAAACTACACAGAGCCTCTTCAACAAAGCAAAGAGGAACAAATTAAGACAGATACGGAAAATAATCCTGGAGCTCTGAGTTTTGAAAGGAAGGATACAGAAGTGGACTAAACTACAACTAGTAGAAGAACTTGTATGAAAATACTGAAAAAGGAGAAATAAGGAGCTGCAGGCTGTCAGTGATCCTGATGAAACAGACAGCTTGGATACTGCTGAGTGGTGTTAGAACCTAAGAATTAACCTAAAAAGTGGCCCTGCTAGCCAGGAGCTGCATGGAGGACTGTACTGGTGGCTCGTGAATGAAAGGGGAAACAGTGAAGAGGGAAATGAGCTGAGGTGTGAACTTTTGGCTGCCCAGATGGAACAGCCATTTTGAATGTTTATAAGCAGTTTGACCATTTCAGATATTTAAAGCAATAGCATTCTCTCAGATTCCAGGGACTTAAGAATAGGCTCCACTTGCCAGGGGGAGCTCTGGTAGCATAGTGGCTAAAAGCACTTGACTGCTAACCAGAAGGCTGGCGGTTCAAACCCACCAGCCACTCCTCGGAAGGAAGGTTGGGCAATCCTACTTCCGTAGTGATACTGCCTTGGAAACCCAAGGAGGGGTCGCTATGAGTCGGGGCCGACTCGACGGCACATAACAACAACAACAACAACCACTTGCCAGGACCACAAGGACATACCAGACACTGAAGACTGGAAAGGTGCAACATTCCCCTTGTTACTCTTATACCCCACATTGGTGAACAAATGTGTGGCTATCCCTCACTCTCACTCACCTTCTGGGATGGCAGGAATTCCATCCTAGTGTGTGTGCTCTGATGCAGCTGGGTGCCCTACCCTGCCCTTCCCTCATTTATTTTTTGTTTTAGTTTTATTGTTTTTGTCTGTTTTAAAATTATTATTTTTTCTTATTTTTTGTAATTGTGCTTTTTTTCTTCTTGTCCCAGGTTCTAGTTTTCAGCTTTTTCTGTCTTACCCATTCCTGATTCCAATTTTCTTTTTTCTTGTTGTTCTTCCCATCTCTTGTTCTTCCTTCTGCATTTTTCCCATTTTTTCATTATCCTCCCACTCTGCCTCTTTTCTCTTATTTTCTCCTCCCCAGATACTGTTGGTTCCTTCCCCCCTTTTTCTATTCACATTTGTTTTGGCTTTTTGAAGTATTTTTAAAAATATTTTCTCTCATTTATTGCCTTTCCTCTTCCCCCTCCCCTTTACCCCCCCCCTTTTTTCTCTACTTGGTGACTGTTCCTGTGTGTTTTTTAATCCTCTTGCTTTTATTTTTTTTATTGCTTTTGATTGTTGTTTTTGTCTGAGTGGGAGACAGCAACCATGTCCATATGACCCAATCACACCCGCACATCCTCCAGCTCCACTTACTGAGTGAGAGCCAACACTTCCTTCTGCACCAACTAGCCAACAATACACGACCACCAATAAGAGCCTGACTCACCCTTAACTGCTCTTCACAAACAGTGAACAGAGATCTGTGCAGTCACTCTCATTCTCTATCCTTCCCACCAGGAGACAGGTGGTGAGTGCCTAAGTGCTGTCAACTAGAGATTACAGGAGCACAGTATTCTGCTTACTCAAACACAGCAAAAAAAATCTTGGGTGAACCACTCCAACATACAATCACCAATTAAATATAAATACAACAAAGTCACAATGTCTCAGAGACAATGAACCATCACAGTCCACACAAAGAAACAGGATAAAGCAGTAGGAACAAGGGAGCACAATACAGATCCAGAACCCATCCCTGAGGAAGGAGCAGCATTGGAACTCTCTAACAAGGAATTCACAAGAATTATATTTAGGTACCTTCAATGAGTGTTGAGACAGAACAAGGAAAACATTGACACAATTAAGGAAAACACAGACAAAACCCTAGAACAATTTTGGGAAAAAATACAAGAACAAAATGACAAAATAAATAAAAAATTAGAAATGTTTCTAAATCTAAAGATAGAAATACAGAAGATGAATACTAAATTTTCAGAAATAGATAACAGATTGAAAGGGCAAAGGAGTAGAACTGAATCAATGGAAGACATAATTCATGAGATTGAAGACAAACACCTGAATACTTCCTTGGAAAGGGATCAATCAGAAAAAAAGATCAAAACAAAATGAACAAAGCCTAAGATTCAGGTGGGATATTATCTCAAAAGGAATAACCTACATGTAATTGGAATTCTAGAACAGGAAGAGAAAAATAAAAGCACTGAGAAAATTGTCCAAGATTTGTTGGAAGAGAACTTCCCTGATATCATGAAAGATGAGAATATATCCATTCAGGAAGTCCAGTGAACCCCAAACAGGAGAGACCTCAAAGGAAAATCACTGAGACATATCATCATCAAACTCATCAAAGCCAAAGACAGAAATAATCCTGAAAGCAGGACAGGAAAAATGAAAAGTTATCTACAAAGGACAACCAATAAGACTAAGCTCTGATTTCTCAGCAGAAACCATGCAGGTGAGAAGGCAATGGGATGGTATATATAAAACCCTAAAAGAAAAAATTTCCAAGCAAGAATTATATAACCAGCAAAACTATCCCTCAAATATGATGGAGAAATGAGAATTCCAGATAAGCAGAAAATAAGAAAATTTGTTAAAACCAGATCAACCTTACAAGAGATGCTAAAGGGAGTTGTTTGGACAGAGAACAAACAGCAGCAAATAGCAACTGACCTTTAATACACATGGTCACATAACCCAGAAATGAACCCAGTTAGGGAATTATCCAAAGTAAAACAAGCTTACAACAGGGAACCAGAGACATCAACTGGCAAATGAGGACAACTAAAAAACAGAAAGAGGGAAAAACTGAGTAGCTGTAGAACTTCTAAATGGTGGGGAAGTCGAGAGAGTTGCAATATAGAATGGACTGTTCTAAACTCAGGGAGAAAATTACAAATCACAGGATAACCTCAAAGAAAAATTATAAACCTTCACACCACAGTAAAAAGAGGACAAGCACAAATATTTAGCAAATACTAAAACAACAGCAACAAAGGAAATGATTACATGATTCAGAAACAAAATGAGCTCAGCACAGAAAATTATATGGGACAAAGAAACCAGGAACTCCAGAAAAAACACATAACAACATGACAGCAACAAATTCATACTTGTCAATAAAAACACTGAATGTAAACAGATTAAATGCAACACTTGAGACTGAGAGTTGCAGACTGGATAAGAAAACATAAGCCATAAATACGCTGTCTACAAGAGACACATATTAGAGACAAATACAAAAATAGACTAAAAATCAAAGGTTGGAAAAAGATATATCAAGCAAATGGCAAACAAAAAAGAGCAGGAGTGGCAATATTAATTTCTGATAAAACTGACTTTAAGACAAACACCACCATAAGAGACAAGGAAGGACATTATATAACGATTAAAGGATAAATCACACAAGAAGACATAACCATAATAAATATCTATGGACCCAATGAAAGAGCCCAAAAATACACAAATCAGACTGTAAAAGAATTGAAAAGAATAATAGATGACTCCACAATCATAGTAGGAGATTATATACCACTTTCAGTGAAACTAAAACAACTGGAAAGAAACACCACAAAGGCACAGAAACTAAACAATACAATCCACCACCTCAACTTTATAGACAGCTATGGTGCACTTCACCAACAACAGCACATTTTACGTTCTTTTCCAGTGCACACAGAACATTCTCATGATAGACTGCAGACCATATGTTAGGCCATAAAAGAAGACTTAATAAATTTAAAATCATTGGAACACTGCAAAACATCTTCTCAGATCACAATGCTAAAAAATTAGAAATCAACAATAGGAAGATCAATGAAAAAAGAGCAAACACATGCAAAATGAAAAACACCCTCCTTAAGAATGACTGGTTAATAAAAGAAATAAAAAAAATAAATTAAAAAAAATACCTGAATCAAACGAGAATGAAAACACGACATACCGAAATCTTTGAGACACAGCAAAAGCAGGGATCAGGGAACAACTTACAGCAATAAATGCACACATTAGAAAAGAAGAAAAGGACAAAATCAACATCTTAAACCAACATCTCCAACAATTAGAAAAAGAACAGTGAGAAAAGCCAAGAGTCACCAGAAGAAAGGAAATAAGAGAGATTAGAGCAGAAATAAATTGAACAGGAAATAGAAACACAATAGAAAAAAATCAACAAGACTAAAAGTTGGTTTTTTGAAAAGATTAATGAAATTGACAAACCACTGGCAAATTTAACAAAGGAAAAGAAGGAGAGAATACCTATGACATGAATAAGAAAAGAATTGGGTGACATCAAAACAGAACCAACTGAAATAAGAAAGATAACATCAGGATTCTATGAAGAACTGTACTCCAACAAACTTGAAAATCTAGAAGAAATGGACAGATTTCTAGAAACATACTACTTACCTAAACTAACACAGACTGAGCTGGAAAAGTTGAACAGACCCATAACAAAAGAAGAAATTGAACAGGTCATAAAAAAATTACCAATGAAAAAAGTCCTGGCACAGACAGTTTCATGAGGTAATTCTACCAAACGTCCAGAGAAGAACTGACACCAGTCTTACTCGCACTATTCCAAAACATAGAAAAAGATGGAATCCTCCCATATTCATTTTATGAAACAAGCATAACCTTGATACCAAAACCAGGCAAAGACATCACTAAAAAGGAAAACTATAAACCAATATCCCTCATGAATATAGATGCAAAAATCTTCAACAAAATCCTAGCCAATGCTCCAACAACATACCCAAAAAATAATACATTATGACCAAGTGGGGTTCTTGCCAGGTTTGCAAGGATGGTTCAACATTAGAAAAACGATCAATATCATCCATCACATTAACAAAACAAAGGAAAAGAACCACATGATCATATCAATTGAAGCAGAAAGGGCATTTCATAAAATCCAATACTCATTCCTGATAAAACCTCTCAACAAAATATGAATAGAAGGAACATTCCTCAACAGAATAATGAGCATATATGCAAAATCAACAGCCAACATTATTCTCAATTGAGAGAGACAGAAACCATTCCCATTGCAAACAGGAACAAGATAAGGATGCCCACTAAAACCACTTCTATTCAACATTGTATTGGAAGTCCTAGATAGGGCAATAAGACAAGAAAGGGAAATCAAAGGCATCCAAATTGTAAGGAAGAAGTCAAACTATCCCTATGTGCAGATGATATGATCCTATACATAGAAAACCCAAGAGACTCAGTCAAAAAACTACTGGAACTAATTGAGAGATTTAGCATCGTGGCAGGATATAAGATCAACATCCAAAAATCAGTTGGATTCCTCTACACCAGCAAAGAGATTGCTGAAAAGGAAATAAAGAGATCAATACCATTTACAATTTAAAAAAAAACACAATAGGTATTAAAAAAAAAAAAAAAAAACTTGGGAAAAAATCTTACCAGAGACACAAAAAATCTATACAAAGAAAACTACAAAACACTACTTCAAGAAAGCATAAGAGATGTACATAAATGGAAGAACATACCACGCTCGTGGATATCAAGATTGAACACTATGAAAATGTCAGCTTCACCCAAAGCAATCTACACATTCAATGCAATCTCAATCCAGATCCAATCAATATTCTTTAAGGATATGAAAAACCAATCATTAACTATATATGGAAAAGAAAGAGACCTCAGATAAACAAAGCATACTGAAGAACAAAAGTAGGAGGTCTTACACTCCCGGATTTCAAAACCTCCTATACAATCACAGCAGTCAAAAGGGCCTGGTATTGGTACAACAATAGACACACAGACCAATGGAACAGAATTGAGAACCCAGAAATAGATCCATTGACCTATGGTCAGCTGATCTTTGACAAAAGGCTGAAATTCATGAAACTTCATGGGGAAGAGATTATCTCTTTAACAAATGGTGCTGGCAAAACAGGATATCTATTTGCAGAAAAATAAAACAAGATGTGTACCTCACACCGTACACAAAAATGAAATCCAGATGAGTCAAAGACTTAAATGTGAAACCTAAAACTAAAGTTCCTCAAGTAAAAAACAGGGGCAAATCTAGGGGCCCTAATTTATGGCATAGACTGCCAATCATAACCCAAAATGTACAAACAGCTGAAGATAAACTAGATGAATGGGACCTTCTAAAAATTAAAGTTTTATGTGCTTCCAAAGGCTTCTCCAAAAGAGTAAAAGAAAATGTACAGATTGGGGAAAATAGCGTAGTGCCTAAGGCTCTTCACTGCTAACCAGAAGGCTGGTGGTTCAAACTCACCAGCAACTCCTCAGAAGAAAGGTTGGGCAATCTACTTCCATAGTCATACCACCTCGGAATCCCAAGGAGAGGTCGTTATGAGTCGGGTCAAACTCAATGGCACATAACAACAACAACAACATATGTGAGAAGGGATTTATCTCTAAAATTTATAGAAAACTCTACAACAACAAAAAGATTAACAATCCAATTAAAAAATTGGCAGAAGACATGAATAGATACTTCACCTAAGAGGATATTCAGGCAGCCAACAAACACATGAAGAAATGTTCATGATCATTAGCCATTGTTCTTGTTATGTGCCATTGAGAGATACAAATCAAAACAATGAGATAACATCTTGCCTCAGTACCAGTAGCAAAGTTCAACAAGACAGAACAACAAATGCTGGTGAGGATATGGAGAGACTGGGACTCTCATACACTGATGGTGGGACTGTCAAATGATACAACCACTGTGGGAAGCAGTATGACGATTCCTTAAAAAGTTGGAATTAGAAATACCATTTGACCCAACCATTCCATTACTAACCATATATCCTAAAGAAGTGAGAGCCAAGACGAGAACAGAGATATGCACGCCCATGTTCATCACAGCACTATTTACAACAGCCAAAAGATGGATACAACCTAGGTGCCCATCAACAGAAGAATGGATAACCAAACTATGGTACACACACACAATGGAATACTATGCAACCATAAAGAATAACATAGAATCTGCAAAACACCACATAATATGGATGAACTTGAAAGACATTAGTCTGAGTGACATAAGTCAATCACAGAACACAGGACAAATGTTGTATTAGTCCACTATTGTAAAAAAGTCAAGGAATGGTTTATATACGGAAGGAAACTTTCTTTGTTGGTTACTGGGGGGCAAGGGAGGGGAGGGAAGGGAACACTGGGTGAAGGGAGGGCAATGTACCAAATGTGAGCAATTAACACAAAGGCAGTGAGGAAGAGGAACACATAGAGAGGTACACAGGATGTACAGATAACAAAGATGAACCCTTTTGCACATACAGTACTGTGTTGTCAATGATGGCAAACATGGATATACAGGTGGATAGATAGGTGGACAGGGTGAACAATTAGGTATGTCTATGCAGAGGGTAGTGTGGCCAAGGCCATGTATAGGGTTGGCAGACAATGTTTCTACAGGTGTATTTGTATGTTCTGTAAGAATTTCCAGGTATATAGTAGAGCGGACAAGGGACAAAGTTGTAGTCACTTCTTAGCCACAGACAGCTACTGGGAGGGAGTGAGTAGTAGGACCTGTGGGCTCAGGATCATTGTCACAGGGGTCATCCACCTCAATGGCACAAGATACTGCATAAAAACATTGCTCCACATCCTACTTTGGCTAGTAGTGATTGGGATCTTAAAAACTTGCAAGCAGCCATCTAGATGCAATGACGGGTTTCTCCTCATCCAGAGCAAAAAAAGAATGAAGAAAACCAAAGATGCATAGAAGCAATTAGTCAAAGAGACTGGTACACCATGGGATCCTCAGCCTATATGACTATGAGACCAGAAGAACTAGATAGTGCCCGGCTACCACTTGGAGTGGGGATCTATGTAGGATATTCTGGATAGAGTGGGAGAACAATGTGGAACAAAACTCAAAATTATATTTAAAAAAAGAAAAAAAAAAAAAGGACCAGGTTTGTCGGTCTGAGAGAGACTGGTGGAACTCCTGAGACTATGGCCCCTAGCTGCCCTTCAGGTCTGGAATTAAACCCACTCCTGTGGCTTCCAGCCAAACAAAAGACAGGCATATGAGATGAACATTTACATTAGGCAGATACACTCCTTGGAGAGATCATGGGAGAATAGAAGGGCTATGTATACACAGGGAGATAGGATGGGGGGCAGGAGTGCATGGGAGGGAAGGACACAGGGAAGAGGTAACTATGGAGAGGAAGTGGGAAGAAAGCTGTTACATTCTGGGAAACTCCAGTCATTGTCATGAGAAAAAGTATATGTGAACTTCTGTATGGAAAACGAATTTGTTCTGTAAACTTTCACCCAAATCACAAAAAAAAAAAAAAAAAAAATTAAAAAATATGTCTACATTGAATTATTATTAGCAACTAAAAAAAAAAAAAGAACTGTAGATATGGGATCAAACTGGTAATAGCAACTCAAAAAATTACATAAAAATCTTAAGGATCTGTGAGTTTATGTTAATGGAGGAATGACAATCTGGAAAAGGAAGGTGAGAATGTAATCAATGTTACTGAAATGTACATGCAGAAATCATAGAATTGGCATACATTCCAATGTGTATACTCTCAATAAATAAAATAAAACTGTTTTATAACAATCTCTAATTATTGCAAAAGTTTCCTTTCAAGGAAATAAAAGATCCTTCAACAGCTGCTTTTAACAACAAACATAGCTATCTATGTATAGAGTGTATACATGTATATCTCCTCCCACTGTGCTTGGGTTACAAAAAAGAGCTCTGGCAGCACAGTGTCTAAGGCATTTGATTGCTAACCAGAAGGCTGTCGGTGTTTATCTCTTGCCTTTGTGTTTGGGTTATAACAAGGAGTAATCAAGTCTACCACTTGACTTCTGTAGCCATTTTGATTTTAGATTTGCCTCTCTGTAGGGGCACTCAGAATCATGTATTCATTTACTCAATGAATACTAAGAATCAACTTGTCAGGCACTGTTAAAGCTGTTAGGGATACAGCTATTTAACAAGACATTTAAGTCTATGAGGTTTTGAACCACACATTTGTGTGTGTGTGTGCTTGAACAATTTCTCTTAGAAAAATCAGCACGAGGCCGGTCCCCATGAGGTGGAGGTCAAAGATGTTCCAAATGTCCAAACTACCATGCCACTCCATCATTACAGACATTAACTCCTCCTCTCCTCCCAGTAATTTCCCTAGTCTTGGGGTTCCGTATTTTGCTGTAATGCCTCACAGAACTCACAGACACCCAAGGGTTCATCTCACGTAGTAGTGGTGGTGGAGGCTGGCAGGCTGGTGAGTCCCAGGTCCATGAGTAGGTCTGGAGGATCCTCCCAACTCTCAGGGTTTGATGAACCCTGATCAGCAGATCAGATGACGGCTGCTGTCCCAAATTCAGGGGTGAGATGAGGATGATCCAAGACACAAAGCCGGAGCAAGGGGAGAGAGAATCTTCCCAGGAGATTTGTAGGTATACCCTCAGGGAAGCTAAGGGTGGTGATTTGAATTATACCCTCCAGCAAGGCAGGACTCAAGATAAGTCACTCCAACATATAATCACCAACTAAATATAAACACAAAAATATAAACACAATGCCTCAGAAACAACAGATCATCACAGTCCACACAAAGAAGCAAGATAAAGCAGGAGAAACAAGAGACCAGAATACAGACCCAAAACACATCCCTGAGGAAGAAGCAACATTGGAACTCTCTGATAAAGAATTCAAAAGAATTATATTTAGGTATCTTCAAAGGATTGAGAGACAGACCAAGGAAAACACAGACAAAACTCTAGAAGAATTTTGGAAGAAAATACAAGAACAAAATGACAAAATCAATGAAAAATTAGAAATGATTCTAAGCCTACAGATAGAAATCCAGAAGATT
>NW_006921628.1:4923263-4945539 GCF_000298275.1 Orycteropus afer afer
CATTCAGGAAGTCCAACAAACCCCAAACAAGATAGACCCAAAAAGAAAAACACCAAGACATATTATCATCAAACTCACCAAAACCAAAGACAAAGAATCATGAGAGCAGCACAGGAAAAACAAAAAGTTACCTACAAGGGGCAACCAATAAGACTAAGCTCAGATTTCTCAACAGAAACATGCAGGCAAGAAGACAGTGGGATGGTATATATAAAACACTGAAAGAGAAAAATTTCCAACCAAGAATTATGTACCCAGAAAAACTGTTCCTCAAATATGATGGTGAAATTAGGACATTTCCAGATAAGCAGAAGTTTGTTAAATTTGTTAAAACCAGACCAACCTTACAAGAGATGCTAAAGGAAGCCCTTTGGACAGAGAAGCAACAACAACCAACAACAACTGACCATTAACACACATGATGATATAACCCAGAAACCAACCCAGCTATGGAAGTATCCAAAGTGATAAGCCTACAAGATTGAAAACAGGGAACCAGAGACACCAACCAACATAATGAGGACAACTACAAACCAAAAAGAGGGAAAAAAAAAAAAAAAATCTGTGTCGTTACAGAACTTCTAGAAGGCAGGGAAGTCAATACAACTACAAGATAGAATGAACCATTCTACACTTGGGAAGAAAACTCTAAATCACAGGGTAATCTCAAAGAAAAATGATAAACCTTCACATCAAAATAAAAAAGAGGATCAACATAAATATTCAGAAAATACTAAAACAATAGCAATGAAAGAAGTGATAGCATGATTCACAAACAAAACAAGCTCAGGACAGAAAATTATATGGAACAAAGAAATTGACACAATGAAAAAGCACATGACAAAAATGACAGCAACAAATTCATATTTGCTGATAATTACATATCTGCCAAGGGACGTATCTCTAAGATTGATGGAAAACTCCAACACCGCAACACCAAAGGAATTAACAATCCAATTAAAAAATGGGCAGAAGACATGAATAGACACTTCACCAAGGAGGATATTCAGATGGTCAGCTAATACATGAAAAGATGCTCACAATCATTGGTCATCAGAGAGATGTAAATTAAAACAACAATGAGATATACTGTCTCACCCCAGCACTGATGGCAAGGTTCAATGAGACAGAAAATAACAAATGCTGGCGGGGATGTGGAGAGATTGGGACTCTCATACACTGCTTGTGTGACTGAAGTGATACAACCACTGTGGAAAGCAATATGGCGATTCCTTAGAAAGTTGGAATTGGAGATATCATTTGACCCAGCAATCCCATAACTAGATATATATCCTAGAGAGGTGAGAGCCAGGACAGGAACAGGAATATATGCACACTCATGTTCATCACAGCACTATTTACAATAGCAAAAAGATGGAAACAACCTATGTGCCCATCAGCAGAAGAGTGGATGACCAAACTATGGTACATACACGTACTGGAATGCTATGCAGCACTAAAGAATAATGTAGAGTCTGCAAAACACTGCATAATACGGATGAACTTGGAAGACATTATACTGAGTCAAATAAATGAAATAAGTCAATCACAGAAGGACAAATATATTATTAGTTCATTGTTGTGGAGGATCAAGGAAAGGTTTATATATGGAGGGAAATTTTCTTTGTTGGTTGCCAGGGGTGGGAGGTTAGAGGAGGGAACACTGCAACAAAAACAAAATGCATTGACCCATGTCACTTTAGTTTTGTGTATTTCACTGTACATAAATTATATTTCAATAAAATGCATTTAAAAAAATAGAATTCACGGATATTTAGTATTATATACCCACAAGCTGTGCTTATAAAAGTTAAATTACAATCACTAGCTTGTTAATAACAGAGTTGAGATTGTCAGGTTGTAAAGATGCATTTTGTTGTTCCTATCTGTCAAAAAATTCTACCCAAGTCCCACCATGCCACCTACTTGAAAAAAACAATGTTGGGTAAGAGTGCTCTGCATCACTGACGTGGAAGAATTCATATCATATGTGGGTCAATAATCCAGCCGACTTTATAAAGCCTGTTTTCATACTTAAGCTTTTGGCTACTTCTTGCACTAAAATTAGGTGGTTTTAAGTGACTAGTCCAAAGTTCAAATTTTAATGTTCAGTTCAGTTCCAGAAAATTTCTCAAAACACACGGGAATTGTAACTCATGTGTTAATACTTAAAGTTTTTGTTAATAAAACTTCCAACACTAACCTTACCTCATTGAACTTACCTCACTGGTTTTTATGCTCACTATAAAACTATAGTTGTCATAATATTTTTGAATTACTACAAAAGGAAGTAAGCCATTCCAAAGTCAATGTTATTTTGCAACATGATGATAGTTGTAAATTCAAAATATTTAAAACCAATTTGCAAAGCTATCAATCTTAGTATAACCTACTATTTGAAAAGCTCATCTTCAAAATATTTACTGTATCACAAAAACAAGTTTAAGGAAACATCATGTGACATTCATATTGCACTTTTCCTTCAAGTATGCACATTAAATTTAAACAGGAGAAAGTGTTCTAATGTAAAAATTTTAAAGATCAATTCTCACCTACATATACCATGAAAATATTAAACTATCAATGAAGTCTAAAGGACTTAAATCACTGATAATTTATTACTAAGATTAGTTAGTAATTTTGTGATCAGTGTTTTCCAGTAAATCCAAATATGTGATTTCCATCCAGGTATACAATGCCTGTAAATGACTAACAAAGTAGGAACAATTGCTGTTGTTTGATTTAAAAAGGAGTTAAATCCTTATTTTAAAGTCATGTCTCTCAAACTGACATCCATGTGCTTTTGGAGGATAAGGACTTAGGTCTGAGGATCCATGGATTTGCTGGAAGAATATTTTTTTTTTATGCTGTCTTTTCCTTTCAACAATTATCGCAGACATTAAAATGAGCTTATCCTAGGTTATGTAAATAATTCCTTATAGCCAAGGGTTGCTAAGGGATTTCAATATCTGACTTCAAATATTTGTGTTGACACTGAATAATACTTGGGTGTGAAATGAAAAAAGCAAAAAATAGCTTATTATTCCACTGATGTATCCCCTCCAAATGCCAGCCAAGAGATATCATAGTGGACAGTGCAAACAAGGAGTTCATCAGTGCTACTAATTAAAACAGAGCCAGTGAGGAAAGTGGACCAACACAAAGCACACCACTATGCAGACCACTTGAACTAGCCGCTGTGCCATATCAGTGAACACCATATCCATATCAAGTACAAATTTGTATCCAATAAATATCACCTCTTCTCTCTATTAAAAGAATACTATTAATTTGCATTCTATTGACTTCAACACTGTATTTGTACATAGTTTACAATTTTTATTTGGTTTCATATTTCTGTGAGACCCATAAGTGTGCCTAGTCTTATCTCTGAACCTAATTATGTAACTTAAGCAATAATTATTAAGTAAAGGCATAGTGCCTAAGGTATTTGACTGCTAACCAGAAGGCTGGTGGTTCAAACCCACCAGCCACTCCTCAGAAGGAAGATGGGCAATCTACTTCTGTAGTGTTGTTGTTGTTGTTATGTACTGTCAAGTCGGACCCGACTCATAGTGACCCCTCCTTGGGTTTTCGAGGCAGTATCCCTACGGAAGTAGATTGCCCCATCTTCCTTCTGAGGAGTGGCACCAGCCTTCTGGTTAGCAGTCAAGTGCCTTAGGCACTATGTGCCTTGGAAGCCCAAGGAGGAATCGCCATGAGTTGGATCCAACTTGACAGGAGTTTGGTTTTTGATGTAAAATAACACTGCCTATAAGGTTTTTTGTTTGTTTGTTTGTTTACCTCCTTTCTTTCTTTTAAAAAGAAGTCTCTTCCCATAAATGAAGTATGTTCTGTGATCAAAGAGTCTTGTAGAATGGGTTTCACTCTAGTGATTTATTGTAATTATTAGCATACTAGGGGTCGCTATGAAACGGGTCCAATTTGACGGCACATAATAACAACAACAGGGAGCCCTGGAAGGAGCTCTAGTGGTGCAATGGATAAGGCATTTGACTGCTAACTAGCAGTTCAGCGGTTCAAATCCACGAGTCACTCCATAGAAGGAAGAAGGGGCAATCTACTTCTATAAAGATTTATAGCCTTGGAAACTCAATTGGGGCTGCTATGAGTCAGAATCAAATCAATGGTAGTGAGTTTGGTTTGTTTTTCTAGAGGGAGCCTGGTGCCACAGTGGTTAAGCACTCAGCTGCTAACTGAAACACAGGTCAGTGGTCCAAACCTACCAGCTGCTCCATGGGAGAAAGATATGACAGTCTGCTTCCATAAAGACTACAGCCTTGGAAATCTATAGGGCAGTTCTATTCTGCATACATGGAGTCACCATGAGTCAGAATTGACTTATAAGCAACTAACTACAATAATATGATGGGGGCAGAAAAGAAATGACCAAGTTGGTCTGATAGGTCAGGAAAATCTTAGACAAGTGTCACTGAGCTGGAGCCATGGGGTCACTATGAGTAGGAATAGATTGAAGGGCAAAGGGGTGTGATATCTGAACAATGCATGTATTTGTCAGGCCCATCCTGTGAGGTGAATATTTTTTGCTGGTGAAGATACCAAAGCTTTGAGGGGTCACCCAGCTAATATGGTTGCTGTTATAAGGAGCCACTGAATAGATTTTGACTCATAGTCAAAGCCCATAGGCTTTTCTAGCCTTTAATCTTTATAGAAGGTGCCCTGGTGATGCAGTGGTTAAGTACTCAGATGATAACCAGAAGGCTGGTGGTTGAACCATGAGCCACTCCATGGGAGAAAGATGGCTGTATGCTCACATATATATTCAAGGAGCTCTTGTGGGTAGTGGCTAAGGCATTTGACTGCTAGCCAGAAGGTTGGCAGTGCAAACCCACCAGCCACTCCCCAGAAGGAAGACTGGGCAATCTACTTCCATAAAGATTTATTGCCTTGGAAACCTAAAAGGGGTTTCTATGACTCAGAATCGACAGTAATCTTTACAGGAAGGTGCCCTGGTGACGCAGTAGTTAAGTACTCAGATGATAACCAGAAGGCTGGTGGCTGAACCACGAGGCACTCCATGGGAGAAAGATGTGGCTCTATGTTTCCATAAATATCATAGCCAAGTAAATCCTATGGGGCAGTCCTATTCTTTCCAACAGGGTCGCTATAAGTGGAAATCAATTCAGTGGTAATGGATGTGGGTTTTTTTTTTTTGTTGTTGCTTAATCTTTACAGGAGCAGGTTGCCAGATCTTTCTGCTGTGCAGCTACTGGTTGGGTTTGAAAAGTCAATCATTCAGTTAGCAGCTAAGCACTTAACCATTGCACCACCAGGGTTTCTTAACATGGTACAGCTGTGATTGCAAGCCCAATCTTCTAGTTCAGAATCTGCACCCTAAGCCTACCTCTCAGATTTACTTCTGGCTCTGTGAGAACCAAAAAACTATACCTTAAGGAAGTCACTCAATTCTCAGGGACTCAGCTATCCCCATGTAGAACAACAAGATGTGCTGAATAGCCTCTAAGGTTATTTACTACCCTAGACTTTCATGATATCAGGAGGTGAGTGATTCAGACACTTTGTATTGCTGCAGAAAGAGAAGCATTATTCTAGGAACAAAAGGAAAAAAAAAATGTCCAAAATAGATTCATATACAGGCATACCTCAGAGTTATTGAAGGTTCAGTTCCAGATCACCACAACAAAGCAAGTATCACAATAAAATGAGTCACACCAATTTTTTGTTTCCCAGTGCATATAAAAGTTATATTTACATAAACTGTACTTTATTAATTGTGTAAAAGCATTATAAAAAGTTTGACATATTGTGAGATTTACCAAAATGTGACACACAGGTACAAAGTGAACAAAAGCTGTTGGAAAAGTGGTGCCAGTAGACTTGCCTAATGCAGGGTTGCCACAAACCTTCTGTGTTTTTTTTTTTTTTTTAAAGCAGTACATATGAAGTGCAGTAATATGAGGTAGGTCAGTATATAGATGGATATTTAATATACGATAAAGGTGGCATTTAGATTTAGAGTCAAGCATGGATTATGCAATTAATGATGTCTGGAAAATGAACATCCATAGAAAAATAATAATAAAGGTGAAGCTTTATCTCACTCATTATAAGAAAAATAAATTCCTTATAGAATATAGATTTCAAACAAAATGTAAACCATAAAAATGCTTTAAAAAAATTGGGGGACTCCTTTTCATTCTTGAGATACAGAAGGCTTTTTAAAGTAAGAACAAAAGCTGAGAAACCATTGAGACACCATAAGTAGGACAGATAGGATTAAATATAACTTTTAAATATCTTCATGGAAAAAGAAACAAAAAAGACAAATCACAGAGAAGTTTTGCAAAAGACAGATGTAAAATGCAATATGAGTTCCTGTACATATAATGTTTCTAATTGGGGATACCAAACCAATCCAAATCCACTGCCATCGAGTCGATACAGATTGATAGTGACTCTATAGGACAAAGTGAATGGCCCCATAGGATTTTCAAGGCTGTAAACTTTTACAGAAACAGAATATCTCATCTTTCTCCTGTGGAGTAGCTGGTGGGTTCAAACCACTGACCTTTTGGTTAGCAATAGAATGCTTTAACCACTGTGCCACCAGAGCTCCCTCAATTGGGAATAAGAAGGGGAGTATTTGCTTGTGTATGCATAGAATATTTCTAGAAAATTACATAAGCTAATAAATAATAATATTTTATTAAATACCAACTACATGCTCCGTGGACATGAGTGATAAAAACAAGGATTAAATTAACAAATGAATTAATTCACCTTGTAAGCTAAGGCATCACCCTGTACTGGGGGTAAGATAAATCCAGGCAGGCCCAGACCTTGCAGAAAATCAATTGATCACCTGCATTTACAATTTACTCCTCTTTGGGGCAGAGATGCCACAGATTAAGGAATAAACACAAACACAGTATTCCTTGAATATATTTTTATATTTTATATTTTAATTATGATGATATATATTATATTCTATAAATATTTATCTAGTATATTAAAATATCATTGGAAATCAGGAAAGAGTAATAGCTATAAGTATGGGATCTTCATCGCCTCAAGTGCAAATCTTACCCTTACAGTTACTGACTACGACTTAGAGCAAGACAGTCTCTCAAAGCTTCAGTTTCCCCATTTATGAAATAAGGATAATAATAGTACCAAAATCACAAGCATTAATTATAATATATCTTGCAAAGTCCTTTATTAAAACGTATGAAATATAAAGAAGAATCAAAGAAAAGCAGGTGTTTTTCAATAATAAATCACATAATTTATGATTACTATAATGAAGATCAAAGACTACAGCCTTCAGTATGGATGAAACCTCAACATAAAGAAAACAAGATCTCACAACTGGACCAATGCGCAAAATTATGATAAATGGAGAAAAGATTGAAGTTGTCAAAGATTTCATTTCACTTGGATCTACAATTAATGTCCTTGGAAGCAGCAGTCAAGCAATCAAATGAGGTATTATATTTGGCAAATAAGCTGCAAAAGATCTGTTTATAGTACTAGAAAACAAAGATATCACCTTGATGAGTAAGGTGCACCAGACCCAACACATGGTATTTTCTATCATTTCTTATGCATGTGAAAGCTGGAGAATGAAAAAGGAAGACGGAAGAAGAATGGATGTGTTTGAATTGTGGTGGTGAACACACTGAATGTACCATGGACTGCCAAAAGAAAGAACAAATTTGTCTTGGAAGAAGTACAGCTATAATGTTCTTTGGAAGCAAGGAGGGCAAAGCTTTGTCTCACATACTTTGGACATGTTATCAGAGGAAACCAGTCCCTGGAGAAGAACATCATGTTTTGTAAAGTAGAGGGTCAGTGAAACAGAGGAAGCCCCTCAATGAGATGGACTGATGCAGTGTTTCCAACAACGGGCATAACTATGATTGTGAAGATGGCGAAGGATGGGTCAGTGTTTTGTTCTGTTGCACGAAGTATTCCTATGGTGTCGGGACCAACTCAATGGCACCTAACACCAACAACATGATACATTATATAATCAATCTTCATATATAATTAATAAATGTTTTTATATAGGGCACTATGTTTTAAAAACAAAAATTTTCACAATTGGACCAATAAGTAAAATCATGATAAATGGAGAAAAGACTGAAGTTCTCAAGGATTTCACTTTACTTGTATCCACAATCAACATCTACAGAAACAACAGTCAAGAAACCTAATGACATATTACAATTGGCAAAACTGCTGCAAAATACCTCTTGAAAGTGTTAAAGAGCAAAGACGTCACTCTGAAGAGTAAGGTGCACCTGTCCCAAGCCATGGCATTTTCAATAATTTCATATGTGTGTGAGATCTGGACAGTGAGTAAGGAAGACTTCCAAAGAATTGATGGATTGGAACTGTGGTGTTGGTGAAAAATACTGCATGGACTGCTAGAATAATAAACAAATATGTCTTGGAGAAAGTACAGCTGGAATGCTCCTTAGACATGAGAACGGCCAGACTTTGTCTTACCTACTTTGTTCATGTTGCCGAAAGGGACCATTCCCTGAAGAAGGATATCACACTTGGCAAAGTGGAAGGTTAGTGAAAAAGGGGAAGAGCCTCAACAAGATAGACTGACACAGTGGCTGCCACGACAGGCCCAACATAGCAACGATGGCACGGCACCAGGCAGTGTTTCGTTACATTGTACATAAGGTTGCTATGAATTGGAACTGACTCAAGGACACTGCGATGGTAATGTTTGTGTGTCAGCTTGGCTGGGCCTGGTTGAGTGGCTGGGCAGCTGGTGATAGTATTCCCCATGATGAGACTGGCAATCAACTCCATGGTGGGATCTACCACAAGCAGCTGAGTAGCTGCCTTTGGGATGTGGTCTGCTTCCTGTATGTAAGGAAAAGCCTTGGGAATGGTCTCTAGCCTATGGCATGCTTGGACCCTGCATGTAGCCGTGTCATTGCACAGCAGCCTGCTATGCTCTGCCGACTTTGGGACTTACAATGGACTTAAGTGAATGGCCTGCCGTGTGGTTTGTTAACATCAGGACTGTGCCTTTTTGCGTGTCAACCTTGGGGCTTCTCAGCCTCAGCATGGCTGCTGTCTGAGTGAAGAAATGCCTCTAGCTCCAGTGGGCTGAGAGCAGGAGGCAGAGCTGAACCCCAAGGCTGAGGGGCTTTCACCCAGCCCCTAGAGCCTGGCACCTTGAACTTGGACTTAAAGCCTCCAAATTGTAAGACTAAACTCCTGTTTGTTAAGGCCATCCCATTTGTGGTTTATTTCTCGTCAGAGTGGCACTAGGTAACCAGAGCAGACACCTAACAACAACCTATTTTAATATTATAGCAGCTACCATTTAAAAGCTACCATTTTTGCACTACAGCAAAAATGGTGTTACAGCAGAAATGGTGTTAACCACTGGAGCAGTTTCATGTGGGTGGTCTATCAACAGTTTGAGATAGGTAGAGCTACTATTTTCCATTTTACTACTTGCAGAGCCACACAGCTGTAGCATGACAAAGCTGAGACTTGAGCAACTGTATGGAGGTCCAAAGGACCCAATCTAAACACCATGCCTAAAAGGAGGAAAGCTGGAAGTATTTGAGCAGCATGGATGACAACCACAGGAGTGAAGAGGATTATGGCATGAAGAAAAAAAGCTAAAGGCACTAGAATTATGATACGTAGCTTTGTCTTTCTGTTCTATATAAAAATCTGTTTAGAGGAACAGCAGTGATAGCTCCATTCTCCTTTCAAAGATGTCCAAAATGCTTTGAATGAAATATAATCCCCTAGAAAATCCTGCAAAATGTCACCTGCAATTATACACTATTCCCTTTCTATATTCCCGTGCAGGGAGGTGTCCACTTCAGGCAAATGTTTGTTAGTAAAATAGATTTCACAGACTTGCTTTTCAAAACTATGAAAACAGTTCTCGTCTCCTAGCATTTCAGAAACATCCTTTATTCAGAGGCATAGCTGAAGGAAAGGAGGTTCCCTACTGAACTTTCATTGTGACACACTCTACCAGGGTGTGTAATGAATTTAGACTACACTTTCATTTTTAAACCAAGTTTACGTTGACTTTGAGGAAGAGGCAGAACAATTCTGAAAAGGGTGGTATCACCAAATTCTTTGCAAATTTACCCTGGCCAGAGCAAGCAATTGTTTTTCTTTCTTTTATAAACTCTTTATTATAATTTGGGTGAAATTTTACAAAGCAGAGTCCTTTTACATTTGATAGAATTTTTTTTTAATTATGATTTGGGTGAAAAATTACAGAGCAAATTCACTTTCCATACAGCAGTTCATATATACTTTGTCTCATGACATTGACCACAATTTACTACAATGCAACAGCTCCCCTCCCACTTCCTCCCCATAGTTACCTCTTCCCTGTATCCATCCCTCCATGCACTCCTGCCCCATGAGCTGTCTCCCTGTGCATAAGCAGCCCTTCTTTCTCCCATGATTGTTCTCTTCAAGGAGTGTATCTACCTCAACTCATATGCCTGTCTTTTGTTTGTCTGGAAGCCACAGGTACGGGTTCAATTCCAGACCTGAAGGGCAGCTAGGGGCCACAGTCTCAGTGGTTCCATCCAGCTCTATTGGACCAACAAACCTGGTCCTCCCCCACCTGCTTTTTTTCTCTCCAAATGATTTTGTGTTTTGTTCAACGTTGTTCTCCCACTCTTCGATATACAATTAACAGTTCATATCCATTTTGTTTCATTTCTTTGTTGGGACTGGTTATGGCCTCTTCCAATTTGGAAACATTTTCTAAGAAACCACCAAATCCAAACTGCCATTGCCTTTCCAGTCAACTCTGACTTGTACTCACCCTATAGGACAGAGTAGAATTGCCCCATAGGGTCCAAGGCTACACATCTTTACAGAAGCACATCGCCACATCCTTCTCCCACACAACAGCTGATGTGGGTTTAGACCACTAGTCTTTAGTAGCCAAGCACTTTAACCACTGTGCCACCAGGGCTCCTACTAAGGAACAGGGAATTGAAAATAAACTGAGATCCATGAGCTAAGAAGACAATAATCATAAAAATCAATTAAGACAGAAGCAAGAATAGCCATAACACTTAAAAACTTGAAGTCACACTAAGTATACCAAAACCAAACTCACTGTGGTCGAGTGGGATTCAACTCATAGCACAACCCCTCCTTGGGTTTCTGAGGCAGTATCTCTATGGAAGTAGATTGCCCAACCATACTTTTGAGGAGTGGCTGGTGGGTTTGAACCACCAACCTTCTAGTTAGCAGTCAAATGCCTTAGGCACTACGCTACCAGAGCTCCTACGCCAAGTATATTCTCTAGTTATATATTTATTTATTTATTTTTTTACTTAAAGAGAAACCAACATCTACCTCTTTCTCATTTACCATCAAAAAAAAAAAAAAAACCAAACTCACTGCTGTCAAGTTGATTCTGACTCATAGCAACCACCAATGGGCTTCTAAGACTGCAAATTTGTATAGGAGCAGACTACCTAATCTTTCTACTGCGGAGCATCTGGTGGGTTCGAACCATCAACCTTTTGGTTCGCAGCCAAATGCTTCAACCTCTAAACCACCAGAGCCCCCTGGGTTTATCATCATTGCTCCTAAAATTATTTACCCTGATCACCATACTATTATAGCAAAGGACATTTTGGGACAAAAAATATGTTTCATCCTGCAAATTTTCAATTTGTGTATATATGTGTATTTAAATCAATTTACTATATATAGCACTGAGTCATTAATATTCTACTGAGTTATTTTATTGTATTATATTCCACTGTATTATTCTTGCTGCAGTGGTTTCTTTGTTTATAGTCATAAAGTTTTATGAGAAAAATCACAAATGAGCTGGTCAAAGACTAACAACTGATGATTGGGAGTTTCCATTGTTTTCACATCTATAAAATGCTGAGCTTCAAATTGGTTTGAACTGGTAATATCACAGCCAATGTAGTGAAATCAGAACAAACTCAATTTAAAATTTGGATGATATGGAAAAATGACAGGAATGGGAAAAATTACAGGTCAAAGGCCTGCAATGAAATACTCAAAAGAAGTGCAGGAAGCCCTTTGATGAGCCTGATGCGTGTGACTGAATTATAGGCATGGCTGTAGAAAGCAATATACATTCAGAGCAGAGCAGGTGACCACCATCTTTGAGCATGGGATGGCTATTTCCAACTCTGCTCAAAATCTGATGGGCAAGAGATATGGTTGCTGTGCAATACATACGCTGCCCTCATTTTCTAACAGGGAGCTTAAGTTTCTAGTATGGCTTCAGCCAGTAATGTTTTCCATCCTGATTATCGTTCTAGTTTACCCAAATTTTTAAAATTCAAGTCTGCTCCAGTTTTGCTTCCTCGGCCATGACTGGACTGAGAAGAACCAGTTCAAAGCCCTGCTAAAATCAGAGACTGAACTCACGGATCCAGTTCCACCTTCAATGTTTGGTGATTTTATGATTCTATTTTGTTAGTTCATATTCTAATATATCGGGACCCATTAAACCACCCATAAACTAATGAGACTGCTGTTTCTGAGAAGCCTGACTATGCTATCATCAAATGTGGTCTCTGGGCACATGCAAAAGGTTCACATTTTCAGTGGCATCTAAAGGGGGAATACAGGCAGAAGTTTGCATCTGCAAACAGTGTCTTGGATAGACAACAACTAAAAACCATGCTCCCACTTTTAACAATTACCAATTTTACACAGAAAGGACAAATGTGTTGACAGGACCCTATCTAACTGAAACATAAGAAATATCCATAAACAAGAGCAGTAATCTAAAAGGAAGTACTGTCTGAGCCAGAGGGGAAAAAGTATGTCTAGAAGCGACAACTTTCTGATGATGTATAAACCAAATGCACCAAGCTGAACTTGCCACTGTACTGCATTTCAAATGCAGTTAAGTTTCCACAAAAAGACAATATTAGTAAAGATGTTGCCAGAGCAAACATATCCATGCACAAAGCAGGATTCGCAGATTTTAAGGCTGTTACCACTAACCTGAGCGGGCCCTATTTCTACCGTATAGTTAGGAGTGGAGCATGAAGGGCATTTCAACCATTCTCAGTTTTTTCTCACCAAGCCATGAGGATCCTGTCTAGGGCACATAAAGGACCAGAAACACACTGAACCATCTCTATCCCATTCCAACAAGGAACACATGGGTTTCTAGATTTTTTTTTTTTTTTTTTTTAAGGTCTCATTTTCATTGAGCTTGAACTCCTTGCCCTCTTACAGAAATCTTTTTTTTTTTTTTTTTTTTTTAATGCATTGTATTGAAATATAACTTAGGTACAGTGAAATACACAAAACTAAAGTGACATGGCAGTTCAAACCCACTAGCCACTCCTCGGAAGGAAGTTTGGGCAAACTACTTTCATAGTGATATTGCCTTGGAAACGCAAGGAGGGGTCATTATGAGCCAGTCCAACTTGACAGCAAATAACAACAACAACAACAAAGTGACATAGGTCAATGCTTTTTTTTTTTTTTTGCAGTGCTCCCTCCCCTCCCCTCCCACCCCTAGCAATCGACAAAGAAAGTTTCCTTCCATATATAAACCTCTCCTTGACTTTTTACAATAGTGAACTAATAGTATATTTGTCCTTCTGTGATTGACTTACTCCACTCAGCATAATGTCCTCTAAGATCATCCATGTTATGCAGTGTTTTGCAGATTCTACATTATTCTTTAGTGTTGCACAGTATTCCATTGTGTGTATGTACCATAGTTCGGTTATCCATTCTTCTTACAGAAATCTTTCAATGAGACTATCTGTTCATAGCTCTTTAAGAGTCAGTTCTGTTTATCATTTCAAGGATTCTGTTTTGTTTGCCGCATGTGCTTGTTCCAGTCCACTGGAAATAGTGTCATAGAGCCTGGTGTTAAGAGGACCTTTAAGGCTTGGGGAGAAGATCAGCATGAAGAACTAGTCCCTGGGTGACACAAATAGGTAAGTGCTAGAATACTAAACATAAGGTTGGTGTTTCTAATCTACCCAGAGGTACCTTAGAAAAAAGCCTGGCAATCAAATTCTGAAAGATCATAGCCTTTAAAAGCCCTGTGGAGGGCAATTCTACTCTGAAATACATGAAGTCATCATGAGTCAAAATCATCTTGATGGCAACTGTTTTTTTCTTTTTTTTTCTAGGCATACAAGTTCAGGGAGCAAAGATATACCTACATTGACTCCCTGGATTTAGAACATTTGACCCTGAATCTCCAAGTCTCTATGAAGAGCTGGATACCTATCTTTGAACTAAGCTTTCCTTAAAAATCCTCCAATCTTGATATACCCACTTAGTATCTATAGTGGGTTGAATGGTTGCTCCAAAAAAGTTTTGTCTATATCACAGCACCGGTGACTGTGGCCTTATTTGGAAAAGGGTCTTTGCAATGTAATTAAGTTAAGGATCTCATGTGACATCATTCTGGATTACCGGGCTTGGCTTAAATCCGGTGGCAAGTGTCTTGATAAGAGAGACAGAGAAAAGAGGAGAGAGCCATGTGAAGATAGAGGCAGAGATCGGATTTGGCTATAAGCTAAGGGACACCTGGCGCCTCCAGAAGCTAGAAGAGACAAAGAATGCAATCTCTTCTAGAGCCTCTGGAGAGAGAAAGACCTTGCAAATACTTTGATTTCACACTTCCAGCCTCCAAAATGGTGAGGGAATAAATTTCTGTGTTTTAAGTCACCAGTTTGTGGTAATTTGTTACAGTGGCCCTAGGAAACTAATGCAATATCTGCTCTCCTCCTTTCAATCACCACCACCAACTAAAATTCATTAATTTTTTTGAGATCCAAAGAGAAATTAAAGACTTTCTCTGCCCTCCAGAGGCCCATGTTCTAGAGTGAGTGATATGGTAACAGACAACTATGAAATTGAAGCACAGACTCTCCCAAGAAGGTGATGGAAGCATCCTATGAGGGTGTAACATTTGGCCCAGGCCCTGGGAGAATAATTTTGCTGGAAAGTAGGGGGTTGGACAGGGTGTCCACATAGAGGAAGTCACTGGAGAAAGGAGCCAAAAAGTGAAATGCCATATCCTAACGAACATGCATACTATGTTCCTGAGAGGGACACTTTTTTCCTTTAACAAACACAGGGAAACTGTAGAAAATGAGGAAATCTATGGAAAATAACTGTCCTGATGAAGCAAAAGACATGTGAATGTTTCTTTTCCTACCTCAGTCACGCTCAAGTACTCCAGGTTCTAAACTCTCTCTCAATATAAATAAAGCATCTCTGTTTCTGATACTGGATTTTGCCATTGCACCTAGCTAGACAAGTTTGCTACAAGTGTCCTTCCCACAAAACCCTTCACAATGCATAATCCCCACATTTCCAAAAGTATGTTCCAGAGAAAACCTGTTTTACAAGTATTCCTATGATGGAAGAAAAAGGACTGAAGAGTGGGTCCTTTACTGTGGTGTTCTGCAGTAAAATATATTAGGGAAATGTTTCCTCAGGGATCTACAAAAACATTCAATTTTCACGGATTTACCTTAGGTAAATTTCCCAAACTTATATAGCCCCAATGTCTTCTGTTTTGTTTATTTGTTTTCTTGTTTTTATAATATTCTTATTTATATCCTAGGGAACATGCATTAGAAAATGCTGCACTATTGTTGTTGTTACATGCCTTCGAGACAGACCTTAATCATAGCAACCCCTCCTTGGGTTTCCAAGGCAATATCACTATGGAAGTAGATTGCCCAACTTTCACTAGCATGATATTTCTTTCCATGAAAATTTAATCTGATATTCTCTATTTGGCAGGTCTTCTAATGTATGCTGATACCTAAGCTTATCGTGGCCAAGGACAAAACATTTCTTCTTTTCCTTCCCAGAATTCAATACCTTTATTAGAAAGCATGGGTCTAACAGATATCTTCGACAAACACTGAGCAAGTAATGGAAAGATGTAAGATTCTGGAAGTTCACACAGTCATACTTTATGGATTTAATTTTACAAGTAACAAAAGGGTCACCATGTTTAAAGTGTGTTAAAGTAATCCCATTTAAAGGATACATTTTTTTTTTTTTTTTGATTTTTGATTACTAGTAACTCTAAATATTGTTTACAATAGGGAGCAAAATATTCTATGAAAGTCCAATAAAATTGCCTTTTTCAAATGATGTATTTTGTCACAGAACAGTTTCCATGAGCTTGAAAAATGGAATTTTCTGAACTATCTACCCTCAAGACTACACAAATTATAAGGAAGATGGAATTAAAAGAAAAGAGGAGTAGAAATCCATTTTCTTAGCTCTGATAATTGTCCTCAACGTAAAAATTTAGGGGAAATCAAATTAAGAAAAAGAAGAGAAAAAAAAAAAAAAAAACAAAACCAACCAACACTCATTCTCTGTTTTTCTCTTCTTGGTATGATTCTGAATGTAAAGTTATTTTCCAGGCAAGCATGAATGAAATTCTGTTCTTTCTAATCTCTGTTAAGATTGTGAAAATAAAGATTATTTTCATTGGGAAGAATGATGCCTGCCCTGAAAAGCAGCCATATTATGACATGATCAGAGCTGTGTGGGGCAGGACCTGTGAGCCAGGCAGTCTGCACTTCCATAATTCTTATCACACCTTGGAAAACAGACTCCACAGGGACTGCTTTCTGTCACTGATGGAGATAAGAGCATTTAAAAGTTGGGCAATAAGAATAATATTGCAATAAGAGAAAAGAGAGAGAGGCTGTTTTTCTTCAAAGAGCTCACATTAGTCATACACATGCTTTCACTATTCTTTACAGTTTTTTGAGAGGTTTCATTGTAGTCCTTTTTTAAAACAGTAACAATGCAAATGTGCAAGTTAACAGCAAAACTGAGGCACTTGGCATGACTAAAATAGCTGTCTCAGCTCTAAATCAAACTCCATTTTGCATGAAATTGCATCTTGGCCTAAAATCTCTGTTTCGGCTGCTCTGAAGAGGTAACTTGGCTTCTTGAAAAATTTAACTGCTTATAACTGAAAAGGAGTAAGGGTCTAGATTTTAGCTTGTGCAAGGAATCACATGTTAAAAGAGGTCTGTCTAGAGTGTTTGTATGACCTAATCCAAGGAGAATGCCTTGGTCAACATGTTCTAAGAGGTTAGAAAATAGAAACCATAATGTTAAGAAGAACTGTAGTTTAACAATCCTTTATAACATTTTGTCATGTACCCCTCCCTCACATATAGAGCCCTTTGTTTACGCCACATGATAAAAACCTCACTCTCTTCTGACAATATGGAATGTTATAGTACACAGCCTGGGTGCTAGTGTGGCTCCCGATTTGCAAATCTCTCTACCTTTCAACAAAACTCTTTGCTTTCACTTAGACTGTAAACTGGCACTTTGCACAATAACAACAAAACCCACTGCTATTTATTGCATACCTTAAGTACTAAACACCAGGTAAGGTGTTTATGCTGAGGCAGAGAACATAATTTTTATTAAAATTCCCACTTTAAGAGGAGACCTACTCTGAGACCCCATGTCCACTAAAGGTAGAATTGGGGCTCAGCTGCCCATTTGCACAGCCTGGGATCTGAGCCACCTAGAGATGGAAGTGATAGATGAAAGAATCCAACAACTCCTCTTCTCTGTCTCCCAAACCAGGGTCTAGAGAAACCATTAGAATTTTAGTCTCCCAGTGACATGGAGGGAGAAGTGATTCGTTAGGGAAAAAAAATGTACTAGGTCATAAATACTCCACCTAGCAAGAGGAAATTGGGTTGCTCTGAGCCTCAGACAGCAGAATAGTGCTCAGATCTGCTGAGCAGAAGAAAGTAGATATACATCCTCTTATCCAGTGTTGGGAGTGTGAAAATTGATTTTGATTAGGCCTTCTTTCAGAGTTAAACTTTCCACCCATTAAAACTTTTAATCCAGTAAAACAGGGCTCTTTCAATAACAAACGTCACCAGATCCTGTCACCTGGATGTTCTTACACTCATATTTTATTCAGATGTTCACTGGCTAACCTTTCTCTCCCTTTACTTCACTTATACTGCAGACTAAACAGTGGAGTTGGAAATTAAATGTCATTGGAGGTCAGGCCAGTGACAGTAATAAGTAACTCTGGGTAGGTGGGGACTATGGTGAACTAGAGAGCACATACCTTACCTACAAGGGGCATCTGGCCACCCGCCCCCCAACTCCAGCCCCAGGTTGCCAAGTAGAAATGAGGACAATACCACAGAGCTTCATGTTACTTGAGAGAAAGGAGAAATCCCATCATGTGAAACTTTGTGATTTTTTTTTTTTTAAATTCATACAACTTTTCTCAATTTCTTTCAATTAAAAAAATAAAAACAAGAACAAGAAACACTGAGTGAGCTTAGAAGGCTAAGGATATAGAACAGATTCACTTTCAGTTTTCAGCTTGTAAAAGTTCTGCTAAACATAACAAAGGAGAGTTGAATAATTAAGAGTAAATTGGCATTATTAAAGGAATAGAAGAGACAGCTGGTTAACATTTTTCTGTTTTTCTAAGAAAGGATTTATTTTGAATTTACAACACAACAAGAATAAATATGCAATGTGTGTTTTCCATTGATATTTTAGTATTCTAAACTAGTAAAAGTGGTGGTGGGAGGAGTTAGGTTAAATTTCTTCCAATGAAGGAGTGAATGCTGATAAGTACTTGGTATATGTTTGGACTTTGATTGAAATCTTGTCAAAAGTATGTGAATTATTCACCAGAATGGGACATTAATCCTATTTTCAATAATTTATTCTGTAACTTTTTTCAATATTGCCCAGAATTCAAGCTCCATGCTGAGCTCTGAGGGAAGGATAGTGAATTAGATGATACTGCCTCGGAAACCCAAGGAGGGGTTGCTATGAGTCGGATCTGACTCGATGGCAGTGAGTTTGGTTTTCGGTTTTTACCTGCTATGATTACAAAAGACCTTAATATCATGAAAAGGACATCATATTTAGTGAAGTAGCAGGTGAATGGAAAGAAGAAATAGAAACCCTCTATGAGATGGACTGACACAACAGGCTCAAACATACCAAAGACTGTGAAGATGGTGCAGGACCAAGCAGCGTTTCATTCTATTATAATAAGATCTCATGAGTCTATTATGATACACAAGACACAGAGTGCTATTAAATCATGCAAGTTAGCCTAGGGCAATTTGGGAAGGGCTGCCAGAAGAGACAGATGTTGAAGGTGAGACTGAAGGGAGGAAGGAGGATCATTTCTGATAGAAAAAACCCTCAAATCTGGATGTAAAAGAGAGGGCTACTAGTTAGAGGTCCTCGGAAGGAAGGTTGGGCAATCCTACTTCCGCAGTGATACTGCCTCGGAAACCCAAGGAGGGGTCGCTATGAGTCGGGGCCAACTCGATGGCACATAACAACAACTAGTTAGAGGACCTGAAATAATTCTATACACCTGTAAAGTTCAATTAGCGGGGGTAGGAAGGGCAGGGAAGAAATGAGAAAGAGAACCTGAGCACTCATATGTTCTCTGGATTTTATCCTGATTGCAATGGAAAGTGGCATTTTCAGAAATGTGCTTGAGAAGCAGCACTCTGCAAGGATGTGCTGTTACTTGTCATCAGCTCAACTCATAGATAGCAACTTTATGTATAACAATGAAATATCGCCTACTCCTGCACCATCTGCATGAGAGTTCATAGGTTTAAGTCCATTTTTGTGCCTACTGTGTAGAACCTTACAACTTAGGAGGCTTATCTTCCAGCACCATGTTGTTGTTAGGTGCTGTTGCGTCGATTCCGACTCATAGAGACTCCATGCACAACAGAACGAAACACCGCCCGATCCTGTGTTGGCTCCATGATCCTTGCTATCCTTGAGCCCACTGTCGCAGCCACCGTGTCAGTTCATCCCGTTGAAGGCCTTCACCTTACAAAGCATGACATCCTTCCCCAGGGAATTGTCCCTTCTGATAACATGACCAAAGTAGGTGAGACGAAGTCTGGTCATTCTCGCCCCCAAGGAGCATTTCGGCTGCACTTCCCCCAGGACAAATCTGTTAGTTCTCTTAGCAGTCCATAGTACTTTAAGCATGCTTCACCAGCACCACAACTCAAATGCATCAACTCTTCCTCGGTCTTCCTTATTCATTGTCCAGCTCTCACATGCATACAAGGCGATTGAAAATTTCATAGCTGTGTCAGGCACATGTTAGTCCTCAAGGAGACATCCTTGCTTCTTAGCACTTGAAAGAGTTCCTTTGGGGCCAACCTGGCCAGTGCTACACGTGGTCTAATGTCCTGACTGCTGCTTTCATTGGCTTAGATTGTAGAACCAAGCAATGTGAATTCTTTGACAACCTCAATCTTTTCTCCATTTATCGTGATGCTGCTCATTGGTCCAGTTGTGAGGATTTTTGTTTTCTTTATACTGAGGTGTAATCCATACTGCAGACTGAACTCTTCAATCTTCATCAGTAAGTGCCTCAATTCATCCTCACTTTCAGCAAGCAAAGTTGTATTGTCATCATATCTCAGGTTGTTAATGATTCTTCCTCCAATCCTGATGCCACGTACTTCTTCATGTAGTCCAGCTTCTTGGATTATTTGCTAGCATATAGATTGAAAAAGTATGGGAAAAGGATTCCACCCTGACGCACTGCCTTCTTGATTTTAAACCAGGCAGTGTCCCCTTGTTCTGTTCGAATGACAGCCTCCTGGTCAATGTATAGGTTCCTCGTGAGCACAATCAAGTGTTTGGGAATTCCAATTCTTCTCAATGTTATCCATAATTTGTCATAATCCACACAACCAAATGCTTTTGCATAGTCAATAAAGCACAAGTAAACATCTTTCTGGTATTCTTTGCCTTGAGCCAAGATCCATCTGACAGCAGCTATGATATCCCTTGTTCCACGTCCTCTTCTGAATCCAGCCTGCACCTCTGAAAGTTCTCTGTCAATATACTGCTGCCACCATTTTTTAATTATCTTCAGTAAGATCTTGTGTGTTGCATTAGTGATATTGTTCGATAATTTCCACATTCTGTTGGGTCACCTTTCTTTGGAATGGGTACAAATATGGATCTCTTCCAGTCAGTTGGCCAGGTAGCTGGCCAATCTCTTGGCATAACCAAATGAGTGCCTCCAGCGGGCATCTGTTTGTTGAAACATCTCAGTGGGAATTCTGCCAATTCCTGGAGCCTTATTCTTCATCAATTCTTTCCTTGCAGCTTCGACTTCCTCCTTCAGTACCATTGGTTCTACATCACATGCCACCTCCTGAAATGGATGGAGATAGACCAGTTCTTTTTGGTACAGTGACTCTGTGTATTTCTTCCATCTTCTTTTGATGTTCCCTGCATCATTCAATGTTTTGCCCTTAGAATCTTTCAATATTACAACTCGAAGCTTACATTTTTTCCTCAATTCTTTCAGCTTGAGAAATGCTGAGCATGTTCTTCCCTTCTGGTGTTCTAGTTCCAGGTCTTTGCACATTTCATTATAGTAATTGGCTGTTTCTGCTCGAGCTCTTTTAAATCTTTGGTTCAGCTCTTTGATCTTGTCATTTCTTCCATTTGCTTTAGCTACTCTCTGCTCAAGGGAGTCTCTCTCATCCATTTTGGTCATCTCTTCTTTTCTCCTCTTTTTAGTGATCTCTTGCTTTCTTCATGGATGATGTTCTTGATGTCTTCCCACAATTCTTCTGGTTTTTGGTCACTGTTGTTCAATGCATCAAATCTATTATCTAGATGGTCTCTAAATTCAGGAGGGATATATTCTAGATCATATTTTGGCTCTTGTGGACTTGTTTTAATTGTCTGCAACTTCAAGTTGAATTTGCATATGAGCAGTTGATGGTCTGTTCCACAATCAGGTCCTGGCCTGGTTTTGGCTGAAGATATTGAGCTTTTCCATGGCTTCTTGGCACAGATGCAGTCAAATCTGATTCCTGTGTGCTCCATCTGGTGAAGTTCATGTGTACAGCTGCTGTTTGTGTTGTTGAAAAAAGTTATTTGCAATGAATAAGTCATTGGTTTTGCAAAATTCTACCAAGCAATTTCAAGCATTATTTCTGTTACCAAGGCCAAATTTTCCAACTACCAGTGATTCTTCTTTGTTTCCACCTTTTGCATTCCAGTCACTAGTGATAATTAACACATCCTGATTGCATGTTCAGTCAATTTTAGACTGTAGAAGTTAATAAAAATCTTCAATATCCTCATCTTTGGCTTTGGTGGTTGGTGCATAAATTTGAATAATAGTCACATTAATGGGTCTTCCTTATAGGCGTATGAATATTATCCTATC
>NW_006921628.1:4945639-4961633 GCF_000298275.1 Orycteropus afer afer
CATTCCCGGCATAGTAGATCATATGGTTGTCTGATTCAAAATGGCCAAAACCAGTCCATTTCAGCTCACTAATGCCGAGGATATCAATCTTTATGTGTTCCATTTCATTTTTGACAACTTCCAATTCTCCTAGATTCATACTTCGTACATTCCATGTTCTGATTATTAATGGATGTTGCAGCTATTTCTCCTCAATTTGAGTTGTGCCACATCAGCAAATGAAGGTCTCAAAAGCTTTACCTTATCCATATGAGTAAGGCTGGTTTTGCTCTGATGATGCAGTTCTTTCCTAGTCATATTTTGAGAGCCTTCTAATTTAAGTGACTTATCCTCCTCCTCTGTATTGGACAATGTTTCTGGACTATTCATAAAGTTGTGCAGTAATATATCAGGCAGTGTTTCTCTGCTGTTCATAAGGTTTTCCCTGGCCAATTCTCTGAGAAGTGGATGGCCTCTTCCTTCTTCCTAGTCTGTCTCAGACTGCAAGCCAGGCTGAAACCTATGCACCATGTGTACCCCGCTGGGTTTGAAATACCAGTGGCACAGCCTCAAGACTCACAGCAACATGTCACCACAGTAGGACAAAATGACAGACAAGTTTGTGTCCCTTAGCTGTTGGAAACCTCTCCAACCTCTCCATACCTGGATCCCTGTGGCTGACTGCTCACTCTGTCCCAGTACCCATCGCCTTTTACTCTCCTTTCTCCCACTCCTGCCTTGCCACTTGTGGGGCATGGCCTGGGTTCCCTCTCCTCACCTGGATCCCTGTGGCTGACTCCTCACACTGTCCCGGTCCCCCTAACCTTTTAATCACCTTTCTCTTGCTTTTTCACCATGCTGTTTGTGGGGCATGGCCTGGGTTCCCTCCCCTCACCTGGATCGCTGGGGCTGACTCATTGCTCTGACCCAGTCCCCCTAGCCTTTTTACTCCCCTTTCTCCCACTTTCCCGCCTTGCCTGGTCCCCCTAGCCTTTTTACTCTTTCTCCCGTTTTCCCACCTTGCCACTTGTGGGGCGTGATCTGGGTTCCCTCTCCTCACCTGGATCCCTGTGGCTGACTCCAGCACTGAATCAGATAATATTTTTTTGATCCATCAGGTTTTCATTGGCTGATTTTTGGAAGTAGATAACCATGCCTTTCTTCCTAGTCTTGAAGTTTCACTGAAACCTATCTACAATGGGTGGTCGGTCCTCCTGGTATCTGAAATACTGATGGCATAGCTTCCAGCATCATAGCCTCATATAAGCCACCACAGTATGACAAAATGAAAAATAGGTAGTGACAACAAGGATGTATTGGAAATCAAAAGTTGTACTGTGTACATAGTCACAATTTCCTTCCCCTTTCTAAGAGGAATGAATTCTTACTGCTGGGTCAACTCTAAGACTTCCCTTTGTTGTGCAAGACTGAAGCAATGGACTAAGTCAGAGATTCTCAACCAGGGCAAAATCGCCTCCCAGGAGGCATTTTGGTAATTTCTAAAGAGTTTTTTTATTGTCAAAACTAGGGGAAGGGTGTGACTGGTATTTAGTAGGTAGAATCCAGGGAAGCCTCATACAACAAAGAACTATGCAGCCCAAAATGTCAATAGTTTCAAGGCTGAGAAACTCTGAAGAGCTAGTACAAAGAAAAAACTAAAAGAAGCCAAGGTAATCAATCAATCAATCAATCAATCAATCAAGAAAGGGTTTAGAGAGCAGGGGAGTGTGTCCAAGAAGGCATATAGCTTTGGTGTCAAAAGAAGTTTGTAGGAATTTAGAAAAGGTGAGAAGATACAGAACAGCTGATAAGAAGAAGGATGGTTAAAGGACAGAATGGTTGCTAGGAAGCTCTGCTATACTTCCTAGCCTACTCACTTAAGGAAATCAGTAAGAAATTGTTAAATGAATGAATAAATAAACAAACAAACAAATAAACTAATAAATTGGAGTTCCTTTAATAGTGATCCAGAGTCATAAGAACTGAGAACTAATATCATCTTTATCACTTATGACTTAGATGAGACAGCAGATCCCTTATGTCAACATTTTAGTTGTTAGTTACAGAAAACTTTTGCTCAGAAAAGACAAGGATATCAATCAATAATTCACAATCTGCTTCAGGAAAATTGCATGAATCAATTTATTTGAGACAATAATCTGTTCACATGGGCAAACTATGTGCTTACTGTTGCTGTGGTTCCTGGGTGCTGTCAAGTCAATTCCAACTCACAGCAGCTCCATGTGACAGAGTAGAATTATCCCATAGAGTTTTCTAGGATGTAACCTTTATGGAAACACATGACCAGGTCTTCCTCCCCCAGAGCCTCTGGATGGGTTAAAATCACCAAAGTTTTGGTTACCAGCTGAGCACTTAACCATTTGTGTCACTAAGGCTCCTTATTTGTTTATTAAACAACATGTATTTATCAAGACACTCTCCAAAATTCTCACTCAGCTGTGCTTCAAAAAACAAAACAAAAACCCAATCTGTTGCCACCGAATCAAATCTGACTCATAGCAGTCTTTTAGGACAGAGTAAACTGCCCCATAGGGTTTCTAAGGTTGAAAAACTTTATGGAAATAGATTGCCTCATCTTTCTCCCACAAAGTAGCTGGTGGGGTCAAATCACCTTTTGATTTAGCAGCTGAGTGCTTAACCAATGGACCACCAGGCCTCCTTTTGTTGTGTGCACCAGTCCTAAGTTGCTATACCATGAGCTTTATTTGATCAATTCCAATTATTTCTGCCTGCAAAGCTCATTTTAAACCACTTGTGCCCAAATCTGTACTAATATTGCACTTCTTTCTGATCTCCCCTCCTGAGAAGTGGCTATGGTTCTCCCTCACTGTAATAATGTGTAATAAATTCAGCTGGTGATGTCCTGAGGAGTTCCACAGAATGCAATTACTCTTTAATTACTTCAAATGATAGACTATGCATCTCTGAATGTGATAGGACTGGATCCCATGGGATCCTAGAATTTTTTTTGAGTTATGTTTTCAAGCTTATCCAAGATTATGAACCAAAGCTAAAGTATTTACCTGCACAAAGACTTAAAATACCCACAAGTCTTCATCTGTTTATGTGACAAATGTTTACAGATTACCTATGGTGTCCCAGGCACCATTCTAGATGCTGGGAATATCAGTGACTGAAATAAGATGTCAGCCTTGTGGTGGGAGGTACAGAAGGAGGCGGCAATGAATGAACATTGTAAATAAGTAAATTATATAGGATGATGTTCTTATGTTGTCATGTGCCGTTGAGTCAGACCCGTCTCATAACAACCCCTCCTTGGGTTTCCGAGGTGGTATCACTATGGAAGTAGATGACCAACCTTCCTCCTGAGGAGTGGCTGGTGGGTTCGAACTGCCAGCCTTCTGGTTAGCAGTCAAGTGCCTTAGGCACTGTGCTACCAGAGCTCCCATACAGAATGACAGAAAGTATTATAGAGCAGGGCAAGGGGAATTACAGAAGTTACAATTCTGGGGCTAGAGGGGCCTGCAATTTTAAACAGGGTGGCCAAACAAGGGAAGGTCTCATTGAGAAGGTGACATTTGAGCAAAACACTCAAAGGAAAGAAGAGAGAAATGCAGAGATCTAGGAGAAAAGCATTACAGGTAGAGAGAAGAGCCAGTACAGAAGAGCAAGGGTGGGTACATGCTTGGCATGTTGGAAAAACAGCCAGGAGACCACTGTGCTTGGAGCAATGTGACCGAGATTACAGAGTGAGGTAAGGATTGGTCATGCAGGACCACGTGGGTCTCAGCTTCACTATTAGAACTTTGGGTAAAATAGGGAACCGCTGAGGGTTGTGGGCAGAAGAGAGACAGGACTGACTGACATTTTAACAGTTTCACTGCAAGGAGGCAGGGGCAGAAAAGTTACCAGTTAGGATGTGGTATTACCTGAGGCCCTATTCTGAGTAAAAGAAAAAAATAACAGTGGATAATTCCAGAAAGAGCCATGAGGATATCCTCTTGCTTAAGGTTGCTTAAGGGGTATAGTAGATAAAAAGCAGTCAAAGAAGGTATTTGAACATGACTGCTGGACTATTTGAGTGGTGGTATAAAGGAATCAAGGACAACCAGATACAAGCTATCATTGCTCTTAAAATATAATCTCAAAGTCAAGGAGAAATAGGGAATATGGCATGTGATTGTAGAACATGCACAATTCAAGACTAGATATTTCTGGTTCAGAGACATGACTTGAGTTCATTAAGCAAGATAAGTTTTAAAAATTCTTTTATGAAGTTCCAAGCTGTACATTAATTTTTATTATAATCTCTACCCATATCCAGTTTCTTAAGAAAGTAGGGTCTCTTTTGCACAGTGCAAAGTTCTGTGTCACAGATACATTACCACTAGGACAGTAACATGAAAAGGGCCTGTTCCTCAGGCCCAAGGTCTATAGGGAGGAGCCACAGAGGGCACAGTCAAACTTAGTCTGGTAACACCTGTCGAAATAGACACCAGATGATTACAGTGGGCCCAGAAGAAAAAAGGGGGCAGGGGAGATGTTTCCCTGTAACTTAAGTGAACAGCTATGTTGCTATATGCAGCAATTAGATATCGGATCTCTCTTTGTGAATATCTATAACTGGGAAAAAGAGACTACTCTCTTAATATGCTCAATTGCTACTGAAGAGCTGGAGATTTGAATCCACACAGAGGCACCTCGGATGAAAGACCCAGCGATCTACTTCTGAAAAATCAGCCAGTGAAAATGGTATGGAGCACAGTTCTCCTCTCCCAGTTCTACACATGAGGGCAACATGAGTTGGGACTGGTGTTAAAAAAAAAAAAAAAAAAAAAGATAAAACAGGGAATAAGATAATTGTGTTCATCTGCTCTCCTTTTACCAGTGCTGAAACAGGAAGAACCTTTTACCTGGGTTGTCTCTGAGGCTCACCTGGATTTTAAAGATAAGGCAAAATGAAGAGAATATAACAGCCACAGAGACTAGGTCAAATCACATTTAAAAATACTGAAAGGGCACAGAAAGAGAGAGGGAGAGGAAAGCCACTGAGGCTCAAAGTCAGAGAATTCAGGGTAACAGGAAGGAACAAGATTTGGGGCATCTCTGGGGTGTGACCGAATGGGAGAAATGTTGCTGTTGTTTACAAACTGGAGCATTTGAAACATTCTTTGGGAAACAAATGTAAAAATGAGGATTACTTTTTAATTACTTTGGTAATTGGACTATGCTTTTTTGACTGTGATCTAATCACTACAGTGATTGAATAGGCGGTGACCACATGACTGAGTCTGGCCAATCACAGTCCTCCTAGGACTATCCAATACAACCAACAAGGAAACCTGTTTTTTTCAATGTAGAGATTGCTAAAATGGGAAGATATGATTCGCGGTCTGCTGGTGGTCTCATTTTCTTCCAGAGTAAAGCCAAAATGGGAACAAAAGACAAAGTCATTGAGAAAAACATAAAACAAAAGTAAGACAGTACAATGACGACATTAGAGTCCCTGGTTCCAGCTATATTTGAAGTCTATCTAACCCTGAAATTCACAAGTCGTAACTGCACAAGTCACTAAATTCTGTGTTGCTTATACTAATTTAAAATCAGTTTCAGTAACTGGCAAGCACAAGAATGTTGACTAATACAGACCACAGTCCACTACACCCACCCCTTCTTTAAAATAAACCATACATCGTCAAGCTTAACACAGTAATCTCTAACTGACAGGTTAAGAGCCAGTTGCACTCTCCTTCACTGGTTCTAGATATCGGTAGCCTTTTATATCCAATGCCTTCCACTCTCAGTTCATGAAAGACCAGTTAAAAACCGCTGTCACTAGGTTGACTCTGACTCATGGTGGCCCCAGTGTGTAAGAGTAGAACTGTGCTTCATAGAGTTCTCAGTGGTTGAATTCTGGGAAGTACATCACCAGGCCTTTCTTCCAAGGCACCTCTGAGTTGACTTGAATCTCCAACCTTTTGGTTAACAGCTGACTGTTAACTTTCTACACAACCCAAGGACTTCTTAAGACAGAAAGCAGGTATAAAAGAAAGAATCCTATAGAAGGACTAGGAAGCCGTGGCTCCTAGTTCTGGCTTTCCCAGGATGCACCACTTCTGATGTGTTCTATACTTTTAGCTAAGCTATACAACCAATCTGTGCTTTAGTTTCTTCATCCTGAAAATAAAGGGCTCTCACAGACCCTGTCTTCCTTCTCTTCCCTAAAAAACCCACAGATAGCCATGAGGCAAAAATACCAGGAAATTTCTCTCTGTCCCCAAAGTGGCACTTCTGACTTTTTATGTACATCCAAAGATTTTAACTAAGTAAAAGGTAGCTAGGGGGGATAATCAAATTCTTGTTGAAAAGTAATTGTCCAAATCCTCTCATTTAATAAAGTAAGACAGCATCTTGAGCAGTGACCCACCAAAGTTGAAAACCTAAACCAAAACTTATTTCTACCAAAATGACAACAGACAAATGCTTTCAGACTTATAATATGAAAGAAATAATTTCCATATTAAATAAATTCTTCAAGAACATGTTAAAAAACATTTTAATTTATACAATTAAGAAATAGGATTCTGATCTTAAAATAGATAAAAATCTGTTTTCACTCACAGACACACACACACACAATCTAACTCTGTGTGTGTGTGTAGAAAACCTTCCTTGTTAGTAAAGATACAAAAGCCATAAATGAAAGTAGCAAGGGAATTTAAGATCTTAGAAAATCACACCACAACAAATAGGCATCCATCTAGGATCCCTTAGCATAAGACACTTTATTAACTAGAAATGCCGCATCAATAAGCAAAGTAGGAAAAGTCAATCAATACTTCAGTGGATATTAAGACATCTGCTAACAAAATGCAACTTTCTTTGCTATAAATGTTTTTAAAGAGAAACAGAAGATCTCCAGGTTTGATGAAGAATACCTCTAGAGCAAAAAAAAATAAACAGACAACAACAACAACAAAAAACACCCATTAAGTTGTTACTGGAGAAACTCCCATAAACAACAGAAAGAAAAAGATTTAATATAGTTTCGAAGCTTGATTAATACATTAAAACCTAGCTGCCATCAAGTCAGTTCTGACTCCTGGCGACCTCAAGGATACTAGAGTAGAACTGTGCTCCATGGGGTTTCAATGGCAAATTTTTCGGAAGTAGATCTCCAGACCTTTCTTCCAAGATACTTCTGAGTGAACTCAAACTGCCAATCTCTTGGTTAGCAGCCAAACGCTTAAACGTTTGCACCACCCAGGAACTCTGATTAATAATGAGGGGATACATCATGTTTTTTCAAAGTATAAATAGCAACAACAAAAGCAGGTTAAAAAACATTATTTGTCTTAACATTATAACAAACAAACAAAAAAAACCTAATAATTTTCCATAATTTTTAGAATAAAAAAGTAAGTGATCTGGATACAAATGCATATATATACACACACATATATTTCATATGAATATATATATATATATATATATTTCATAATAACATTACAAACAATAAAGCACTTAGGGATAACTGCATAAGGGTCATATAAAATACTAAAAATAGACAACTACATCAGTGAAATTTTAATCAATTCTCCCTAAGCTACTTTGCAGACTGAATGCATCCTACTAGCGACTATAGAAATAAAAAAAGGTGTTCTAGAAATCAACTGGGTGAAATAAAAAACCCTTCTACACAAGCAGTTTTAGGCGGGAAGGAGCACTCTCACTTCCTACCTTCAACTCAAAGTAGCTATCAGGCTGACGAGTTGTTGTTGTTATGTGCCGTCAAGTCTGACCCGACTCATAGCGACCCCTCCTTGGGTTTCTGAGGCAGTATCACTACGGAAGTAGATTGCCCCATCTTCCTTCTGAGGAGTGGCTGGTGGGTTTGAACTGCCAACCTTCTGGTTAGCAGTCAGGTGCCTTAGGCAGTCTGATGAGAGGAGCCCAAAATAGAGCCAACTGTATTGTAAGACAAAGATTGAATCAAAAACAGAAAGGAAAGTCTATCACATATGTTATATCAGGATAAATTGGTAGTAAAATGGAAAGAAATGGACTTCACACTTACACTTTGAATCATAAGCTAAGTTAGACTCCAGATAGAGTCTACAGAGTAATTTTTTCCCCAAATAAACAAACCAGCTCCATAAATTCTAGTCCATGCACATAATAGAATATGATGCACTGGTGAAAAGTATGAAAGCCAGCCGTCAGCTAACTCAATTTGGTATGAATGTGTTCTTTTAGCTTACTGCTAAGTAAAGAACACGAAGATACACAACTATGGGTATAAAACACTTCCAATTGTCACATGTAAATTATTTTGACCTTTCAAAAAGAGCAAGATATATACAAACAAATAAAACTGAAAACAACAACAACAATGTCAAGGGATAGAAAACAAGTTGAAATTAGGACACAATACTTCTCTGATCTCTGGAAGACCAAAAACCACATGACAGAAATGACTGATCCACTACAGCCACAAATATAAAGCTCACACACCCAAATTAAAAAGGGTAACAATAAAATGGAGCAAATATTTGCATCAACTCAGACAACATTATTTATCTCTAATGTATAAATCACATTAAGACTCCACCCTATAGGCAAATCACGGAGATAATACATACAGTAAACAAAGTATGGAAATATATTCAACCCTGTATACAAATTAATGTACTAAAAAAGCTTAAGGGCGTTACACTGAGCACTTTATCATTAAAAGACTCCGAGCGTGGTGAAGCCCGTATCAGCCTTTTGTGGGGATGTTATATTAGGTCCATGAGTACACTCCCTTTTAAGAAGCTATTTAGAAATGTACATTAAAGCCCATAAAAATGGTTATATCCTTAGATTCAGCAATCCAAATATTCAAACATACTCACATTATGTCATTACTTATATCAGCAAAAATTTTTCAAAACAACTTCACTGTCCAAAATAGAGGTATGGCTGAGGAAATCGTGGCACACTACGTGGTTAAGAATAAAACTCAGGGGGCTTATAACTGCATGGGAACACGTTTAATGACCTCACATTAAATTTAAGAACTCAAAACCCTAAATGTTAGGTAAATTACAAAATAGCTATTCCAAAGTAATATATGTACAATACAGAAAAGATCAGAAAGGAACATGGAAACAATTTTTAAAATTCTGTTATGCTGTAAAATAGTGACTAATTTATACATTAATAACCTCATTACAGTGTATTAATAATACATTAAAAGTAGAAGGAAGAATCATTTGTAAAGTGGCAGTATCGAAACAGATACTGTTTTTTAATTTCCCTGGAACAATGAGCCATATCAAATAGTGGCTTGTTTGATTTTAAAAATCCAAATGGATAATCAGAGACTTATCCAGAATGAAAGGACAGTGGCAAAAGTCCTTGAACTCATAAATCTCATATTTGCCAAGGTTATCTCTGGACTCTAGGACACACATCTGCTACTTTTAGGGTCCCTACCTGGAGCCATCATGCAGAATGCCCCTGCTTCTTTTGATAGTTGACCTGGTCACTGTCTACCAGATGCTTTTACTGGGAGTTGGGGGCGGGGGAGGGATGCCCACAGCCTGACAGCTATTCAAGAACTCCACGTTTCTCTGTAACTGAAGGCCTCCACATTCATTACAGACCCCGGAACACAACCCTTCACACCCTTTAAAGTAGAAGAAAAATCAGCTGAGTGGAGGTAGGCACATGCCTACCCCTTCCCCCAACACACACATACATGTAAAATTTCCAAAAAAGAAATGTCAGTACTCCATTTGAAAAACATGTTTACAGGGAGAATTTGTTTTCCAGGCATGAACGGCAATCCAGACCCCATGCTGAAGGAACATACCCCTGGTGTGTCCCTCAGGCTGTGTTCTGACAACTCAAATGCTATGTTTCAGTCCTAGTGTCTGCACGTGGGCCACATTCTATCAAACAGACCAATGTGCGGTTCAGACCAAAGCAAAAAGACAAAGCAACCAGCTTGCTTCTCCAGCTCCCAGAGTACTTTCTTTCAGCTTTGCTCCTGATAATATCCACAAGTACCAAAGGACAAAAATCTTCCAGATATGGGGAAATCAGAATAAAACAGCAGCTGTTCAGCGAAAGAACAGGAGAGCCTTACAGATCAGACCATTCTCAGCAGCACCTGCACGTGGAGGCGCTGAGCAAGTCAGTGATACTCATTAGTAAATCATCTAAGTTGGCTCTGGTTTAGAAAACTAGGGAGAAAACGAAGATGGTCTGAAATCCATTCATAGGATGGTTTTACCTAACTTTACAACAGCCATTTTCCACTGAACCATGTCACAGCTCTGCCAAGAAAGGCCAAATGACTCATTATGTGAAAAGTTCCAACGCCTGTTTTTTAATGTTTTGCAGCAGTTGCTTGGCTCGTCCATTGCAACAAATATTGCTGAACTGTTTAACTTACGAGAGACATTAAAAAGCTAAAAAGCCCAACTTCTAAATATGTAATTCATAAAACAGCATATTTTCTTTAATTCATTTTCTCAAAGTTTACAATATCTGTACTAATTCTCTGTAACTAGATACGTTCTGGATACATTCTCAGAGAATCTGTGCAGAATAAAAATTTGAAACATCTTAAAACTAACTAAAAACATCTTTCTCCTATGCTGCAAGGCAAATGCTTTTTAGATGTTTTGCATTTTTATGCTAAACAGTGCAGCTGCGATTGATAAAAAGCAATCAAGCTAATTTAAGTCAATCAACTCCAGGAGGTTCTCATCACTTGGATAAAAATGCTCTCTCACTCCTTAGAAAATAAATAAAGATTTAACAGAGTGGCTGTATTTTCTTGACTCTGTTTTCTTGCCATTCCAAAGGCAGCATATAATGAAGAAATCATGTTGAGCAATTTTTGTCACTAGTCTGAAGCATAATGCAAACTTCTAAGTTATGCTTAATTAAGTAATCCTGGACAACAGCACATTAGCTGAGAACAGCAAAGCTCAAGTGAGTGAATCACACACACACAAACACACTCAGGATCTAGGAAAGGTACAAAATTGCCATTAGAGAGACCATCAATTCCTCTGCAGTCTCTAAGGGAAGAATCATGTTAAAAGATTTTGTTCTGGAGAGTTGCCATTATTAAAAAATGATCCTGGAATTTAAAAACACTACTGAAAATACAAGTTTAGGGATAAACTGGAAAGCCAACTTCATGCATTTAGCTAACTCTGTACATTACCAGAAAACCAGTGAGGACAGTTGAGTACTTTAACATGATAAAAATAATTCATGTTTAACATTTGGGGCAGTGAGGGGAGAAAGGAGAGAGTCTACATTTCCATTTCCACTAGCATGCCAACATTGTATTGCAGAATTCTCTGATGCAAAATTCTAAAATGCCTGCATTCATGACCTCAGCAAATAAGCCTGCACCGAATCTGATACCATTATCAGAGGTTTTAGTTACCTGGGCAGGAGCAGTAAATTAAAACCCTTTGGTCTTCAAGATGAGTGGTCCACAAAAGGCAATATGAAAAATCTAGAAAAGTTTCTCTGCACTCATGGTGTAAAACCCTAGACAAGTTAGCAAGTGACTCAGGAATTGATGGAATACCAATAGAGATGTTTCAACAAATGGATGCAACATCAGAAGCACTCACTTGTCTATGCTAAGAAATTTGGAAACAGCTACCTGGCCAACTTGTCCAAAGACAAGTGATCCAAGAGAGTGTGGAGATTACTGAATATCATTATTGGTATCATATGCAAGTAAAATTTTGCTGAAGATAATTTAAAAATGATTGCAGCAGTATGTGGATGAGGAATTGCCAGAAATTCAAGCTGAATTAAGAAGCATTAAAACAAGGGACATGACTGATGATGTCAGATTGATCTTAGCTGAAAGCAAAGAATGCCAGAAAGGTGTTTGCCTGTGTTTTTACTGACTATGCAAAGGCATTCATCTGTGTAGATGATAACAAATTATGGATAACATTGCAAAAAATGGGAATTCCAGAACAACTTAACTGTGCTCATGAGGAACCTGTACATAGACCAAAAGGCAACTGTTCGAACAGAACAAGGGGATATGCTTGTTTTAAAATCAGGAAAGGTGTGTGTCAGGATTGTATTCTTTCATCATACTTATTCAATCTGTATATATATGAAGAACATGGCATTAGGACTGGAGGAAGACTCATTAACAACCTGAGATATGCAGATGACACTGCTTTGCTTGCTGAAAGTGAAGATGATTTGAAGCAGACTGATAAAGATCAAAGACTATACAGCCTTCAGTATGGATTACACTTCAACATAAAACAAAAATCCTCAAAACTAGAGCAGCAAGCAACATCATGATAAATGGAGAATACTGAAGTTCTCAGGGATTTCATTTTACCTGGATCCATAATCAACACCAATGGAAGGAGAGTAAAAAAAATCTAATGCTATATTGGCCAAATCTGTGCAAAAGACCTCTTTCTTAACTTTTTGTTATTTGAGTGAAGGTTTACAGAGACAATAAGTTTTCCACTCAACAATTCATACACATTCATTGTAATCCCCACTCTGAAACATCACTCATTCCACTTCTTCCCTGTGTTTCCCATTTCCATTCCTCCTCCTTTCCTATCCCTTCCTGCCTTCTGAACTCTGTTGTTGGGCAAATGTTATACTTTTGATCTCTTATGGTTGATTGTTTTAAGGAGTGTGTACCTCCCTGTTATTATGGTTCACCTTATAGACCTGACTATTGTTTGGCTGAAAGTTGAGCCATAGGGTGAGTTCAGTTCCAGGTTGAAAGGGTGTCTAAGGGCCATCATCATCATCATCATCATCATCATCACCAGGCTCTACCCAAATGTGAACCTGGTCTTTCTTATGATGCAAAAGACCCCTTCAGACTGTTAAAAAAAAAAAACAAGATGTCACTTTGAGAATTAAGGTGCATCATACCTAAGCCCTATAGGGTTTTCAGTCACTTCATATGCATGTGAAACATAGACAATGAATAAGTAAGACTGAAGAAAAACAGATGTATTTGAATTATAGTGTTGGCACAGAAAATTGAACATACCATGAGCTTTCAGAAGAATGAATAAATCTACCTTGGAAGAAGTTCAGCCAGAATGCTCCTTAGAAGCAAGGTTGGTGAGATTTCATCTCATGGACTTTGAATATATTATCAGGAGAGACCAATTCCTGGTCCCTTTATTATGCTGTTGCTTATTGGTCTTGTTGGTCCCAGGTCTTGAAAGGAGTGTCAGCTTGAGGAAGCTACCACAGACATGATAATGCAAAAGCAAAAGGAAAGTTTATTTAAGCTCGAGCTCGGACCCTCAACCGTCACCAACGCAGCGGTTCAGGATTGAGAGCCTTGAACAAAGGGAAAGGGGGTCTTTTATCCGGGATGGAGCAGGTACAGGGGAGTTTCAATCAGAAAATTATAGGATTGGTTGTCATTTTTCAAATCGCGCGTTGTCTCTAGTTGATTGGCTCTGTCCTGTGGCCGAGGCCGCAGACTGCCGTTTCTAGGAATTTGAAGTTTTTCTGATATTTACTGATTGGTTGTTACTAGGGGGTAGAAAAGGAGGGGAGGGGGTTTTAGGACTCTGTGAGGTAAAGCCCTGAGGCGTGGGGAGCATGCTAGAGTCCCTGGCACTAACGGCTCCTAGTTAAAGAATAATTACCTGGAGGGGAGGGGGTCTCACAGTCTTATTGGGAGGATTTTTGTTTTATGTTGACGTGTAATCCATACTGAAGACTGGTACCACTTCTACCAGTAAAGTAGAAGTGGTAAAGCAGAGGCTCAGCAAAAAAGAAGCCCCTCAACAAGATGGACTGACACAGTGATGACAACAACAGACTCCAACACAGCAATGATAGTGAGAATCGGGCAGGACTGAGCAGGGTTTTGTTCTATACATAAGGTCGCTATGAGTCAGAACTGACTAAGGACACCTAAGCAACAACAATAACTATTTAATAGATGGCATGTTAATAACAGTTTTAAGAATTCAACAACTAGACAGGGACCCAGCATGTAAGTGCTATTTTACAGAAGGCATCAGAAGCCTTGTATGAGTGCTGCAAGTTTTATTTCTTAATTTCTTGAACTTAGGAAGAAAGGGTATATTAAGGAAAATATGATAATAAAGGAAAGACAGAAGTTGAACATTTTAATTGCAAAACTTTTCATGAACTCACATTCACCAAGTAATACTGAAAAGATGAATTGGGTGATTTTTTATGGTGTTACAGTACCAAAAATGCCACGAAGCATCAGTCCTCTCCGATGACAAAGATGCTTTAACACTGATATTGAGCCATCAAGTAAGAAGATGTCTTCATATAGCAGCCCTTCGAGATGAAATGGCCACATAATGAAACTCCACGTGCTTTGCAATGACATGTGTGTGTGTGCGCCTGTTCTCTAGGAATGTAGGGTGTCACCTATACCAGACTTTCTTTAAATTCTAGGACATAACAGTTAAACAGATATTTTGCACTATCAAAGAAATAAGAGAAGCACACTTCACTCTATTTAATTTGTTGTTGTTGTTGTTATGTGCTGTCAAGTCAGACTCGACTCATAGCCACCCCTCCTTGGGTTTCCGAGGCAGTATCACTACAGAAGTAGATTGCCTCATCTTCCTTCCAAGGAGTGGCTGGTGGGTTCCTGAGTGGTACAATGGTTAATGTACTTGGATACTAACTGAAAAGTTGGAGGTGTGAGTCCTCCCAGGGTGCCTCTGAAGCAAGGCCTGGCAATCTACTTACTTCCCCAAAAATCAGCCATGAAAAACCCTATGGAACTCAGTTCTACTATGACACACATGAGGCTGCCATGAGTTAAAAATGACCAGACTGCAATCAGTTAAGTAATTATCATCTGGAAGGCTGTCTTCAGAAACATTTATTATCAGGAGCCTGTTTTCTGCTACATATTTACAAGTTGTAAGGGCACACGTACCTCTAGTATCAAACCTGGGGGGACCAAACATGTCCCTCTGGTAATGCAGAGTCAAGGCATTAATAGATTGAGAAAAAATAACCAAAAAAAACAAACGCACTGCCACTGAGTCAATTCTGACTCATAGCGACTTCCACTGGGTTTCCAAGGCTGTGAAGCAGATGGCCTCATCTTTCTTCCGTGAAGCAGCTGATGGGTTTGAACCACCAACCTTTTGATAGCAGCCAAATGCCTTAACTACTATATCACCAGAGCTCCCTTGAGAACAGAATAAAACTCATGCCATCAGGTCAGATCCGACTCATAGTGACCCCTCTTTGGGTTCCCAAGGTGGTATCACTAAGGAAGTAGATTGCCCAACATTCCTTCCAAGGAATGGCTGGTGGCTTTGAACCTTCGCCAGCCTTCTGGTCAGCAGTCAAGTGCCTTAGCAAGCTTTTATGTATCTTTCTACAGGGGAAGGAGATCACTTTGCAGCCTCCAGGAATGGCAGATACCCATGGAGGAGAACAGGTGAACATTCACTGAGAAAACACCATATATCTGTAGCAATATTTTATTCAATATTCATAAAGTCAGGCTCTCCACCTCTGCTCACTTGTCCTCAGCTACACTAGACCATGAGGAAATACCTTAATACACCATATGCTTTTTTGTCTCCTTATCTTTGCTCACCTCATACTCTTCCTTCAACCTGGAATGTCATTGCCTCTCCTAGACTTTTTTTTTTTTTTCTTTTTTGCTCATCAGGATTCTATTATCCTTCATTTCTACATTTTGCTTCTAGAGTGAAGTCTTCCCAGCTGCCCCTCAATCCCAGATTGAAGGAATTGATTCTTCCTCTTCTCTCTCAAGGTAAGCACGGGTGGGCTTGTGCTTACTCACTGATCTGCACTGAACACTTTCCCTTGTTACCCTCCGGAGAGGGACCGGGTCTCCGGGAACAAGGTAAGCACGGGTGGGCTTGTGCTTAGTCCCCAGGAGCGAGGTAAGCACGGGTGGGCTTGTGCTTAGTAACCGGCAGCGAGGTAAGCACGGGCGGGCTTGTGCTTACTCACTGATCTGCACTGA
>NW_006921628.1:4963627-4974630 GCF_000298275.1 Orycteropus afer afer
AACAACAACAACAACAACTTCTCTCTCAGGTGATCTAGTTTGGTCTTTCTTGGGAAACCTTGTTTATTTCTACTATAAAAAAAAAAAAAAAAAAAGAGCCACTGCTATAAAGTCATTTCCGACTTACTGCAACCTTACTATAGATAGCATCTGTTAATTAAAACAAAAACCGTTGCCTTTAAGTCCATTTTGATTCATGGCAACCCCATGCTCCACAGGATTTTTAATGGCTCATTTTTCAAAAGTAGATCACCAGATCTTTCTTCTGAAGTACCTCTGAGTGGATGTGAACTTCCAACCTTTCATTTATTACCTAAGTGCTTAACTGCCTTGTACTACCCAAGGACTCCTAATATCAGCTAATAGCAAAGATTTATTGAGTTAAGATGGTCTTTTACCTGCATCATGTCATTGAACATTTATGCTAACTCTCCGAGAAAGGTCTTCCTATGATCTGTTTTAAAAATGACACAACTAAAATTCTGCAAGATTAGGCAAATTGCCCAAGATTACAACATTAGTCAAGTGGTGGAGCCAGGATTTGAACTTGAGTTCCTGTAGGCCTGTGCTCTAAAGAGTGGTGTTGCCCCTTCCTGGGCTACTTATTACCTAGGAGGCCAAGACTGCCCCAGTAATATGCAAATTCCCTCACTGTGTTCAGCTCAGTACTCATACACAGCAGACACTGGGTACTTAATGTCTGTCAAACCAAATAAATAACTCTAGTTATGGTTGAAAAAATATAATTACAACTGTTCAACCACTGTGATTTGTCATTTATCTGGTAATGGGCCATTGCTTAGATTCCCCATGTAAAGGTGAATTTGATGTAATCATTAGAAGAGAACTGTTATGGATTGGATTGTGTCCCCGAGAAATATGTGTTGAATACTAACCCTGTACCTATAAATATGTCCCTGCTTGAAAATAGGTTTTCTTTTGTTATGTTAATGAGGTACATGTACAGTAGGTACAGTAGATATTAAACCTAATTATTTCTGAGTTACAGACACAGAGACACACAGGGAAAAACAAATGCCACATGGGGAACATCTAGAATCCATGGCACTAAGGAACCAAGCAATATCTGGGGCTACTGACCAGAAGAAATCAACACACAAGACCCTGACTTGGACTTTTAAGCTCCAAAACCATGAGAAGACAAATTCTAGTTCTGTGAAGCCCTCACAGGTGCCATCTGTGCTATAGCGGCACTAGGTAACTAAGACAGGAACAATTTGGCCTCTGGTACATACAAGGAGCTACTGGACAAAGACGGCTGATCCACTGTATACCCTCAGTGACATCCTCAACAATTATGAGGCACTTTCCCGGAATGCTTGAGCCCTAGAGTATACTTCCATGGGTCACATCCTGCTCTCCCCTCCCTAGCCGAGTGATTCTGGGCCAGCTGTACAGCCCTCCTCACCCTCAGTTTCTACATCTCAGTTTCTCATCCTGTGTAAAACAGGATGAGAAGAGGATCCCTTCATAGGTGGCTCAAAATGGCATGCAGATACAATGCATGGCATGAAGCATGACATAAATATTCAATAAGTATTAAATATTCAATAAGGTGTTCACAAGGAAGGAGGGAGGGAAAAGAAGAGATCACAACTCACTAAATACTCAGGTAACACCATTTGGTGCAAAGGGTCCATGCAAGTCTCCACTGTTTTGTCAACTCAGTACCTGATACACACTCCAACTGTTCAACACAGGCTGGAGGAAGAAAGGGTCACTACAGCAATGAGAAACAGCTTCTCTAATGCATAAGGTTTATGAGTGAACAGATTTTAGACAGTGGGAGGGAAAAAGCAAGACTATTCAAAGCAGAGAAAATGCAATGGAGAAGCCAAGTCCCCAAAAAAGAATGAGTCGGTGTGGCCACAGAGGTGGCTGAAGTAATCCACTTAACCACTCTACCCCAGTTTCTTGTAAGAGGTGGGCCAGCATAGTGATAGAAAGCATATTCAAAGACTTTGGTGTTAAAGAGAAGGAAGTTAGACTCCCAGCTTTGCCAATTAATAATGGTACTTCAAACCAGTTACTAATCTAAGGATGGTTTTATAGGGTAGGAGTCCCTGGGTGGCACGAATCGTTAAGAGATTGACTATTAGATGAAAGGTAGGCAGTATAAACCCAGTCAGACATGTACACACACACACCCCACACACATATACACATACACACACAAACACACAATGATTTGGAAGAATATACCCCCAAAAGATATTGTTTGATAATTTCCACATTCTGTGGGATCACCTTTCTTTGGAATGGATGCAAATATGGATCTCTACCTGTCAGTTGGCCAGGTAGCTATCTTCCAAATCTCTTGGCATAACCTAGTGAGTGCCTCCAGCACAGCATCTGTTTGTTGAAATATCTCAGTGGGTATTCCGTCAATTCCTTGAGTCTTGTTCTTTGCCATTTTCTTCATTCCTCCTTCAATATCACTGGTTCTAGATCTTATGCCACCTCCTGAAATGGATTAAGATTGACCAGTTCTTTTTGGTACAGTGACTCTGTGTATTCCTTCATCTTCTTTTGATGTTCCCTGTATCATTCAGTGTTTTGCCCTTAGAATCTTTCAATATTGCAACTCGAGGCTTAAAATTTTTCCTCAATTCTTTCAGCTTGAGAAATGCTGAGCGTGTTCTTCACTTTTGGTTTTCTAACTCCAGGTCTTTGTACATTTCATTATAGTAATTGGCTTTTTCGGCTCAAGTTGCTCTTTGAAATCTTCAGTTCAATTCTTTTATTTTGTCATTTCTTCCATTTGCTTTAGCTACTCTGCTCAAGGGCAAGTTTCAGAGTCTCTTCTGTCATCCATTTTGGTCTTTTCTTCTTTTGTTGTCATTTTAGTGATCTCTTGCTTTCTTCATGGATGATGCTCTAGATGTCATCCCACAATTCATCTGGTTTCCAGTCATTGGTGTTCAATGCGTCAAATCTATTCTTTAGATGGTCTCTAAATTCAGGAGGGATATATTCTAGATCATATTTTGGCTCTCGTGGACTTGTTTTAATTGTCTTCAACTTCAAGTTGAATTTGCATATGAGCAGTTGATGGTCTGTTCCACAATCAGCTCCTGGCCTGGTTTTGGCTGAAGACACTGAGCTTTTCCATGGCTTCTTGGCACAGATGTAGTCAAATCTGATTCCTGTGTGCTCCATCTGGTGAAGTCCATGTGTAGAGTCGCCATTTGTGTTGTTGAAAAAAGGTGTTTGCAATGAACAAGTCATTGGTCTTGCAAAACTCTACCATGCGAGTTCCAGCATTATTTCTGTCACCAAGGCCAAATTTTCCAACTACCGGTGATTCTTCTTTGTTTCCACCTTTTGCATTCCAGTCACCTGTGATAATTAACACATCCTGATTGCATGTCCAGTCAACTTCAGACTGCAGAAGCTGATAAAATTCTTCAATTTCCTCATCTTTGGCTTTGGTGGTTGGTGCATAAATTTGAATAATAGTCATATTAACAGGTCTTCCTTATAGGTGTATGGATATTATCCTATCACTGACAGCATTGTACTTTGGGACAGATCTTGAAACATCCTTTGTGATGATGAATGCCATGTCATTCCTCTTTAAATTGTCATTCCTGGCATAGTAGATTGTATGGTTTTCTGATTCAAAATGGCCAAAACCAGCACATTTCAGCTCACTAATGGTGAGGATATCAATCTTTATGCATTCCATTTCATTTTTGATAACTTCCAATTTTCCTAGATTCAAACTTCATACATTCCATGTTCCGATTATTAATGGATGTTTGCTGCTGTTTGTCCTCAATTTGAGTGGTGCCACATCAGCAAACGAAGGTCTCGAAAGCTTTACCTTATCCATATGAGTAAGGCTGATTTTACTCTGATAATGCAGCTCTTTCCCAGTCCTACTTTGAGAGCTTTCTAAGCTAAGTGACTCATCTTCCTCCTCTGCACTGGACAGTTTCTGGACTATTGAGAAAGTTGCACAGTAACGTATCAGGCAGTGTTTCTCTGCTATTCATAAGGTTTTCCCTGGCCAATTCTTTGAGAAGTGGATGGCCTCTTCCTTTTTTCTAGTCTGTCTCAATCTGCAAGTCGGGCTGATACCTGTGCAACATGTGCACCCCACTGGGTTTGAAACACCAGTGTCACAGCCTCAAGACCCACAGCAACATGTCACCACAGTAGGACAAACCAACAGACAAGTTTGTCTCCCTTAGCTGTTAGAAACCCCTCCAACCACCCTTACCTGGATCACGGTGGCTAACTCCTTGATCTGTTCCAGTCCCCTTTGCCTTTTCTGTCCTCTCCCTGCTTCCTGCCTTGCTGCTTGTGATCAATATCATTAATATTGCAGGCAAGTAAGATCTTACTGAAAATAATTCAAAAACGGCTGTAGCAGTATATTGACAGAGAACTTACAGAGGTGCAAGCTGGATTCAGAAGAGGACGTGGAACAAAGGATACCATAGCTACTGTCAGATGGATCTTGGCTCAAGGTAAAGAATGCCAGAAATATGTTTACTTGTGCTTTACTGACTATGCAAAGGTATTTGATTGTGTGGATCATGAAAAATTATACATAATATTGAGAAGAATGTGAATTCCCAAACACTTGATTGTACTCATGAGGAACCTGTACCTTGACCAGGAGGCTGTCGTTCGAACAGAACAAGGGGACACTATTCCCAAAAATCAGCAAGTGAAAACCCTATGGATTTCAACAGTTTGATCCTATTGTGTACCAAGTCACCATGAATCAGGGGCCAATTCAATGGCAGCTAACAACATTTTACAAAGAGAGTGTCTTTTGAGAGCTGCAGAGAAGTAATGACACTTTTGCCTTTCTTTGTGAGACTGTGTTACAATAGAATCATGTCAAATAGATTTGGTTCAGATCTTTGTTTAACCTGGTTGAGTCAAATCAGTGTGATTTCAATGCCTTGGGAAGGAAGCACACCCTGGACCTTTGGCCATAAACACTATTTCATCCCCCTCTCACTGGGTTTTTACAAACTCATCTTTTAGATCCCAGATCAAGCAGCACCTCCTCCAGGAAGCCGAGTCTAGAAGCACCTTCCATTTCTGGAGACCATTAGACTTTTCTTTCTTATTAGACTTGCATTCCTGCCCCTTCCACTCAACAGTAAGTTCCAGGAGCATTGGAGTTGTGTCTGGTTTTGTTCATTGTGCCATCCCAAATACCTAACCCAGAATCTGAGCACACAGTGGCACTCAGCAAGTATGTATGGACCCACAAAATATTTAAGGCAGGTGACTGTTGTTGTTTGTTGTTATGTGCCATTGAGTTGGCCCCGACTCATGGCAACCCCTCCTTGAGGTTCCAAGGCAGTATCACTACAGAAGTAGATTGCCCCATCTTCCTTCCAAGGAGTGGCTGGTGGGTTTGAACCACCAGACTTCTGGTTAGCAGGCACTTAGGTAACAAAACTATTACGTGATAGAGCCTAATTTTCAAGCCTAATTTTTTTGAGAGCTAAGCCTTGCTCTTAAGTAGAACACTTCACTGCCTTCCAGGAGCTGGGAATCACATTTATGGGAAATAAGAACACCAAAGACAAAATCAGCTTAGACAAAAGATTAAGAAAAATGGAGGAGGCTGAGTGAATATTTTTAAAATAAGAAAGTTCCAAATATTTATTTGGTTTCATAGGATATTCCAAATGATGTCTTCTGCTTGGTCTGAAAATTATTACAATTTTTTTTTAAATAAGTTGCAGCATTAAAAGAAGAAAGATTGTACTCAAAAGTCTGAGATTTCTTGGTTCTCTTAAAAAGTCAGTTCTGACAACTCTGAGACTCTAATTATGAGGGCAAGAGTCAGCTTCAGTGTGGGGTCTCAGCTCTCCAGCACAAGACAGTCCCCACTCCACCAGGGAAACTTACTTGGAGCCTACCACATTGATATGGGAACACCAAGGGTACAAGCTTTTTAGAATGACAGGAGAGACTGATTACTGAGTTTCCTTTGAAAGGGATATCCAAAAAGAGAGAAGGAAGGAAGGAAAGAGAGAATATGGGAGACAGACTGTAGTATTGAAATTATAAGTCAAAATGAAAATATAGAAAATTAAAGGAGTTCACCTCTGTCCTCATTTTGTAAATACCTAAGTAAAAAACAGGGTGTGGGTAGTTAAGGTTGTGTGTCAACTTGGCTGGGGCTGGTTGAGTGGTTGGGCAGCTGGCGGTAGTTATTCCCCATGATGAAACTGGCAGTCAGCTCTATGGAGAGATCTACCACAAGCGGCTGAGTAGCTGCCTTTGGGATGTGGTCTGCTTCGAGTAGATAAAAGGCAGCTTTGGGAATGGTCTCTAGCTATGGCACACTTGAACCCTGCATGTAGCCATGTGATTATTCAGCAGCCTGCCATGCTCTGCTGACCTTGGGACTTACAATGGACTTGAATTAATGGCCTGCAGTGTGGTTTGGTAACATTGGGACTGTGCCTTTTTACTTGTCAACCTCGGGCTTGACAAGTAAAAAGCCTCAGCAGCTAGCAGCTGTCTAAGAGAAGAGAATCCTCTAGTGTCAGTAGGCCAGGAGCAGGAGGCAGAGCTGAAGGCCAAGTTCGAGGGGCTTTCACCCAGTCCCTAGAGCCTGGCACTTTGAACTCGGACTTAAAGGCTCCAAACTGTGAAAGAATGAACTCCTGTTTGTTAAAGCCATCCCATTTGTGGTATATTCCTGTCAGAGTGGCACTAGATAACCAGAACACAGGGGAAGGAAAAAAAGAGTAAGACTCTACAGAGAAAGTGGTTCCTGATACACATGGCAGTGGTGGAGGGAGCCTGTTATAGAGTGATTCGTGTTAGAACAATCTTATTCTATGTCATCTAGTATACGTGTATGGAGCAAGCATTCCTTGCCTTAGCAATTTTTTATCCATACCCTCAATATCTGGGTGCTATAGTTAAAAGCATGGGTTGGCAAACTACCCAAGGTGGGCCACTGGATTTAATAATTAAGATACTTTACATACTATAAGGAAGGAAGGCTATTTTAGTTCCTGGTAGGAAAAGTACTAATAAGTCAAAAAGAGAAAACAAACAAACAAAAATGACTCCAGAATGATGCATCTGAACAAGTGATGAAGTCAGGTTTGCTACAGGTTGAAATCATATGTTACCATATTTTAGCTACATGTCTTTGCAATATTTCCTTTACTTTTCTGAACCTCATTTTTTTTTCCCTATAGAATGGAGATAAATCAAAACTAAACTCACTGCCATCGAGTCAATTCTGACTCATAGCAACCCTTCAGGACAGAGTAGAACTGCCCCACAGGGTTTCCAAGGCTGTTAATCTTTTCGGAAAAAGACTGCCTCAACTTTCTCCAGCAAAGCAGCTGGTGGATTCAAACCACTGACCCTTTGGTTAGCAACCAAATGCTTTAATCACTCTGGGATCTCAAAAATTCACTGCCATGGAGTCGGACCCGACTCACAGTGACCCTTCCTTGGGTTTCCGAGGCTGTATCACTACAGTAGATTGCCCAACCTTCCTTCCGAGGAGTGGCTGGTGGGTTTGAACTGCTAGCCTTCTGGTTAGCAGTTAAATGCCTTAGGCACTACACCATCAGAAAAAAAATCCCATCTATTTTGCAGGATTTCTATAAAATTTAATAAAACCAGATCAATAAAGTCTGCAGCATCTCCCAGAAACTGACATGGAAAGGTGGCCTGCGTACATTAAGTCTTATGTCCTTTCTTTTGAGAATACAAGCAAAATATATAGTTAAAAGAGAAAAACAGGGTGCTCACTGATTTTCAGCAAGTACAATGTCCTTCTCTAAAACAAAGATGTATTTCTCCAGAGATATACATGGCTTCCCTGTACTTATACAGAGAACACAAACAAGTTATGATTCCTTATGAATTAAATGTTATAGATTAAGTTTCAAAAATACAAATCTCAAAAAATTTATAAATGCTCTAACTTTCAAAGATCCAAAATCCAGGCAATTAATGCAGTTAACCATTGTTGTTTCTTAAGAAACAGTCACTTACTACTAAAGGCTGAACTCTGAAGATATTTTATGCTTTGCATGCTTAATTAAAACTACAAAATTCAGAAATGCTCATTAAATCTCTCTCTGTAGAAGATTATCTTAGCCAAGCCAATTTATATGTTTTTACTGCATGTCAACATAAACAGAACAGGTTAATCTGAGCTTTTTTCTCAAGGAAACGGCAACATCTGCAGCTCACTATGTTCAGCAGTGCCAACTCCTCTCTGCAGCAATAGAAACTGAGGAATATTGCTGCCACATATATCTAAGCTGCAACCATACAAGCTCCGTGGGTTCTACCTGCACCTCAGTCCAACCCTGGGGGTCCAGATGTATCAATGGAGAGTCACTGAATGGCAAATGACTCCACCAAGACCATTTTGGTCTGTCTGAATGAATGAAAAGATCTCACAGTAACACAGTCCAGCTCTTAAAAATAAGCTTGCAATAGCAGAAACACTGAAAATAACCTAACTGTTCATCTACAGGAGACTGTACATCTGGACCCAAGCAGGGATCAGGACAAGAAAGGGGCAGCCATTGACAGTATACAGGCATTCCCCACACAGCAGTAGGTTTTTCAGAAATGCAAATCAGACGATCCTTCCCTTTGTTTACATGCCCCAATGGCTTCCCACTGCATTGTGTGTACAATTCTGTTTCCCTGTTGTGACAGACAAGACCTCCACTGCCTGGCCTCTCCCCACCTCTTCAAGTTCACCTTCTTCCACTCTTTTCAGGCCTCACTGGTTTCCTCTTTGTTCTGTGACCCACAGAGCTCACTCCCTCCTTAGAGCCTGGATACTTGCTACACTCTCCATCTGGAATCATTATCTGATATATTCCACTTGGAGTTAAACAGTTCTTTTGTTTGTTTTCTCAAACTCATCCAAAACACTCAAATGTAAGCTCCATGACAGCAGATAGTTTTGCCAGTTTTGTTTACTGCTCTACATCCTCAGTACTTAAGATAATGCCAGGTTCATAGAAGACATCAAGAAATATTTTATCGAGTGAATGAATGAACATATTATTAGAGTCACATAGACCAGGAACTATACACCAAGCTTGTTGCAGTCTCCAAAACTTATGAGTTCCACCACTCTACTACACTGCCCCATCCCCTCTTACCATCCATGCATCCTATTTCTCTCTCTCTCTCACACACACACACACACCCCCCAAAGAGAGTACTACAGCCACAAGGTATTCACTGTTCCTTGATCAGTTCACACTTTCATGCCCTTCTCTATTTCTTCTGCTGCAAATGCCTTTTTTCCCCATCTTTTCTATCATGGTAAGCATTTCTTATCCCTCTAGATGAAACATCCTGAATGTCCTGAACTGAATGGCCCCTCCTCAGTAACACCTATCTTGCCTCCCCCTTCCCTACAGGTCTACATGCTCATCCATCCTTGTGTTTTTATTGTTCTTTGTTTCTGCCTTTATTATTGAATGTATTCTGATGGTGTTTTTCATTCCGGGTCTATACTTGGGAGTCCCTTAGGGCAAGGACACACTGTCTAAATCACTCTGGGGGTTCTCAGTCAATATGTATTACAGATGATTATTAAAATCCATTCTAATTATGGTCACTTTGCATTTACAAAAGTTTTATGAAATAAAGAGGCCCATCAGAATCAGGTAAAATCAGCCTCATAGGATTAATTTGAAGATTACTTGACTTCATGTAATAATTGTTTCATAAATGGGATCGGCTACTATTATTTCAGATATATTACTTATGATCTTCAGTTGGCAAAATGTATCAAATTGCATCAATACCAATAGTAACTACATTCCACCTATTTTTCCAATTACAAGCACCTATGAGAAAAGTACTTTAATCATATTGATCATTAGTATAAAGTATTAGTTAGCCAGTGAAAATAATAACTACGTACTTTAGAAACATTCCTAACTTGAATTTCAAATTTCAGCTTGCTAATAGTACAGTGTCTAGGACAAAGCTTTACATAATAATATCTCTAAAGGATTGACATTATAGGAAAGTATTAAAAAATGAAAATAAATGCAAAGCTATATTCACTGTTCCATGTGGTTATTCAATGCAGTGTATGACCTGACCTCTGAAACTTCCTCAAATCTTATAAAGATTCACTGACAGAAACCAACACCTACAATGGTTAAAGAAGCAAAACTAGACACTGTAGACAGTTTCTGTGCTGCTAACTAACAAGCGGTGCCCTGGAAGAAAAGCTTAGTGATCCATATCCAAAAAAATCAACAGTTCAAACTCCTATAAAGCACAGTTCTACTCTAACACACATGGAGTTACCATGAGTCAGAATTGACGTGATGGTACTTGGTTTCTCTGTTTTTTATTTTAGAGGCCACAGGAGGAGGAAATAAATGGTAATTCAAGATGGTTCCATGCTCAAGAAATTTACAATTGGGTTAGAAAACAATCGGGAAACTCAGTGTTAAGCACTGTACTAACAACAGAGAAAGTGAGAGAGGCCACGTCATCCAGAGAGTAGGAGCACAGATAGATACCTGACAGGATCAAAAGATATGTGGGGAAATATATTGAATACTAAAGGAAAGAATGGGAAATGAGCTTACCATGAACTTATCTATATAATTTCTGTAACTGAAAAGAGAAATATTTTCAAATAACCCATGTTTTAATTCTCTCTCAAATCTCACTTGCTTTTTTAATACAGTCATAATGTTAATAACAAACTTAATGTTCATTTGGGCAACATTGAAGCACATATACATCCATGGTCTTCATGTTGTTGTTGTTAGTTATGTGCGATAGAGTCGGACCCAACTCATAGCGACCCCTCCTTGGGTTTCCAAGGTTGTATCACTATGGACATAGATTGCCCAACCTTCCTTCTGAGGAGTGGCTGGTGGGTTTGAACCGCCAGCCTTCTGGTTAGCAGTCAAGTGCCTTAGGCACTACGCTACCAGGTTTCCCCAACTGTCTTTTAGATGACCTTAAAATAT
>NW_006921628.1:4975775-4982264 GCF_000298275.1 Orycteropus afer afer
AGAACATGTGGCCTCCTTGTCGTTTTTGCAGGTACAATACATGTATAACCTATAATACATATGTCTTCAATGGTGTAATAAACACCTATGTTACTGGCTTATGTATGTACTCTCCTGTATTTTCTATCTAAAAGTTTACCGTATAATAATATATGTTTTGACTCATAGGCAGCAGCATGCAATCTTGCATATCGTACATATCTTGAATGTTTTAGCATTACCTCTGTTCCATTTTCTTTTGAAAAATTTTTTTTTGTTGTTGTTATGTGCCGTCCAGTTGGACCCAATTCATAGAGACCCCTCCTTGGGTTTCTGAGGTGGTATCACTACGGAAGTAGGTTGCCCAACCTTCCTTCCGAGGACTAGCTGGTGGGTTTGAACCGCCAGCCTCCTGGTTAGCAGTCAAGTGCCTTAGGCACTATGCTACCAGAGCTCCCTTGAAAATATTACTGTGAAGTAATATAGTTTGGGAGTCATAGCTCCCAAACTCATCAAAACCAGTGCTAGTGACAGCAGTAGCAAGAAGCAAAAGAAGTATTGATTTGGAATTGAAACAAAAGGTTAAACAACATGAAGGTGGAAAATCAGTGAATGATATTGCTCATGATTTAGGTATGTTGCACTCCACAATCACAATTACCCTCAAAAACAAAGAAAAAAATTATCCAAGTTGTTACAGGATCTGCTTCACCAAAAGCTACAAGGCTAATGAAAATGCAAGAGGGACCTATATTAGATATGGAAAAATTGCTAATGGTGTGGATTGAGGACCAAACACAAAAACGAGTCCTCCTCAGCACGTTGATGATCAATGCTACGATAAGATTATTTGAGATGCTTAAACAAAAAGCAGGAAGGACCAGACTATGATTATGGTGTTAGAACAATGTCCAAATCACATGACGCGGGAGCTCTGGTGGTGTAGTGCCTAAGGCACATGATAGCTAACCAGAAGGCTATCGGTTCAAACCCACCAGCCACTCCTTGGAAGGAAGGTGGGGCTATCTACTTCTGTACTGATACTGCCTCAGAAACCCAAGGAAGTGTTGCTATGAGTCCGATCCAACTTGATGGCAGTGAGTTTGGTTTTGGTTTTTGGTTTTCTCTTTCACAGAACACATTGTGGACGTTAAGTGACGCATAACTGTATTTACAAATCTACTCTGCAGTACTTTAAGATATCTTGGTAATGATCTTAGCTCTTTTGTATTTCATCCAACATATGGAATTACTTTGAAATTCACTTTCTAGAAAAAGATGAAGGAAAATTGGCTTACTTCTTCTAGACTGGGATTTAGATAAACTCAGTTTGCAAAACACACTTGAACTCTCTAACAAGTCCATATTGGATGTGCTGCTCCTTCTGCTGTATTTAACAGACTTCTAAAAAATCAGCAATAGAAAGAATAAAAGAAATAAAATCAACAAGGTCTTACTGAATGTATTTCATCTTTTGTGTATGTTCTCTCTACAATGTGTAAGATAATTATCTTTGATTCCCTGAGTCAGACTTATGTTTTACTAATCAGAAAACATTCAGACTGTAAGATTAATAGAAGATTCCAAGCAGGCAAAATAAAGTCTTTTGACCTTCTGTACTGGGAGTCAAATAGCAATTAGATCCCTGAAGAAGGATACCCACCAACACGGTTCAAGAAATGATGTCAAGCAAAAACCTTGTGGCCAGTATCTGTGCCTGGCAGCTGAGCCATTTCCAGGGAAGTTACTGAGAAATGACCATGCCTAAATGGAGTGAGTCATGAGCAGGTTCCAGACACCAGCCAGCTGCAAAGCCTTACAGCAACTGGCTAGATTGAAAAAAGATTTCCAAAAGCTTTAATATTGAAAGTCCAATTATTCACCTTCCCTATCAGATTTCCCAGTGCTTTCTTCTAGGTCTTTTACATCCAAATTACTCCCTCATAAATACAATGGTTTCAAAAAATTACAAAGAGTTAATACAAAACTTTTCCCCTCTAAAATGTATAGTTGATTGGATAAAAGGTCTGAAAGCGTCTTCGTGATCACTGTCATGTTTAGAGTAAATTAGCACCAACAGCATCTGTATAAATGAAGACATAAAGCACCATGGCTTATCCATATCACAGGGACTGAAAATCAAAGAGGTGGCTGATTCCTTTCTTAAATTGTATTTTTAATGCTTTTTTACATAAACAGCAAATATATACCAAAGTAGAGAGAATGACATAACAAATTTCCATGTGTCCATTTCCCAACTTCAACAAATATCCACTCACGGCTACTCTTGTTTCATTCTTCCACCCACCCATTCCCAACCCCTAGATCCCAGTTCCCATGGAACATATTCCAACTCATGGTGATCCTGTGTGTGTTAGAGGAGAACTGTGCTCACTAGGGTTTTCAATGACTGATTTTTCAGAAGATCATCAGACCTTTCTTCAGAGACACCACTGGATAGAATTGAACTGCTAAACTTTCAACTACAGTCAGAGAGTTAACTGTTTACACCACCCAGGGACTCCACTCTTCCTCTAGCTCAGATTATTTTACATCAGATCCCAAAGAGCAGATCATTTCATCTATAAACAATTCAATATGTACCTTTAAAACATATTGTTGTTAGGTGCCATCAAGTTGGCTCCAACTCACAGCGACCCTTATGCTCAACAAAATGGACCACTGCCCAGTTCTGCACCAGCTTCACAATCTGTACTATACCTGAGTACATCACTGCAGTCACTGTGTCATTCCATCTCATTGAGGGCCTTCTGCTTTATCACTGACCCTCCACTTTACCAAGCATGATATCTTTCTCCAGGGAATGGCCCCCTCTGACAACATGACCAACTTTAAAAGATAAGGACTCTAAAAAAAATTCCATCATCACACCTTAGAAAAATTTGACAATGATTCTTTAATAGCATCAGTACAACTTTCAAATTGTCCCTGGTTGGCTCATAAATAAATAATCATTTTGTTTCTTTGAATCAAGATGCAAAGAAGTGTCATGCTTTATGATTGGTCTCTTAAGGTATGTCTTTAAAATCTTTTAAATCTTTAGGTTCCCTCTCTCTCCTTTTTCCTTGAAAATTGTTGTTGTTGTCTTACATAGTATGATAAATGACTCTGATATAAAGATCTGAGTCATTTCTCCTAATAGAGCTTTCAAGGTGGGAAGTTTGCTAGGGGTTTGTTTACCAAATTTATCTCTGTCCTCTTTATTTCCAATAAGATTTAGGTTTGAATTTTCTAGCAAGACAGCTGCATCAGTAGATGTGTGGACTCCTATCACAGAGTGTTTGACATGGAATGCACTGAAACTCAATTTCTAGAACCCTGAAATCATTAGAAATTGAAAGATGGTGATATGCTATTACTCCTTCATCTAGAGCTAGAATACTTCTATATGAAGAATCGTCTCATGAACTCTATACTCTGAGGCACAGTTTGCATTAAAAAGTTATAATGACTCCTCCATTATTTCCCCTTATCTACCAGTTTCAAAAATAATGAGTTGGGACAAGATAGCAGAATAGCCAGAAAGACTGCACAGACTCTCTTCAACAAAGAAAAGGAGAACCAATTAACACAGACACAGAAGATAATCCTGGACCCCTGAGTCTTGAACGGAAGGATATAGAAGTGGACTAAACCCCAGCTAGCAGAAGAATTTGCATGAAAATACCAGAAAAGGAGACATACAGAGCTGCGGTCTGGCAGTGATCCTGAGCGATCCTGACGGCACAGACAGCTTGGAGATTTCCGGATGGTGGTAGGACCTAAGAATTAACCTAAAGATCAGCCCTGCTATAAAGGGACTGCACAGAGGACTGCTCTGGTGGCTGAGGAATAAAAGGGGAAGCAGTGGTGAAGAGGAAGACGGGCTGAGCGGTGGACTTTTGCCTGTCCGGAGGGTGCCCCCATTTTGAATGTTTACAAGCAGCTTGACCATTTTGGACATTTAAAGAGACAGCGTTCTACCAGATTCCAGGGGCTGAAGAACAGGTTCTGCTTGCAGGTAACCCCAAGGACACTCTGGACCTGCACAACTAAAAAGGTGCAACATTTGTCTTATACCACACACCCACTTGGTGAACGGAAGGCAGCTATCCCCCACTCCCACCCACCTTCTGGGCTCGCAGGAACTCGATCTCAGTCTGTGTGCTCAAACGGAGCCTGGGTGCCCTGCCCTATCCTCCAACGATTTTTTTTCTTTTTCTTTCTTCTGGTGTTAAGTTTGCTTGTATTTGTCTGTTTTAAAACTAATACTATTATTAATACTTTTGTCCTTTTTACTATTATTCTTTATTCTTCCCCTCTCAGGTCCTAGTTTACAGCTTCCCCCCCGCCCCGTTCCTGGATAATTTTTTTTTTTAATTTAACTTTTTTTTTTTCCCCCATTTTTTCAAATGGTTAACCCCATTCCTTGTTTTTCTTTTTGCATTTTTCTCATTTTTTCTTCACTATTCTCCTTCTCTACCTTTTTTTCTCTTAGTGTCCTATTGCCAGATACTGCAGGTTTTCTTCTTTTTTCTTCTTCTTCTTTTTTCCCTTTTTTCTTCTTTTGGTTACTGTTCCTGTGTGATTACATGGTGTATTTTTTGTCCATGTGCTTTTAATTTTGTGATGGTTATTCAATTGTAATTTTTGTAGAACTGAATGGGAGACAGTAACAGTACCCATAAGCTACAACTACACCCACACCTCCTGCAACTTCACTTACTGAGCAAGAGTCACCACCTCCTCCTTCACCAACGGGCCAATGATAAAAAACCACCAAGAAGAGCCTGAATCACCCTTGGCTGCTCTTCACAAACAGTTAACAGAGATCTAAATATAACACCATGATGTCTCGCAGACAACAGACCATCACAGTCCATACAAAGAAGCAAGATAAAGTGGTAGGAACAAGGGAACAGGATACAGACCCAGAACACATCCCCAAGGAAGAAGCAGCATTGAAACTCTCTGATAAGGAATTCAAAAGAATTATCTTTAGGTATCTTCAAAGGATTGAGCGACAGACCAAAGAAAACACAGAAAAAACCTTAAAGAATTTTGGAAGAAAATACAAGAACAAAATGACAAAATAAATGAAAAATTAGAAATGAATCGAAATCTACAGACAGAAATCTAGAAGATTAATACTAAATTGTCAGAATAGATAACACATTGGAAGGGCAAAGGAGTAGAACTGATACAATGGAAGACAGAATTAATGAGATTAAGACAAATACCTGAATACTTCTTTGGAAAGGGATCAATCAGAAAAAAAAATCAAAACAAAATGAAGAAAGTCTAAGGTTCATTTGCGATACCATCAAAAGGAATAACCTACATGTCATTGGAATTCCAGAACAGGAAGAAAAAAATAAAACCACTGAGAAAATTGTCCAAGATAAGCTTATAAGAATAAGCTCTGATTTCTCAGCAGAAACCATGCAAGCGAGAAGGCAATGGGATGGTATATATAAAACCGTGAAAGATAATAATTTTCAACCAAGAATTATATACCCGGCAAAATTGTCCCTCGAGTATGATGGTGAAATTTTCAGTGATGAGATTTCCCAGATGGTGAGATTTCCAGATAAGCAGAAACTAAGGGAATTTGTTAAAACCAGACCAACTTTACAAGAGATGCTAAAGGGAGTCCTTTGAACAGAGAACCAAAAATAAGCAAATAACAACTGACCATTAATACACAAGATGACACAACCCAGAAACCACAGCTATGGACATATCCAAAGTAAAAAGAGCTTATAAGATTGTAAACAGGGAACCAGAGACATCAATTGGCAAGTGAGGACAACTATAAACAAAAAGAGGGAAAAGACTGTGTGGTTACATAACTTCTAAATGGTGAGGAAGTTAAGAGAGTTGCAAGATAGAATGGACTGTTCTAAACTTGGGGAGAAAATTATAAATCATAGGGTAATCTCAAAGAAAAATGATAAACCTTCATATCACAATAGAAAAGTGGACAAGCACAAATACTCAGCAAATACTAAAACAAAAGCAACAAATAAAATGATAACAGGAATCATAAACATAATGAGCTCAGCACAGAAAGTAATATGGAACAAAGAAACCAAGGACATCATGAAAAAACACACACCAAAATGACAGCAGCCAACTCATACTTGTCCTTAATTACACTGAATGTTAATGGATTAAACGCACCACTCGAGAGACAGAGAGTTGCAGATTGGATAAGAAAACTAAACCCATCAATATGCTGCCTATGAGAGACACATCTTGGAGATAAAGACAAAAATAGATAAAAATCAAAGGTTGGAAAAAGATATATCAAGCAAATGACAACTGTAAGAGAGCAGGAGGGGCAATATTAATTTCTGATCAAATTGACTTTAATACAAAAACCACCATTACGAGACAAGGAAGGACATTACATAATGATTAAAGGATCAATTGAACATGAAGATATAACCATAATAAATATCTATGGACCCAATGAAAGAGCCCCAAAATACATAAATCAGACGTTAA
>NW_006921628.1:4984274-5015176 GCF_000298275.1 Orycteropus afer afer
ACAGTCATATGAGTTGAACATTTACCTTAGGTAGATACACTCCTTGGAGAGAATAATCATGGGAGAAAGAAGGGCTGCTTATGCACAGGGAGACAGTCCAGGGGGCAGGAGTGCATGGAGGGATGGACACAGGGAAGAGGTAACTATCGGGAAGAAGTAGAAGGGGAGCTGTTGCATTGTGGTAAATTGTGGTCAATGTCATGAGAAAGTGTATGTGAACTGCTGATGGAAAGTGAATTTGCTCTGTAAATTTTCACCCAAATCACAATAAAAAAATAAAATAAAATAGTTAGTTCTCTAGCATCTACCAAAAAGTTCTTTTTCAATAATCATTATTCTGAACTTGTGGATTTAAGCATATATTATGTGTTACTAATGCTCAAATTCTTTGGCCAGTGGCATATTTTTATTTACTCATGAGTCCTTTTGACAGTCCCTGTCAGTCTTTGATAGCTTCCTTGTTTCTGGTATGACATAACTTTTCAGAAGTCATCTTGTACATTTCCTGACCTAGACTTAGAATCAGTCATTTCTACAAAGACATTTAATGAGAAAAAACCACAGTTTGACAGTAGGAACGTCACCAGTACAAGACTGCTTATCGTTTCTAGGCCACTCCACAGGAGAAAAGACCTGGCAATCTGCCCCTATAATGATTACAGCCTTGGAAACCATATGGCACAGTTCTTTACTGAAGTAGACTGTCTCATCTTTCTCCTCCAGAGCAGGTAGGTGCAAACCGCCAAATACCTTAATCACGGCACCACCAGAGCTCCTTTCTAACAACAGACAATTCAAATTTAGGGCTATAATGTTTTTACTTAAATTCATCAACCTTGTATACATATCTCCCATGCTGAGAACCCAAGCTCTTAATGACAAGAGAAATAGTTGCTTGTTTTATCCTTTTCTTCACATACAACTATCTTAAAATAGTAATGTCCACAGTATAGCCAACATTGTAATTATTAAAGAAAGTTTAAGATACTTTTTTTTTTTTTCCTGGTAATCATGTACACTTAAAATAGTGTCTTTTAAAGTCTCTGAATAGATGATCTCTGTGTGTGGTTATACCTGTGTATACCAGATACATCATTGGATCATTTGTTTCATTTTCCTTTTAAATTTTTAAGGACTGTCTTTTGGATTTAATTTTCTTCTGTAATTCTGTAGTATATTTTATGGTTCCAATCTACAACCAAGATATATTCAAGTAAGTTTAGATTCTCTGTATACTCCTTTCTATTTTCTCTCTCTCACTCACTGCCATCGAGTCGGATCTGACTCATAGCGAACCCTCCATGGATTTCTGAGGCATCTGGTAGCATAGTGGCTAAGGCACTTGACTGCTAACCAGAAGGCTGGCGGTTCAAACCCACCAGCCACTCCTCGGAAGGAAGGTTGGGCAATCCTACTTCCGTAGTGATACTGCCTCGGAAACCCAAGGAGGGGTCACTATGAGTCAGGGCTGACTCAACGGCACATAACAACAACAACAACAATCACTATGTATGAAGATTGCCCAACCTTCGTTCCAAGGAGTGGCTGGTGGGTTTGAATCACCAATCTTCTGGTTAGCAGTCAAATGCCTTAGGCACTATGCCACCAGAGCTCCCTTTAGTAACTTATTCCTCCCCCCCAATTTTATGGATTTTTTTTTTCAATATAAGGAAATACATACATACAGCTACATGTCCTCAATTTCCTGTTGACCCTTTCATTTTCTATTTTTAAAACCTTTATTAATTAGGAATATTAACCCTTAATCAGCAGCATAACTTGCAGGTATTCCTCCCAAGTTCTTATTTGTCTTTTACTCTATAATAATTTTTGTCATGCAAAAATTATTTTTATTTAATCATATTTATCAACCATTTTGGTTCTCTAGTGCTGCTGTAACAGAAATACAAGTGGTAGCTTTAACAGACAGAGATTTATTCCCTCACAGTTTAGGAGGCTAGAAGTCTGAATTCAGAGTGCTGGCTCTAAGAGAAGGCATTCTCTCTCTCTCTCTCTCTCTGTCTTTTGGTCCTAGGAAGATCCCAGCACAGGGACCCTGGGCCCAAAGGACATGCTCCATTTCCGGCTCCTCTTTGTTGGTGGTAGTAGGTTCTCCTCTCTCAGGTCCCTTTTCTCTGCTTGGATCTCTTATAAGATGCAAGGTGCTACAAGCCACACCCCAGGAAAGCTCCCCTTACATCTGATCAGGGCTGTGATGGGACTAAGGATGTTATATCCCATCCTTAATCCTCTTATATCTGATTGGCTTATCACATTAGATCACATCATGAGATATCATTACATATCTGCCACATTACATCATTACATAACGGCTAAATCACTGAGAATCATAACCTAGCCAAGATGACTCAAATTGGGGGGGGGGGGGGCACAAGTTAATCCATGATAGGAGGGCTGAAAAATCCTCAAGCCACCCCCTTGGTAGTAGTTTGGCTGTTGGCAGTCCCTATCAATTCTGTACCCCTTCCTGATTGCTCTTTTCCCTTTTTTTCTACTGCTCTCAGAAAAGCTGCCAAAGGTGGCCATTGCCATGGGGAGAGTTGATACCTCGTTTTGCTGACTCTGGGCAGTTAGATCTTCTCTTTCCTTCTACATTTGATCAAGTCTTAATGAGAGAATTTACAATCTGTCCAGTTTCAAATTAACAACTGGCAAGTAGCATTTTAGAAGCCAAATATTGTTCCATTAGAATTGTAAGGATTTAAGACATCACCTATATTTAAATATAAATTAATAATAAACGCATAAAACAAATTTCCTATACTTCAAAAGATAAATACTTGCAATAAAATTAAACTCCTTGGGTTATAAAATAATCCTCATTTATATAACTCTTTGGGAGCTCTGGTGGCATAGTGCCTAAGGCATTTGACTGTTAACCAAAAGGCCGGTGGTTCAAACCCATCAGCCACTCCTCAGAAGGAAGATTGGGCAATCTACTTCCGTAGAGATACTGCCTAGGAAACCCAAGAAGAGGTCACTATGAGTTGGATCCAACTCAACGGCAGTGAATTTTGAGCAATACAACTTTTTACCTTAACATGTATTCTTAGTAAGACAGGAAGGAAATATGTACAGAACAAATATCTGAATTTAATTTAAAAAAAAAAAAAAGCTCATATAAAAATGAGTAAAATATCCTGCAGAAGCTCTGCAACTAAACTTCATTATGTTCATTTTGGTCTACTATGTAAATATACATAAAGAAACTCAACTACAACAAATGTTAGCCTTTTTCCCAAGGAATGGAGACAAGTGTTACAGATGTGGCTCTGGTGTCGGGGAACATAATCATAATGTAAACTGGTTATTTCCAAACTATACCCCCTAAAACTGGGGGGAAAAAAATTGAAGTACTTAATAAGTTCTGTTTTTCATAAAATTCATAAAGAACCAAAAAAGAAAGAATGTGATCTGGGGGTCAGTGAGAGTTTGTCGGATTTCTCTCCTCTTAAATTCTGTCATCTCTTTTTTTAAAGTGGCAAGTCAGCTTCCCACAGACATGACAGAAATACATTCCCCCCACACACAAACCATTTTCCAGTAAGTAACACCTAACAGTGGACGTCTACTTTCTCCTAGATGATTGGCCAATTGGATATTTTCCCTTCTAGTTGCACTCTCATCATAATATTATGTTGTTGTTATATGTCATCGAGTCGGAAATATTATAGACAACGTTTTTTCAAATATAAGTGTAACCAAACAAAAGTACTAATGATTTTTTTTCCAAGAAAATAAAGAACTCTGACTCCATATCTCTACTGCTAAAATCAACAGATGTAAATCATGAAGGGATGTTGTTGTTGTTATGTGCCATCGAGTCGGACCCGACTCATAGTGACCCCTCCTTGGGTTTCTGAGGCAGTATCACTACGGAAGTAGATTGCCCCATCTTCCTTCCAAAGAGTGGATATAATGTATAAATTAAACGGATTCAGTTTTTTCAAGTACATGTTTAGCCACACAGGTTGAATACCATCATGATGAGCTCAACAAGGAGGGCCAGATTCTTTTGCTCAACTAGAAAAATCAGTTGCTCAAAATAACTTGACAATGGGCTAAGGCTTGGAAAGTTTTTGATTAAAAAGGGATTTTTGTTGGAACATTTATAATGAGATTTGAGCTGCAGTAACAATATAAAATTGAAAGCAGAATTACACACAAAAAGAGTACTGTAAAATATTATTCAGTACAATGGAAAATAAGGTGTTTGTGGTTTTACCCTATAAATTCTGTGTTGTCTACTCATATGCAGTCCATCTTGGCCTCCCTCTGAATAATCTTTCTGCTCTCTGAGCCCGCTGCACCAGTATTCATTTGTGGTGCGTACCCACACCATCAACATCTCCTACAGCTTACTTTCTTCCTACTTTTTATTGGCTTTTCAGGACTAATTCATGTACACGCATCACACTGGTGTTCTGTTTCAGGTCAGACAATGAATTTTCCTAATCCATTTAGTGTGCTGACAGAGCCATGTTCACAATTTATAGGATTTCCATTTAGACATCTACCTATTTCACAGTTCATTAAGATTCAAATTGAACACCTGTGTTTATGCAATCAAAAGCAATCTACACTAGCAAAATTCTAAATAAGGCATTCTCTGAAAGCCCAAACAACATCACAACAAGTGCTAGGCTCTTGACCTAGCAAACTAAATGATGTCTATGCCTACCTGCACCATCCTTTAATAATCCAGAATATGCCATAGGAATTGCAGCCAACAACCATAAAAAGATTTTACTACAAACTCAGGATTCTCTTTTCCAACACATTTTACATCCCCCAACAGACAGGGCTTTCAGGATTTACCCTGAAAAAGCTAGAGTAGGAAGTCACCCTGAAAAGTTCACCCAGAAAGCAAAAATCTGCAAAACAGCTAAAAAGCTCAGGAAGTCAAATGTGGCTCCTTTAAACAATGCCTTCACGAGCTAGATACAGGGGCATTTTCAGTATTCTGGGGCCCACAAAGCCTGACCTTGGCTCATTTTTATGTGACCCCAAAGTTTTCACATCATTAATAAAGAGAGAATCAAAACAAAGCCCAGAGACATTAGGGGAGGGGAAAGTGTGTAGTTTGGCACTGCCATCACCCATACCCTCCAAATGGAAAAGGAAAAAAATTAAACACATGTAGCAGAGGTGGTGACCCCTGTAACAACCGTGGTTCCCAACATTTTTTTCTACTGGTAATAAACCATTTTGCAGACCTCCCAATTGTGGCCACCATGATAGTTACTGCTTTGCAGGTTTATGTCTTTTCTTGCAGTTAAGAGTATTATCAATAAAATGTTCAAATGATGCCTTTCCCTGTCAAATAAAAACATTTTAAAATGTGAAGCCAACGATGGGATTAGAGTGGAAAAATACAAGTGACACCAGGGCTTTGTTTTGTATATTTTTTCACCCACTCCTTAATTTATTAATTTTAAAGGCATTCCTTGCAAGTCTTGCAAAGAAGGCAATGCACCCTGAAATGCACCAGGTGAACTGATGGTCTTAAAAGGTGGTTTTGCCATAGGCTATGCACTTTTTTGAAGAAAGTTTTTCAGTTTTAAACACAGTGATTATGAGGGGCATGCAACAAAAGTCTATCTCAGAAAGGACATTGCCACTATGATCCCTTGAAGGCTGAATTGAAGTAATTGAAAAGGATTCTACTGTTTGCCAGTTATCCATGATAGGGGGTCAAAAGAAAATGAAAATTGTTATTTAAAAGCAAAGGATAACTCCTTTTAAATCCCACTTTATAAATTATGACAAATATAATTTCCATCTATTTATAAAACTACTTGCTCAAAAATTGTGGGTCACTAAGAACGAATAGTCCCTTAAGTAATTTGGAATAGGTTGCAAAGCTCATGTGAATGGAATCCATACCATTGCCCCTGGAGGCCCCCAAGCATTCTCCACTCTTGGCCACGGTAACCTTTATACCCAGGAGTTGTACCTTCTCCATAAAATGGGGGCAGAGTACCCAACTCAATTCAAATAAACCAAGAAGGATACATAAAACTTACTCATTTCTCCATGGAATAATAACATTTTCATTGTCAAAAGGTTGGTTTCATGATTCATCCTGAAAAATGACAGCCCATGTTGGCTTTCTGGTTGTGTTCTTGCCCTGAAGAGTCATCTGTGACTCAGAAGCAGAAAATGCTGCCAAAGCCTCAGAAAATACCTCCTCCTACACCAACTCCTTACACAACCTCCCTGAAGAATGATCATCATCACCTCTGTTCAAAATACACTTCATGTTTGACATTTTAAATGCACTACATGTTATCATAGAAAAATTTCACAATCATCTGAGTCCCTAATACTCAGTGAGTACACAGTCCAACACTGTTGTCCATTCTTTTACTCTTTATTTTACCTTTGTTAGTGGATGTATGAACAGTGTATGTGTAATCATAAACATTTTGGAAAAAATGTTTCAACAAACTCTTCCTACTTTCCTAGGATTCTAGACGTCTTGAAAAATTCTTCCTAGAGTTTGGGGAATGTCCTTGGTTATTATGGCCTTAAAGTGTGACTGCGAGAATTTAAGCCTCAGAGTTATTCATTGTTATCTGCCTTATTTGCCAATACAGGTTTGTCACTGGTAAGCATTCCTGAAACTTCAGTGAGCTCACACCTATAAACATAGAATTATAAAATGTGCCACAAACTTTGCTGTAAACATTAAAGAAGATAATACGGACAAAAAAAGCTCAGTCTGCTTGGACTCTCTTGGGAAACACTAGATTCCTGGTGAGGAGTTCAAGGCATGGACACTCAGGCCTTGCCACTCACCACTGTATGACCTTGAGCAAGTTACATATCTTCTCTGATTCTCTATTTTTGTATGTTAAAAATGGAGCCAACAATACCAAGTTGTAAGTCATGTTTGAAATTAAGTATTACATGCAAAACATAGTTCCTGGAATTTAGGATAGCAGCTTTAAGTCATTTAGTAGATGTTTGAGTAATAAAATTACATGTTACAAAAAAAAAAAAAAAGGCCATCAGCTCCTAAGATCATGAGTCTATACCTGTCCAGCATCTTGTGTATTGTACATGCTCAAAAAAATTATCAAATGAAACCTCACTCATTTAGACACTTTGAGAGAAGGATCTGTTGAAATACAATTTTGAGAAGCAACTAAGCATTTTCAAGTAAATGCGGTAACTCCTGAAATAAGCCAGCAATGTGCCTATAACCCCATAAATATGATTTCCTTTCCAAAGAAGGAGAACCAAATTTCCTGAGTGTGACCTAAGAGAGGGTCAGCTTTAATCAAAAATGAAGATGATATTATCAAAATAATCACCTTAGCAATATTAGCCTTCAATGATAAGATATATAAATGGGCATTTAGTCTTCTAAGGAGCTAAACATTCATTTCTTTGTTTTTCTTTCCATCATGTGTCTGCTTTTAAACAACAGAAGAAAGATGAAAGCCAATTAAGATTTTATCTAATATTATTAGTAACCAGTGATAATGAAATCATGGATAGTTTATAGTTCTATAAATCAGTTATCTGTCATTGACCCAAGCATGCAATAAAATGTTTGCTCAATGAGGGCAGGAACTTTATTTGGCATACAGAAAGAATTCAAAAAATATGTGTTGAATGAAAGAAAGCATGTAGTCTATACACCAGGGATCCTACTGGGAGGTCCAAGGAAATGCTTAAGGGGATCTGAAATTATATTAATTATTGTGTATGAATATGGGTATGTATATACCAAGGTGAATTTTTCCAGGGGGTGGGTCTATAGGAGAAACGCAATTTTCATATGCATTGATTGTATTCAAAGTTTTAAAAAGTTATGAAACCTTGCTATGGAGTTGCCAGAGACCTAACCTCCACGTTTGGGCCCTTTTCTGTGTGAACCTGAAATTCCCACATTGTTTGTTGACTAACAAGTTCCCTTGTTGATTAGGAAGACAAAAAGAACCCTTCCTTGACTTCTTTACAACAAAAATGAGTACAAAAGTGAGAATATACCACTGCCACATAACACATCTTCCAAAAACCATGCACAAGAGTTGCCATGCCTGGCAATTTGGGGGATCATACTAGGCTTTGGGAAAATACTCCTGTCAGAAAGCACAACTAAATCTCTTAATGTGGGAAAAGAAGGAAATATATGGTCACATTCATAGTATCTTTATTTCTCTTTATCATTCTAAGACATAAAAAGATGACTCAATTGAAATTTGTAAGTCTCAAATATCAGTATCAAAGGAGAGACAAAAAAAAGCAGAGCATGCTGGAAAGAGAGTAAGAGAAGTAAGGTGGAGTATTTACGTTCACATTTCCCAGACACTTCTGATACACAATCCTAATAGTCATAATAATGTTAACAGCAATAATGATAACACCACCCCCCAAAAAAACAACCAAACCCACTGCCATAGAATCAGTTCCAACTCTGTGACCCCCATTGGGTTTCCAAAGACTGCAAATCTTTACAGAAGTAGATAACTGCATCTTCCTCCCTTGGAAGAGCTGGTGGCTTTGAACCACTGACCTTATGGTTAGCAGCCAAATGTCTCACCCACTATGCTACCAGAGTTCCCAGCAATGATGATAATCGATACAAAAAAATTTTAAAGCTTTAACCCTTTACTATCATCCATGCATTTTCGTATAGATGTGCCAGGCTCAATGATTGCCATTTTACAGATCAAGACACAGAGGCTCAGGAAAGTTCATGTATTGTCCATGTAACGGTAATTAGCAAACTGCCAAGGCAAGGTTCAGGCTGCCAACAAACAGTGAGACTCACAGATACTGGTAGTAGAATTACACTTTACTCACACAGAGAAGACATACAGCAAGCTCATTCAACTGCAGCAAAGAGGGTTGTGTGCAGATCATCAGCCCTGCATCAGTTGCTCTCTGGCCATGGGGGACCAACTGGCCAATGAGGGACCAACACCACAGCTGAAGGTGACCTTGCTGTGTCTCTTCTCTTACGCATTGTCCCACTGCCCATGTATACAAAGTTGTGCTGCTGATCGGCGATCCCTGACCTTGGCTTGACACTTATTAAATGGAGAGGCTGAGGCAGGTCCACACATTTCCCTCTTGTACATGCTGTGCTCATCCTACATCATATTTCAGATCACAGAATAATTTCTAAGCCTTTCTTCTTTCTTCCTAAATTCTGGATATATTGGTAATTATTTATTGAAATCCAGACCAAAAAAAAAAGGTGCTGAAGAAAGCCAATTCATCCTTCTGCCTACTGCAGCAAAATTCATGTGTTGGTGGCAGGGTAAAATGGTATGTAGAAAACATCAAGGAAAGTAGCAGAATGAGAAACTTAGCCTTAGAGTCCTTTGAAGCTATTTTAAAAAGAAAAATGTTACATTAAGAACTATGTGGTGTATCTCTGTGTGTGTGTGTATGTGTTTATAATTATTATTCCATTGATTTATTGCATGCATGTCAAAGAGCGGGTGGGCATTTGTACAAGTTAAAACAAACCAACCCAGGAGCCAAGCCACACAGCCACAAACCCAGACAACTTGCTTCTTACCCCTTGCCCCACCCACCACCCCACCACCTCCCAAAGGCAAACTGCCTTTTATGCAGAGATGAACCATCCAGCCAGTGACATCTGTCATTTATACCATGTTCTAAAAGAGCAGCCAAAGCCAGCTGATGGTATAGATATTCCAGAGAAACAAACCAGGCTCTTCCCACGCTAGAGAGAACTCTATCTGTTTTGGCAGGAATTTTCAGGAATGACTCAGGAATCAAATTGCAAGCAGCTATCACGTGTAACCGCCTCTGAAGATGAGCACTGAAATCTTTCATATGAATTTAAATGCAGTCTTTTGTTGTAGGGCATAATGAAACATAGCATATCTTCTCTACTGAAATGCTCACCCATGAGCCCACTGCAAGTTAGCTAGGAAGACTCTTATTTCCTTCCTTTTGCTCCTCTGCGGAAGGGGTGGTGGAAAAACCACTTTAATGCATTCTACCCTGCTGCCAAAAATCTTTTGCCTTTGATCCAACAATAAGAGTTCATTTCACACTAAACTACTTCCTCCAAGAGATGGACATCATTAGGTAACTTTCTTTGTTTCCGTTTGCAAAGAGATCATAAAGAAGAAATAAAGGCCAAAAAAAACTCCTTGGGTGTTTCCAGCTGATAAAATCATTATCTCATACTCTTGACTGAAAAGCAGAAGATTACAAAATCATCTCACTTTCTCCGCACATGGAGAATAATTTTTCCTACTTCAAAGCATTCCCTTTACTGGGTCATTTTAATTATTGAACATAGGATAGATCTATCCACATAATGTCATCACCGTCTTTTTCATGAAATATGCATAAGTCTAGTTGGGACTGACGGCAGTTAATTTGAGAGAGGTAAAATAGAGCAGGGGATAAGAAAAGGGAAAGAGGCTAGGGAATTCAGCACTCATCAAAGTAAGGCAGTGAGAAGAAGAGCCTTCCAGGTTGACAATTCTCATTCTTTTCTTCTGGCAAGGAGTCATCAAGAGACCTGACTACCTGCTTGGCAATATACCTCAGTGGACTGTCTTGCTTCTCAAATTCCCTCCTATGCAACCAACACACAGCAACACAACTACACTAAGTGTGTAAGTTTATATGACAAACTGTAGGAACAATCAGTTGCTTTGTGAATAACCACACTGAAGAAAAACTTGTGCTCTAAAAACGGAAGTCAGAAAGTTATCTGTGCCTGTTCAGAATAAGACAGAAAGAGGATGAGCCACCATTCCAATTTCCCTTCAATCCTCTTCCCATGGAATCACAACACCAGACACTGGAAAAGTTTTGCTATAAAGGGTTAGAGAGCAAATATAATCAGCTTTGTGGATCATACACTTTCTGTTGCAACTACTCAACTACACAGTTATAACATTAAAGCAGTCATAGATAATATGTAGATGAATGGACATGGTTTTATTCCAATAAAACTTTATTTACAAAACCAGGGGGAGGACCAGATTTGGTCTGTAGTCCACATCTTTTCAACACCTATTCTAGACCAATGCTAAATAATGGAAATGTTCAACAGATATACTGTCTAATACAGTAGCCAGTAGCCACAGCTGAATAAATACCTGAAATGCAGCTATAGTGACAAACAAAATACATTTAAAATTTCATTGACTTTTAATGGCTGTAAATTTACAAAAACATATATACCATATGGCTACTATATTAGACAGTATAATTTTAGACATTATTCCTTTCTCCTCTTCAAAAAAGGTATAAGCTACCTTTGGATTTATGGCATAGATTAAATTTTTCTGTCTTAAAAAAGAAAGTACTCATGCCTACATGTTCACAATGGAAAACTGTATACAACTGAAAATGATATTTCTTTCATGTAAACTATCTTCTCTTCCCCTTGGAAATAATGACCATCCTAAATTTTGTGTTTGTCATTTCCTTGCTTGTTTTTTTCAGGCTTACCATGTATTTTTGCATACCCAGAACCCCTCTTCTACTCCACATTGAGCACAAAGTTATTATTTTGGTTTGAATCCATAAAAAAATTGCCTGTTAGTCAAGGGTCAAGTATATGGTGGTTGAATCTGGTCCATGCCAAAACCGATCTAATCAGAACCTGCTTTATTTTTCCTCTGGACACTGTACTGCAACTTTACCAAAGGTACAAATCTATTCAATAGCTCTTAACTCCTGAGGCAAAACCAAATCCTCCCCATAGATTCTCAAAAAGTATATACATTTTTTTTAAAATTTTATTGTGATTTGAGTGAATGTTTAAAGAGCAAATTCATTTTCCATACAGCAGTTCACACACACTTTGTCTCATGATATTGACTGCAATCTCCCACAATGCAACAGTTCTCCTCCCACTTCCTCCCCATAGCTACCTCCTCCTGTGTCCTTCCCTCCATGCACTCCTGCCTTACCTCCCCCATCCCTGCAGCTGTCTCTCTGTACATACACAGCCCTTCTATTCTCCCATGATTGATCTCCCCCAAGGAATGTATCTACCTAATGTAAATGTTCAGCTCATATACCTGTTTTTTGTTTGGAGTAGGCTGAAGGGCAGCTAGGGGCCACAGTCTCAGGGGTTCCACCAGCTCTATCAGACCAGCAAACCTGTTTGCTCAAAAAGTATATACATTCTGTATGGAAAGATATGGCTAAGAGATCCCAAGAGAGAACATGCATCTCGATTAGATTGCCTTCTCCCAAAATAATCCACATACTTTAGTGTCTCAACATAAAAATCAGGGACATCCATCACATTCTTTGCTATTGCCCATGTGTGATAATTTATTTTGGCACAACTGCTTTATTTACACAATAAATACATTGTGTTTCACATCTCTTAGAAGAGCCAGGGTATAATCCAATGAGAAAAAGCAAGGAGATAGGAAAGTAACATATATTTGTTTTTCTTCTAAGCATGAATAATAAATAGCAAACCAGCATGTCCTTCAGAAAACATATAATACCTGCTTTTTTCAATGGATAAATGAACCCTGAAAATTGAGGACATTCCTTAGAAACTAAAAAAACCCCTAAGAACCATGGATGCCAAGAAGGGGAAGCTATATCGATACACGGCAAAGTAAAGAAGAGGATATTCTAGATATTTTTGATTTTGATAAAATCAAACCATTCCAAATCTAATCCTTTATCTACAGTTTTCACATTAAAAAAGGCTCTGAAAAATGGGCGGGGGGGAGACTCTTCCAAGTGTGAAGCAAACTCCTTTGATGATATAATCTGTCATGAACTAACAGGAAGATTCTTGGAAAATCTTTATTCTACTTTAGTGCTGGAATTCTTTCTATGAAGAAATATCCATATGTTTGCTCATGGGGTATTGCTGCAACACCACTGGGAGTATTATCCATACAATGTATCTATAATACATGCAAAGTATCTTACCTTTCCAAAGTCCCCACATCTCTAACTTCCAAAATACACCTGGCCCCAAGAGTTTGGGTAAGAACTTTTCTAAGGAACGTTGTTTGGCTAGGGCACATTCTATTAGCTCAACATGTCTACTGCCTACATCCTCAGATGGTGCCTTACCTCAGTCTGAAGGATGGCAGCCCTCTGTTCTTTGGCAGTAAGTGACTCTTTAAGCACTTCAATGTGTTGCTTGCAATCTGAGTTTTGATTGCTAAGAGTTTCAAGCTTTGTTTGTAAGGCAAGAAGTTCCGACTCCTTCTTTGAAAGCTCCTGCTTCAGCTGATCAATCTGTGAAACAACAAAATTTCAAGAAATGAGAAACCACTGCTTCGACCCTTTACATTTGACAACTACTGATTACTCTTGATTTCCGTTTTTTTTAAAAAAAAAAAATATTTTAAGAGTTTGTTTTACATTCAACATTACGTGTACATTTAGTTTCATTCCCCATTTACCATCCCCAATCCTAACCCAGTCTCCTCCCCTCCCTGCCCAGTAACCTTCCCCCTATGTCCTTCATAGTTATGCAAGTTATGCACTCCTGCATTTCCTCTGTGTGAACTTTTCCCCTCTTGTGCCCTGTGGTCATTTGCTCCAAGGGATGCATTTCCATAGTGTATGTGGGTGCATTACCCTGGGTTGAGAGGTCTGCATGTACATCTTGTTTACTATTGGTCTGAGAGCCATCCCCTGGGAGTGAGCTTTATTCCAAGCCCAGAATGTATCCCAGGACCATAGTATTGGGGGTCTCATTAGACTCCATCCGACCAGTAATTCTGGTCATTACTGAGATTACTCTTGATTTTCAGTAGTCAATGAGCATTGATCCAAGTGGGTGAGCCTTGAATTTGCTTAAACAACAACAACAAAAAAAAATGGCTTTGGGAATCATAAGTCTTAAGGAGATGGGCAAGCTTTTTAAAAGTGGCTGAGAGTACAGAAAATAGGAAAGGTAAGGGCAAAACGCCATCTTTCACTCCACAGAAGACCAAAGTCCAAAGCAGAAAGAAGGGTTTCTGGCCAAAATTATTCAATGATGAAACCAGCATGTCTATTCATGATGGTCTTTGGGATGGTCAACAGAGAGTTAACAAAAGTGATTACCAAAGACATAACCCACACCTTCCCTGCCAGTCCACAGTGGATTTCCATGATATCACTTGACCAAAGAGAATCCCCTCCAAAATTATAATAAGCTTTAGCAATTTCATCGTTGCTTAAATACTGAGAAGACAAAAAAAAAAAAAAAAAACCCACAAAATATACACAGAGTATAGGAATAATGATGCAAAAAAATATCCATCATTCAATTTACCAAAGAAAGATTTGAATTACTTGTGCCTCGCCCAATTTCCAGCTCCTTTTCTCCCTCTTTGGAAATAACGGCCATGGTGAATTTTGTTTGTCATTTCTTTATTTGTTTTTTCAGGCTTACTATGTATTTTTCCACCACTCATCTTATGAATACCAGTGAAACACTGTCTAATGTATTAACAGAAAAATTTATGAAGAGCCACACAACGATGGGCTCAAGCCCAGGATTATGAGGATGGTGCAGGACAGGGCTGTGTTTCATTATGTTGTACATAAGGTCACTATGAGTTGGAATTGACTCTACAAGACAACAACAACATTCATTTTTGCATCCCTAAATAATATACTAAGGAGCTCTGGTGGCGTAATGGGTAAGGTATTGTGCTGCTAACCAGAAGGTCAGCAATTCAAACCCACTGGCTGCTCCACAGGAGGAAGATGAGGCAATCTATTTCTGTAAAGATTTATAGCCTTGCAAACACAGTAAGCATCGCTATGAGTCATAACTGACTCAGTAGCAGTGGATTTTGTTTTTTAAATAATATACTACATATATATATAAACTTTATATATGTTGTGTATGACTTTTAGCAACTTGTTTTCTTCTACTCAACCTTATATCCTGAAGATTATTATTGTTATTGTTGTGATTAGGTGTTTTCGACTTGGCTCTGACTCATAATGACCCTACGTACAACAGAATGAAACAATGTCTGGTCGTGAGTCATCCTCACAACCTGTGCTACACCTGAGCCTGTCCTTGCAGCCACTGTGTCAATCCATCTCATCAAGGGTGTTTTGCTTACCTAGTGCCACACTGACAGGAATATACCTCAAATTGGATGGCTTGAACAGGAGTTTATTCTCTTACAGCTCGGGAGGCTAAAAGTCTGAGTTCAAAGTGCCAGGCTCTATGGGCTATGTGAAAGCCCCTTGACCATGAGCTTCAGCTCTTCCTCTTACTCCCGGCCCACTGAAGCTTGAGGCATCTCTTCACTCAGGCAGCTACAGGCTGCTGAGGCTGACAAGCTCAAGGTCAACAAATAAAATTGCACAATCGTGATGTTTTATCAAACCACACAGCAGACCGTTTAATTCAAGTCCATTGAAAGTCCCAAGGCTGGCAGAGCATGGCAGGCTGCTGAACAACAACATAGCTACATGCAGGGTTCAAGCGTGCCTTAAGCTAGAGACCATTCCCAAAGCTGTTTCTTATTATATACAGGAAGCAGACTACATACTCAAAGCAGCTACTCAGCTTGCTCAAATAGATTCCATCATGGAGTTAATTATTAATTTCACCATGGGGAATAGCTACATTCAGCTGCCCAGCCACTCAACCAGGCCTAGTCAAGTTGACACATAAACTTAACCACCACAGAGGGCCTTCCCCTTTTTCAGTGACCAAGCATGATATCCTTCTCCAGGGAATGGTCCCTTCTGACAACGTGAACGAAGTAGGTGAGATGAAGTCTAGCCATTCTTGCTCCCAAGGAGCATTCTGGCTGTACTTCTTCCAGAACAGATTGGTTCATTCTATCAGTATTCTTCACCAACACCATAACTCAAAAGCATCAATTCTACTTTTGTCTTCCTTATTCATTGTCCACCTTTCACATACATATGAGGCAACTGAAAATACCATGCATAGCTTAGGGTAGGTGCACCTTAGTCTTCAAAGAGACATCTTTGCTCTTCAGCACTTTAAAGTGCAGCAGATAAGCCCAGTGCAATATGACAACTGATTTCTTGACTGCTGCTTTCATGGTGTTGATTGTGGATACAAGTGATATGAAATCTTTAGTGATGTCTTTTTTCATAGATGATGTTCTTGATGTTATCCCACAATTTGTCTGCTTTTCAGTCATTGGTATGCAATGAGTCAAATCTATTCTTCAGATGGTCTCTAAATTCTGGTGGGACATAGTCAAGGTCATATAATGGCTTTTGTGGACTTCTTTTAAGTGTCTTTAGTTTCAATTTGAACTTGCACAGGAGCAATTGAGTCAGTTTCTGGCCTTGGTTTGGCTGAAGATATGGAGCTTCTCCATTGCCTCTTTCCACAGATGTAGTTGATCTGATTCCTGGGTATTCCATTTGGCAAGGTATGTGTGTATAACCACCATTTATGTAGTTGAAAAAAGGTATATGCAATGAATATGTCATTAATCTCGCAAAATTCTATCATGCGATCTCTGGTGTCATTTCTATCAACAAGGCCCTATTTTCCAACCACTGGTGATTCCTCTTCATTTCCAACTTTTGCATTCCAATCACCAGTAATAATCACTCTATCTTGATTACATGTTTGGTCAATTTCAGACTGAAGAAATTGATAAAAATCTTCAATTTCCTGATCTTTGGCTTTAGTGGTTGGTGCATAAATTTGAATAACAGTAGTATTAACTGATCTTCCTTATAGGCATATAGATACTAACCTATCACTAAGAGCATTGTAATCCTGGAGAGGAAACCATGTTATTGTATATGCACTTCATTCATTTTAATTGAATTATAGCATTCCATGTAAGACTTCACCAGCTTTTCTTTTATCTATTCCTCTGTTGTTAGACATTTGGATTTGTTTCCAGGTTTTTTGCTATTACAAACAGTGACACCACTGTTAACACTCCTGTAATATACCTGGTACACATATGCAATAATTTTCCTGAATGCCTACCTAGAAGCTAAATTCCTGGACCATATAGTATGCACATCTTCATCTTCACTAGATAACACCAAAATGTTTTCCAATGTTGTCACACTATTTGCATGACCTCAAGTTGTAAGTATTCCAATCACTCCACAACTTTACAAACATATTGTATCTTTAGAATTTTATATTTTTGCCCATCTGATAGGAACTGTGAGAAATGGTCTCCAAAGATGACCACCACTGATTCCTTCCTACTTGTATGCACATACCACTTCTTAAAATGAAAGGTGGAGACTATTTACCCTCCTCTTGAACTGAGCTAGCTTGTGACTTGGCTTTGGTCAGTGTATTATACTGGATGTGTCACCGTATCTGTTCCTATCCTAGCTTTTGGCAAGTCTGGAAGTTTCTGTTTCCTTCTTCTGGGAAGCCAGTCAACATATGAGAAGTCCAGTCACCATTAGACCCCCACGCTAAGAGGAAGGTCATATGAGCCACATGGAGAGGTGATGCAGAAAGACAGAGACATCCGGTGGTAATGGCTGCACTTCCTGGTCTTAAAGGGGACATACTTCATCAATAAATTTATTATTTGCTTTAGTTTTTTGTAGGCACTTTTTAGAGCTGAAGAAAGGTCTGAACAAACAGTATTGGCTGTTGAGGAAGGTCCTTATCTCCTTTCAACATCTGTAGGCCCAGTATTCCTTGTAAATTTCTATGTTCCTTGGCATCAATCTTCCCCCTGGGTCTAGAATATTCTCAACACAGGGATCCTGGGTCCAAAGGAGGCCCTACACTCCTAGTTCTTTTTTCTTGGTGGTGCTGAGGTACCTCCTTTTCTGCTTGCGTCTCCCCTTTTATGTTTTCAAGATAAAAGAGGTGATGCAAGCTTCACCCCAGGGAAACTCCCCTTACATCATATCAGGGTTGTGACCTAAGTAAGAGTGTTGCATGCCCCCCTAATTCCCTTACCACTTATTGGGTGATCACATCAAATCACTTCATGGAAGATGATCACATCATTACATTACTGCCAAACCACTGAGAATCATGGCTGAGACAAGCTGACACTTATTTTGAGGGAATGCAATTCACTCTATGATGGAGAGTATTCCTTCTCTGTCTATCTTCTGAAATTGGAAATTTTTTTTCCCCCACAAATGCTCATTAGAAGTCACCAGCAAAACTATCTGGACCTGGTACTTGGTTTCCCCCCAGTAATCACAGGATTATTCATGTTTCTAATTCTTTTGAGTCAGTTCTGATTTAATTTGATAATTCCAAGGAATTTCATTTGATCTAAAATTTCACATTTATTTGCAGATATTGTTCATAAAACTCTTATTCTTCTGATATCTGTGACATCTATGATTATACCTTCTCTTACATTCCTAATATTCTTTATTTGTACTTACTTTTCCATGATGATCTCAGCAGAGGCAATGCAAGTTTAATTACTTATTCAAAGAGCCAATTTTTGCTGTGTCAATCATTCTATTACATTTTTTATTTTCTATTTCATTAATCTCTGCTTAGGTTTTAAATTATTTTCTTCTACTTTCTTTGGGTTTATTCTCTTTTCCTAACTTCTTAAATTGGATGCTATCTTACCAAGATTTAGCCTTTCTTCTTTCCTTTTATAAGTCTTCAGACTATAAATTTCCCTGTATCACTTTAACTCCACCCCACTTATTTGAGGTGTAGATTTAGCATTACTGTCCAGTTCTACATATTTTACAATATTTCTTCTTTGACTCATAATTTAGAAGTATATTTCTTAAATTACAATATGTGGATATCTTCTAGGTTTTTGAATGTTTTCTATTTCTAATTTATTTTATAAACAGAGAACATGGTCTGTTCAATACCAGTCATTTGAAATTTGATATGTCTTGCTTTCTGACACAATATGTGGTCAGTTATCATAAATGTACTTCGTATATCATGTGTTTGAAAAGAATATGTAACCAAAAATAACTGGATATAATATTCTATATATGTGTATTAAATAACACTTTTACTTGTGTTGTTTAAAAGTCTTATCTTCTGATTTTTTAATCTGCTTCACCTATTGATTATTTAGTTGTTGTTCTGATTCACAGAGACCCAATGTGCAATATAACGTAATACTGCCTGGTCCAGCACCATCGTCACAGGCACCGTGTCAATCCCTATTATGAAATTCTTTCTCTCTTTTGCTGGCCCTCTACTTTACCAAGCATGATGTCCTTCTCCAGGGACTTGTTCCTCCTGATATAACATATCCAAAGGACATGAGACAAAGTTGGCCATCTTTGCTTCCAAGGAATATTCTGGCTGTCCTTTTTCCAAGACAGATTTCTTTATTCTTCTGGTAGTCCATGGTATGTTTAATATTCTTTGCCAATATCATAATTCAAAAGCATCAATTCTTCTTTGGTCTTCCTTATTCATTGTCCAACTTTTGCATATGAGGTGACTGAAAATACCATGACTTGGGTCAGATGCACCTTAATCTTCAAAGTGACATCTTTGCTCTTTAACACTTTAAAGAGGTCCTTTGCAACAGATTAGGCCATCTAATTTCTTGAGTGCTATTTCCAAGGGCACTGATTGTGGATCCAAATAAAATTAAATCCTCGACAACTTTACTTTCTTTTCCGTATATCATGATGCTGCTTATTGCCATCTACTATGATGGTGAAATAATTAATCTCTTCCTGTAGGTATGGCAATATTTTCTAGCTCTAAAAATGCTTTCTTTTCCTTAAAATCTGCAACAGCTTTCTGATTAGTATTTGCCTAATGTGCCTCCTTCCACTTTCAATGTATCTTTAACCTTACATTGTAGATGTTTCTTGTAGACAACGTTTATCCAGATTCTATTATGCTATCTGACAAAATTAAGTAAGGTATTTATTATTATACAGATATATCTGATTTATTTCAACCATCTTAACTTAAGGTTTCTGTTCCTACTACCATTTTTTGCTTCTCTTCTTTCTTGCCTTGTTTTGAACAACACTTTTACTTCCCATGTTTATGTGTCTAATCATCTAAAAGTTATACTTCAATTTCATTTACATGTATGCTTTATTTATCTCTAACCTCCAGATTATTCCTCTAGAAAAATTCAACATATTTACATGTTAAATTTTTCTAAGTCTAAAGTCAATCCATATGCTTACCTTCTTTCTAACATAAGTATTTTGGGATACTTTTTAAATCCAGTTCCCACTCTCTTAATATGCATGTTATTACTGATACATATTTTAGTTCAATCTTATTTGTTTGTATTTCAGCTGGACATCATCATCATGCTTTACAGCCTATGTTTGTTTCAATTTACTCACAAAGTTATCCTTTCCTTGTCCATTATTCATTTTTGTATCTCAAATATTTCATCAGCAATCTCTTTTTGCCTAAAATATATGTTTTAATTTTTTCTTAATGAGAGTCTCTTGGTGGTAAACTCAGTTTTTGTCCAAAAAGCAATTTTATGCTTCTTCCTTAAATACTGTTACTGAGTATTAAAAGTAATTTTCTAAGTTAAGAGATATTTTCTCTCAGAATATTGAGGATATTAATCCATGATATCTGGTTACCATTGTTATTATTGAAAAGTCAGTTATCACCCAAAATTAATTTCTTTAAAAGTAGTGGGTTTTCCTTTGCAACACCTTTATTAAGATATATCTTACATATAATAAACTTTATTCATTTAAAGTATACAACTCAGTAGTATTTAGTACAGTCAAAGAGTTGTTTAGCTATCATTATCACTCAGTATTAGAACATTTTCATCTTAACAAAAAGAAAACTTAGAACCATTAGTAGACACTCCTGAATTGACTTGATGGCAATGGTTTTTTGGTTTGATATGACTATAACACATTTTGTCTCTCTATTCACCAGTTGATGGCCAAGTCGATTGCTTCCAGATTTTTGCTATTACAAATAATGCTGCTAAAAACTTTGTATGGACATATGTTTTCATTTCTATTGGATATATACTTTGGAGTGGAATTGCTAGATCATCTGGTACTCCATGTTTAGGATTTTGAAGAACTCATATAGTGTTTTCTAATGTGAATGAACCATTTTACATTGTCACCAGCAAAATATGAGGGCTCTGATTTCTCCACACTCTCACCTGCTATTTTCTGCGTTTTTAAATTATATCCATTCTGTTAGGGGGAAGTGTTGTCTCATTGTGTTTTGATTTGCATTTTCTTAATGACTAATGATATTAAGCCTATTTCGGTGTACTTATTAGCCTTTCATATGCTTCTTTAAAGAAATGTTCTAGCTATATTTTAAGATTTTCTCTCTGCCTCTGAGATTCTATAGTTTTAACATGATGTGGATGGAGAGATTCATTTTTATTTATCCTATTTGGGGTATTTGGGGCTTCCTTAATTTGTGAATTAGTGCCTGTCATCAGCTTTAAAAATTCTCAGTCTTCAGCTCTTCAAATATGGTTTCATAATAGTGCCTCTGTCTCCATTTCACGTTCCTCTGGAACTTTGATTATACTTATGCTGGGCCTTCTTATTCTATCTTCTGTGTATCTTGTCTTTAATTGTTTCTAACTTTTTAACTTTTATTAATCTTACTCTGCTCTGTTTTCTAGTTTATCAAATCTCTATGCAGCTCTGACCACTCTGCTGTTAAAATGATATGTTAAATTTTATTTATTTAAAATGCATTTTATTGAAATATAATTTATATACAGTGAAATACACAAAATTAAAGTGATATGGGTCAATGTACAACATGATATCTTAAATTTTTAAACTTCCATTTTATATCATCCTATTTTTAGACATCTTGCTTGGTACTCTTTTCAACTGCTTGGTTATTTCACAGTCTCTTTCCATTTTCTCATATATGTAATTCATTCTTTTATTTATTTGAATATACGGTTCAAACCCACCAGCCACTCCTCGGAAGGAAGGTTGGGCAATCCTACTTCCATAGTGATACTGCCTCGGAAACCCAAGGAGGGGTCGCTATGAGTCGGGTTTGACTCGACGGCAAACAACAACAACAACAATATGTATATTTTATACTCTTTGTCTGGTAATTCCAAATTCTGAAGTCTTTGCCTCATGGTGCTGCTGTTTTTCTTTCTACTGACTATCATTGTAATACCTGGAGGCACTGCTAACTAAAGATACTTCAACTACATTCTCTACTTGACATTTAATGATCATCTAACACTACACGTCTATGTCAGAGCCACCTTAGTGTCATGAATTATTAAAGCTAGGTTTTTTTATTTGAATCTTTCAAATAGCTCAAAAATATTAAATAGGCAATTTTCCCTGGAGTCACCTAGTCCGGGTAGGAGGACAGATGGAATAGTGAAATTACATTTTGTTTATCCTGGCACTGAGTGTACCCTGTTTTATGTGGTAGTGATAGAGGGTGTTCTATCAAAACTCTTTATTTTGGGCAGGTCTGGGCTCCTTTCTCTTTCTCCAAAAGTTCTTGTCTCTGTGAAAACTAAAGCACAAGTTCACCTTTTTGGCAAATGCCAACAAGAAGAAATGAGCAATGCCTTAATTATCCCTCAAGCATCTTGCTTTGGCTTAGTTTTGACCCTTGAGGTTTTTTTTCTCACTTACCATCTTCTAAGTACATTGTTAAATATGTGTTTTAATGATATATTTCATTAAGCATTTTTATTGTTGTCAGTAACAAAAATGGACGCAAATAAGAACATGAGCAGAATGTGATGCTGAAAGAGGAGTGAGACCCCCATCTTCTGAAGTTTTCACATTATACAACTTTCTGAAAAGGTTGATGTTGAGGGATATCCCATTTGCTCCCATTTGCAGGGATAAGCAGACTAGAGGACAAATCTGTTTCATCTTGCTTGCCAAATCTAAAAGATTGGTAGAGGCTGACCAGAAGGTGGTTTTAAAAAGTATTCTGAGAATGCTTAAAGGTTTATTGGGAAAGAACCATGATTAATTATCAATGTCAGCTATAAGTATGTGGGATTGAGTAGTGGCACTATTCTGGTAGGTGCAATCCATGGACTACATTATTCTTTATAATGTAATAAATCATGGTGAGTCTATGGCCATTTTTATGTGGCTCAAAGTAAGACATTTGGTCTTCTACACATCAAGAATGAGATACAAATAAGAAGAGGGAAAACAAGGATTAAGATTAGCCAGTATGATAAAAAATAAATTAAAATCTAGATGAACAGCATGATCAGCATACTTCTCAGGGAGGTATGGCCCCAATATCATACCTAGTTGTAGCTGACAGCACAATGTACAGTCAGTTCCACATATGAAATTGGCAATTAAAGCTAAAGACTTTCAATTCCATATGTATAAACAAACATGATGTATATAGTGAAAAAATCTGATTTGCTCTAACTTCTACAAATAATTGAGTAGAAAGCTAGGGTGAAGGTGGGGATGTTAAGGGTAGAAAGTTAACTTGATGTTTAATAGGAAGGAAAGACATGTTCTATATACACCTACTTTATTCAAAAGAAATAGATAGATAATGATAAAACTATTTCAGTACATAAATATTAAATAGACAGTGTCTTTAATAACATTCAGATTACCACCACCATGAGGCAAGTTTTAAATAAATATTTTATGGAAGCAATAACAGAAAAAGGCTTTTTCTAAAGGGAATATAGTTACAGGGTAAAAATATCATATTCTTTCATAAAAATATGCCTTTTGCTTCTTTTACAACCATAAACTCAATAAAAATGGAAAGTGATGCAATCAAAAAGTACATGAGAACTGGGGCTGGGGAAGCTCTGCCTCCGTGATGGCAAGAAGAAAAAGCCAGTCGGAATTACATCACATGCTTTATATCAAGTCCATGTGGACATCAGGCACACTTCATCTTGTCTGAAAGTTCTTCCCCCACTTATGTCTGTGACACAACCAACACCCTGAAAACAACACTGTGCCAAGGAAAACAGCTTCTTTTTCACTGCAGATATGGCCCTCGTGTCTAGAAAGTGATATGCTTATTATAATGCAGTTTGGGTTATGAGGCTTACATTCCGTCAGAGGTTAATAAGAAAATGTGTTACAAATTCAGAATAAAGAGGGAGATCTAAGACAGCAGAGTGGCGTCCTTGGCAAACACTGGAAACAGAGGGAGCTGCTAATATGGAAGTACTGGGATTGTTAGATGAAAAATGTGTTACACTAAGAACAAAGCCTCATGCACAACATGGGATGCCATCAGTCTTTTCCTATGAGAAAAACAATTATTTATATAGTACATTCCATTCTCCAAAACTTAACAATGCTCCTTAAAGTAACTCATGCTTTCCATGGTTTCTTATATTAAACTCTTACAGTCTGATTTCTATGAGCCTTGACAGTAGGGGTAGAAATTGAGTTTCAAACACAGGAGCGATACATAGTTTGGGAGATCTCCCAAAGTCAGGTCTCAGGGACAATATGCATCTGCCAAAAGCTTGTGTGGTGCAGGGATTTCCATCCTGGTAGACTAAGGAGCTCTGGTGGCACAATGGTTAAGCATTTGGCTGCTAACCAAAGGTTGGTGGTTCAAACTCATCTAGCAGCTCCAGAAGAGAAGAATCTGGTGATCTGCTTCTGTAAGGATTAAAACCCTATGGGCCCCTGCTAAGAAAAGACTTGCTGCTGGAAGCAACCCCCCTCCCCCCAAAGGGACTTCTTTCCTGGTTCCTTATGCATCTGAGGTGGCCTTCCTTCTTATTCTCACAGTGGACTATGAGCAGAAGTCATGTGTGGCATTTTCAAGCCAAGCCTTTTAAGAAGCAAATATCTTTTCTCCACCATTTTTCTCCTTTCACTAGTTGGATTCACTTGAAGGTGAGGGAAAAATGCACCCCAAGAAGAAAAGAGACTTGATTCTGGAATCACAGCATGGAGGAGAGCTGCCCAACAACTCTTTATCTGGACTTGATGAGATGACTTCCCATCTCTCCGAGATCCTGGACGTTCATCTGTATGCTTTAAGTGAATCAGACATTCATGTCTCCTTGGAGTGAGGGAAGAAGGGCCTGCTCTCAGCCCAAGACCTTCCATTGATGCTTCTTTGGCTGGTGTGGCTCCCTCACCTACTTCAAGCTTTTGCTCAGATGCCACCTTCTCAGTGAATACAAGTATTCTCTATCCCACCTACCACTGTACTGCCCTTTTTCCCTTCCTTATGTTGCTTTTCTCTAGGGCACACATTGTCACCTAATATATTACATACATTAACCCAGATATAAGCCACTTAGCCCCCCTCTGCCAATCTCTGCAGTTCTTAACCAGCTGAAGTTCTTACAGGCATGTGTGGGAACGAGGGTGGGAAAGAACGAAGTGGGTAGGAATTTAGAATGACTTCTTTCTGATAATTTGGCATTTTCTCAGTTCAGTGTCTGTCAGATGTATATACAATTTAAGTTTTTCTACTTTTTGTGCTTTTATCAACTGAAAAAGTATCATCTTACACTAACTTCACAATAATAGAACCTAATCAGAAACTGGTAGCATAGTGGCTAAGACACTTGCCTGCTAACCAGATGACTGGCGGTTCAAAGCCACCAGCCACTCCTCGGAAGGAAGGTTGGGCAATCCTACTTCCGTAGTGATACTGCCTCAGAAACCCAAGGAGGGGTCGCTATGAGTCAGGTATGACTCGACGGCACATAACAACAACAAGAACAACAATCAGAAACAGGGAAGCAAAGGAGGAAGTGGGAAGAGTGCTGTTACACTGAGAGGATGGCAACTAATGTCATGAAACAAAATGTATATAAATTGTTGAATGGAAAACTAATTTGCTCTGTAAACTTTCACCCAAACCACAATAAAATGTTCAAAACAAACAACAAATAAAGTAACTCACCCCTAAAAAACAAAACAAAAAAAAAAAAAACAACCCTACGGGGCAGTCCTACTCTGTCCCATGGGGTAAATGTGAGTTGAAAATTTATTTGATAGCACATAACAGCAGCAGACTACAACTGTCCCTGATGGTAAAAACGGCTAACCCACTCAACTTAGCATAACTCAAAGGTTGGAGGTTTGAGTCTACCCACCATCTAGAGGTACCTTGGAAGAAAGGCCTGACAAACTACCTATGACAAATCAACTATTGAAAACAGTTCTACCCTGACACGCATGTGTTTGTCATGAATCAGAGTTAACTCAACAGCAACTGGTTTAGGGGCATGGTAGAATTATTGTCTCCATCCGGGAGAACTAGGTTTGATTCTCAGCCAACGCATCTCATTTGCAGACATCACTTGGCAATTTCATTGAGTTGTGCATAGGAGTGTCAGTGTCATGAGCTGTGGGTCAACTTGATGGAAGTTAACAATAATAACAATAAAAAAGACTGAACCTGATATCCCCACCTTCACACAAGTTGATATTCTGAACTTTGCGCTTTTACATTTTTACAACTCACCTTCTACCTTTCTGAATGTTATATGGCATGTTTTCCATATTTTTTTATTATTATTATTGTACTTTGGGTGCAAACTTACAAAGTAGATTTGTTTTACTCTCAACAGTTCATGCACATTTGATTTCACAGCCCCAATTACAGCCCCCAACCATAAAAAAACTCTCCTTCCCTCCTGTCCCTGTGACTACCCCCTTCCTGTGCCCTTCTCTGTGCATTCCTGTCTGTCCAGCTTTCCCTCTGTGTGAATGCTGCCCCTCTGATGTCTCATGGCTGATGGATCTAAGGGGTACATCTCCCTAGGCTAGGTGAGGGCATCTCCCTAGGGTAGGTGTTCTGCATGGAAGTCTTTCTACTGTTGGGCTGAGAGCAAGTCCACGGAAGTGAGTCCATTTCTAGGCACAAAGGGCAACCTGGGCCACCATCTCAGGGTTGCCACCAGTCTCCATCTAACCAGCAATGCTGATCATTTTTGTTTTTGCATATTGTTCCACATCTTTCCTTCCACTGTATCCAGGATCTCCAATTTTAATTCCTTTCTGAGTGGTTGGCATTGGTAGCTGGGCACCATTTAGTTTTTCTGGTCTCGGGGTTGTGAAGGCTGAGGTCCTCATGGGTTATCCTATCTTTGGACTAATTGTTTCCAAATGAGTTTGATTTTTTCACTCTTCTTTGCTCCAGATGAGAAGAGACCAATAGTTGCATCTGAGATGGCTACTCACCAATGCAGGTTGTAGAACAAGATTTTTATGTACTATGTTGTACCAATTGACTATGATGTCTCCCAAGACTATGATCTCGAGCCCACAGGCCTGGTGATTGTCCCTCTGAAGGTGTTTGGTTATCTCTAAGAAGCTACTCCAACCCTGTCCTCTGTGATTTCTATAACATATATGGATAATTTTGTAGCATAGGTACCTATGTAAGATTATCTTCAGCCAAATCTATCATTGGTCTAGAGTATATTCCTGTTTGCCTACTCCCACCTGATTTTCTCACCTGTCTATGCATTTACCCATAACCTAGTGTGGTGGTTATGTTTGTGCGTCAACTTGGCTGGACCTGCTTGAGTGGCTGGGCAGCTGGTGGTAGTCATTCCCCATGATGAGACTGGCAATCAACTCCATGGTGGGATCTACCACAAGCAGCTAAACAGCTGCTTTGGGTATGTGGTCTGCTTCCCACATATAAGCAGCAGCTTTGGGAATGGTCTTTAGCTTATGACATGCTTGGACCCTGCATGTAGGCGTGTCATTGTTCAGCAGCCTGCCATGTTCTGACAACCTGAGGACTTACAATGGACTTAAATTAATGGTCTCCTGTGTGGTTTGGTAACATCGGGACTGTGCCATTTTATTTGTCGACCTTGGGCTTGCTAGCTTCAGCAGCCAGTAGCTGCCTGAGTGAAGAGATGCCTGTAGCTTCAATGGGTCGGGAACAAGAGGCAGAGCTGAAGCCCAAGGCCAAGGGGCTTTCACACAGCCCCTAGAGCCTGGCACTTTGAACTTGGATTTAAAGCCTCCAAACTGTAAGAGAATGAACTCCTGTTTGTTAAGGCCATCCCATTTGTGTTATATTCCTGTCAGAGTGGTGCTAGGTAACCAGAACACAGGTGTTTGGTGCCAGTGGTAAAACAGTATTGTGCATGTAATAGTATTTGCCTCTATTGTCTATATCTTTTGTGCATGTTACTATGTCCTCCTTTTCCCAACTGTCATCATGCTGATCACAGACAATTTCCATACCACCCCTCCCCTCACCCAAATCAACATATGACCCTCAACTAGTTTGAAATTTTCTCTCCTCTTCCCTCCCATCCCTAGTAAGCAATAAAGTGAATTTCCTTCTCTGGGTAAACCTTTCCTTCACTTTTTACAATAACGGAGTCATACAGTATTTGTCCTTCTGTGATTTGTGATGTTATATTTTAAAAAACAATTTAAGTCTTTACTGCTACGTAAAAAAAAATGTAGAGTTTTCAAGATACCCTACCAGTCCCAGCCATCTTCTCTGAACAAAATGGAGGTACATGTATTTTCATATAGTTATTTAAAATATTTCATTCCTCAAATCTATATGCTTTATTCATTTTAACAACTAATGCAAGCAGCACTCCCTTTTAATACGAGAATACTATTTCTGTACCAAGTTTTCAGACTTTTTAAATTTTCTATTCCAGATAACTACTACATTAAAAAAAAAAAAATGTGTGTATGTATGTGTATAAGAATTCTTAGTAGCAGTCATTATTATCCATTTGGTACAAATCATTACATATTGAGATTGAGTGGCTGTCCCACTAATGAAAAGGAATAAAACATTAAGTCAATTTCTCTACTCACTGAAAGGGGATAAAAATAATTTGCAGCTAAATAATCTTTCAAAACCATAAGCAAATGAGAGTGTGAGTATATGATCAGTTTTAGGGTCTTTTTGTTGGTTTGTTTATTTTTATGATTAAGTTTCACTTAAAATTTAAAAACATATATTTTTATTTAAAGGAAATCATGATAGAGCACATTTTAAACCTTGTATTGAAGCCTGGCCTTTAAACCTCCAAGCCTAGCCTCAGAAGGTGCCTGTACAAATGGCCCAGGTAAAAGAAAAGCTTCCCAGGGCATATTTTAAAAAGCTTTCTACATACTCATTACGAACAGCACACACACACACACACAAACACAAACAGTATTTAGCTGTAACTTAAGGTTTGGTGCCCAAAGAGTTCTTCTCCCCTCCTGCAGCAATTTCTGAAATGCTCTTCTACTGTAACTCTTTGAGTCTTTATAAACCATTAAAACACTTTCTAAAGTCAACTGTTCATAGCTCAAATCTAACTTTTCTGCTAGCTTGAGTCGAGTCATGTTGAGTCCTGTTCTATCACTGCTTTGGTAAACCCAAAGAGTTTTACAACTTTCCATTTTCCAAGTAACTTTCAGAGCCTCTCTAGGTTTTTGCATTTTAAATCTAATTTGTCTTTTCTTTTTTGGAAAATGTATCATTTCACGTACACATGTGACTCTTCTTGCTTCTTTGTCTGTGTGGAGTTGTGGACAAGAGGATACACTGTGCTTTCACTCATCTTTCTAGGTTTGCTTAGACATTAATTCAGTTTTCTAATCTTTACCAGGCTGCTGTTTTATAAATCTGATGTCTCTAAACAGCTAACCAGTCCCATGATAAACAACTCACCCAACAAGTCGATTCATACAGCCAAAGGGATCCAAAAAAGCACAAGAGACAAGCACTTCAGGGACTAAATGCTTAGAAACAGCTATGTCTTAACAGACTCAATCAACCATTCCCAGACTTGAATAAGGAAAAGAACACCCCTTAAAGTATAATGGGAGTTCTGGTGGCATAATGCCTAAGGCATTTGACTGCTAACCAGAAGGCTGGCAGTTCAAACCCACCAGCCACTCCTCAGAAGGAAGATTGGGCAATCTACTTTAGTAGAGATACTGCTTCAGAAACCCAAAGAGGTGTCACTATGAATTGGATCTAACTCGTCGGCAGGGAGTCTGGTTTTATTGTGGTTCTCTCTAATAGTTATTGTTAGCATTTCTTCATGTGTTTGTTGGCCACTGCAATGCCTTCTTTAGTGAAGGCATTCATGTCCTTTGTCCATTTTTTAAATTGAATTGTTTGTCTTTTTGTTGATGAGGTGTTAAAATTTTCTATGAATTTTAGAGATTAGTCCCTTGCCAGCGATGTCCTTGCCAAAAACATTTTCCCAGTCTGTAAGTTGCTTTTTCACTCTTTTAGAAAAGTCTTTTGATGCACAAAAGTGTTTTATTTTTAGGAGGCCCCAGTTGTCTATTTTATCTTCTGCTGCTTCTGCATTCTTAAATTAGATTTGATAGCCTATTTATTTCATAAATTAGGGCCCCCAAGTTTGTCCCTTTTCCTTTGATGATATTTATAGGTTAAATTTTACATTTAGGTCCTTGATCTATGTTTAATTAGTTTTGGTATATAGTGTGAGGTATAGATCCTGTTTCATTTTTCTGCAAATGGATATCCAGTTTTGCCAGCACCATTTGTTAGAGAGACTCTATCATCCTCATTTGATGGATTTTATCTCTTTGTCAAAGATCAACTGTCCATAAGATGGGTGGATTTATTTCTAGGTTCTCACTTCTGTTCCATTGGTCTGTGTGCCTGTCGTTGTACCAATACCAGGCTGTTTTGACTACTGTGATGGTATAGTAGGTTCTGAGATTGAGAAGTGTGAGGCCTCCTACTTTGTTCTTCTTCTGCAGTAGTGCTTTGCTTACCTGAAGTCTCTTTGCTTTCCATATAAACTTGATGATTAGTTTTTCCGTCTCTTTAAAGAATGTTGATGGAATTTAGATCAGGATTGCATTATATCTGTAGATTACTTCAGTTTTATTGTCATTTTCACAATGTTAAATCTTCTTATCCATGAGCATGGGATGGTCTGCCATTTATATAAATATTTATTTGTTTCTTACAGTAGTGTTTTATAGTTTTCTTTGTATAAATCCAAAGTATATATTATATATATTATACATATATTATATATATTATA
>NW_006921628.1:5015276-5018415 GCF_000298275.1 Orycteropus afer afer
CTAAGGCATTTGACTGCTAACCAGAAGGCTGGCAGTTCAAACCCACCAGCCACTCCTCAGAAGGAAGATTGGGCAATCTACTTCCATAGAGATACCACCGTGGAAACCCAAGGAAGGGTCACAATGAATCGCATCCAACTCGACAGCAATGAATTTGGTTTGTTTTTTTGTTTTTTGGTTTTTTTTTTTGGTAAAGCAAAATAATAGAAGAAACGGAAGTAATGAAAATAGTGATACATTAAGTATGCACAATAGGTATTATGGTTCAATGAAATAACATTATTGCAATGGGGAAAATACTGAAACTGATGCTTCAGTTAATTTTGTCAGTTTATAAGGGATAACTACATAATGTTTATAAGAACTCATTTTAATTTGTATTTCTTATAAATCCATCTTTCCTCACTGTTGTTGTTGTTGTTAGTTGCCACTTAGTTGCCTTCACTTCATAGTGACCCTATGTTGAATGAAACAAAACACTGCCAGGTCCTATCCCACCCTCACATGGTTGCTATGTTTGAGCCTAGTGTTGCAGTCACTGTTTCAATCCATCTCGATCAAAGTCTCCCCATTTTGTGCCAACTCTATTTTACCAAGCATGATATCCTTCTTTGGGGACTAGTCCCTCCTGATAACATGACCAAAGTATGAGAAACGAAATCTGGCCATTCTCAGTTCTAAGGAGCATTCTGGATGTACTTTTTTCCAGACAAATTGGTTCATTCTTCTGGCAGTCAGTGATATATTCAATTTTCTTTGCCAACAGCACAATTCAAATGCATCAGTTCCTCTGCAGTCTTCCTTATTCATGTCCAGTTTTAGCACACACATGAGGTGACTGAGAAGACCATGGCTTGGGTCAGGCGCACCTTAGTCTTCAAAGTGACATCTTTGCTGTTTAACACATTTAAAGAGGTCTTTGGCAGCAGATTTGCCCAGTGCAGTATTTCGTTTGATTTCTTTTTTTCAGGGGGGTTCAGTTTTTATTATAACTTAAAAATTATATTCTTTAAGTCCTATAGGAAATCAAACTTTTTATATTACTAAAGTTTTAAACAGAAGTCAGCTTCTGCTTTTTTTTTGTTTGTTTTTTGGTTCTTTTCTTTTCTTTATTTTTATTGTGATTTGAGTGAAAGTGTACAGAGCAAATTCACTTTCCATACAGCAGTTCACACACACGTTGTCTCATGATATTGACTACAATTTACCCCAATGCAACAGCTCCCCTCCCACTTCCTCCTGATAGTTACCCTCTTCCCTGTGTCCATCCCTCCATGCATTCCTACCCCCTGAACTGTCCCCTGTGCATAAACAGCCTTTCTTTCTCCCATGATTGTTCTCTCCAAGGAGTGTATCTACCTCAGGTACATGTTCAAATCTTACGCCTATCTTTTGTTTGGCTGGAAGCCATAGGTGTGGGTTGAATTCCTGACCTGAAGGGCAGCTAGGGACCATAGTCTCAGTGGTTCCACCAGGCTCTATCAAACCAGCAAACCTGGTTCCCTTTTTTTTCCCCCCTCAAATGATTTGATATTTGTTCCACATTGTTCTCCCTCTCTATCCAGGATATCCTACATACATACCCCTTCGAGTGGTTGACAGTGGTAGCCAGGCACCATCTAGTTCTGCTCTCATAGTCGTACAGGCTGAGGATTGCACAGTGTACCAGATGCCTGGACTAACTGTTTCCATGAATCTTTGGTTTTCTTCATTCTTCTTTGCTCTGGACGAGGAGAGACCCATCGTTGCATCTAGATGGCTGCTTGCAAGATTTAAAGATTCCAGTCGCTACTCAACAAAGTAGGAGGTGGAACAATGTTTTCTGCAGTATGTTATGCCAATTGAGCTTGATGTCCCCTGTGACCATGGTCCCGAGCTCATAGGTTCAACTGCTAGCTCCCTCTGGGTAGCTGACTGTGACCAAGAAATGACTATAACCTTGACCCTTGTCAGCTCTACTATACACCTGGGAATTCGTAGAGAACATAAAAATACACTTGTAGAACCATTGTCTGCCAACCTTATACATGTTCTTGGGTACACTCCCTGCTGCACAGACATACAGCCCACCTATCTATCCACCAATATACCCGTGATTGCCTTCACTGACAATGCAGTACTGTATATGCAAAAGGGTTCATGTTTGTTGTCTGCACCTCCCATGTACCTCTTTATGTCTTCCTCTTCCTCATTGCCATCATGTTGATCACTCACATTTGGTACATTGCCATTCTCTTCACCCACATGAATACTTATCTCTACCTATCTAACAGTGTTCCCGACTCTACCCTCCTACCCCTGGTAACCAACAAAGAAAATTTCCTTCCATAGATAAACCTTTCCTTGACTTTTACAGTAATGGACTAATACAATATTGGTCCTTCTGTGATTGATTTATTTCACTCAGCATAATGTCCTCCAAGTTCATCCATGTTATGTGGTGTTTTGCAGATTCTAAGTAGGCTTTTCTTGCTGTTCTTTTTCCAATTGTTGGAGATGTTGGTTTAAAGTGTTGATTTTGGCTCTTTCTTCTTTTTTGATGTGTGTATTTATTGCTCTAAATTGGCCTCTGATCACTACTTTTGCTGTGTTCCAAAGATTTTGGTATGTTGTGTTTTCATTCTCATTTGATTCATGGAACTTTTCAATTTCACTTTTCATTTCTTCTCTTACCCAGTCTTTCTTAAGGAGGGTATTTTTCAGTTTCCATGTGTTTACTCTTTTTCTGTTGATATCTCTATTGCTGATTTCTAATTTGATAGCACTGTGATCTGAAATGATGCTTTGCAGTATTTCAATATTTTTAAATTTATCAAGGCTTGGTTTATGGCCTAACATATGGTCTATCATGGAAAAAGTTCCATGTGCACTGAAAAAGAATGTATATTGTGCTGTTGTTGGGTGAAGTGCTCTGTAGATGTCTATAAGGTCAAATTGGTGGATTGTATTGTTTAGCTGTTCTGCATCTTTGTTGAGTTTCTTTCCAGTTGTTCTAGCTTTCATTGAAAAGCGGTGTATTAAAGTTTCCTACTATGACTGTGGAGTCATCTATTTACCTTTTCAACTCTTTTAAAGTCTGATTTATGTATTTTGGGGCTCTTTCTTTGGGTCCATAGATATTTATTATGGTTATATCTTC
>NW_006921628.1:5021089-5030864 GCF_000298275.1 Orycteropus afer afer
TGTTGTTGTTATGTGCCGTCGAGTCGGACCCGACTCATAGCGACCCCTCCTTGGGTTTCCGAGGCAGTATCACTACGGAAGTAGGATTGCCCACAGGCAGTTTGATGAGCAGTTCTACTCTATACTGCAGGATTGCTATGAGTTGCAATTGACTTAGAGGTAGTGGGTTTGGTTTTGGCTGGTTATTATGTATTTTATTAATTATTATTGTATTTAGTTACATTTCTTCAATAATGATGAATATAATTATTACATACTTTTTGAACCAAGCACTTTAACTACATTATTTAATTCTTTGAGCACCCTCCAAGTAAGTGATTGTATCCCCATTTTACAGAAGATAAAACTGTGGTTGAATGACATCAGGCATCACCCAAGGCTACACAGCTAACACAAGTAAGACAAAAAATCACCCAAGCTGGCTTTAGTTTTCAACCTGCACTCTTTCTACCACACTCTGCTACACTCCTTAGGCATTCTTCTGACCTGACCATTTTTGGAACTCTTACAGTAACTAGCCATTAAAAGTTCAATCCAACTCAAGGATTGATGGCCTTGCAGACAACCTTGGGCAATAAAGGTCATGGCTTGCTTGCTGAAGACCATATAAATGTTTTATTCTCCTGGATGAAGTCCAAGCTGAAAGACGGAGTTTGCAAATCTCATGGCATTTTCAGCTCTAGAAGTGGCTTGAGCTCTCTCCCACTGTGAATAACAGGCTAGGGAGAGACCATTTGAGGGTGAAACACAGTTATCAAAGACTGATGAAAAGTTAAGCCAAAACAATAATTTTCACAAACATCCTGAGTCCACTCATGTCTGTGCCTCTGATCTTCATCCCCAGAGTAATGTGGTCACTGTCTGCAGGCCACCCTATGACAGGATTTGATGTACCTCAGTTCCAATTTCTGAGAGGAAGGGATTGCCAAAAACAAATCAGAGGGGGGATTGGGCAGGGAAACCTGTTCTGCAGCTATAGCAGTCCCTGAAAGGAAAGGGTTATATTCAATTCCACTGCACATGCTCATTCCCATACCTCTACTACAAAATTAAGCACAGATTTGTTTCTTTGTTTATTTTCCTGGAGAAAAAAAAATATATGTACACACATCCATATGGGGTGGAATATATGGTAACCCATTGCATTTGAGTCAATTCCAACCCACAGTGACCCCATGTGTGCAGAGGAGGGATTCCAGCCCTTATGGTTTCCAGCTATAATCTCTATGGAAACAGAATGCCACATCTTTCTCCTGCAGAGTGGCTGAGGGGTTCAAACTGCCAACCTTTAGGTTAGCTGCCAAGCACTTAATCACCAGGGCTCCTCAAAGTAAATGGTTGTTGTTGTTGTTGTTATGTGCCGTCGAGTCGGCCCCGACTCATAGCGACCCCTCCTTGGGTTTCCAAGGCAGTATCACTACGGAAGTAGGATTGCCCAACCTTAGACATTATTATTTCTTCTCTGAAATTTGCAAATTCTCTGCAGTGAGTATGCCTGTATTTTACAATAGATAAAAATCATAACAGTCATTGAATTTATCTCCCCTACTCCCACTGCTTTCTCATGGATGGCTGCATTACCTTATCTCACTACATTTTACAAAGCAACAAAAAAAGATTAAAACCAAGAACAAGGACTTTCAAAAAAGCAAGTGGAGAAGATGAAAATAAATTCTTGTTCAGTGTGGATAATATTTTCAGAAGCAAAGTGGTTTAAGTAAAAGAAATGTATAAAAGCATCTCAAAGTCTCAAAAGACCTGTTTGGGGCTATTCATGAATTTAATAATCATCCACTGGTTAAAAAATAATAGATGTTCAGGTGGTCAGTCCATCTGTAGTCTAGAACTGCGAAAAATGCAAGCCAAGTGCTTTCAAATGGACAACAGTGATATAAATTAATGTGTGAGATTATTTTCAAAATCTTCCAATAACAGATAACAGTAACAACAACAATAACAATAGCAGTATTAGCAATGCCTGCCTTTTACTGAATGCTTTCTACAGATCAGGCATAGGAGTAACAGATTAAATGCATCATCTCTTGCAATTGTCAGAGCAACTCAGTGAGGTAGGCACTTGTCTTAACCCTGTCTTACAGACAAGGAATCGAGGCTTAGAGAGTCTGAATACTTTGAGGAAAACAGCAGCACTGGGACTAAAACCAGTTCTATCTTAACCACTAACCTAAACCAAAATGTTAAAACACTGAAGTCAGTTAAACTGGCTTCTAGAAGCAACACCTTATGCAACAATCACCTTCCATGGTCGGAGAACAAATTTAGCAATGAGAGCAATTTGGGGGGAAATAAAAATCACAAACTTAAAATAATGAGGAAATTTGGAAGAGAGAGGTCTACTAAAACATAATGCTAATTCCCAAGACAGAGAACACCAAGGGAACTCATTAGAAGGACCCAAACATCTTGGTAAGTAAGAATTCCAAAGGTTTTTCCCTGAATGCACTTTGAAATCTGTTTGTAAACTAACAATCATGCACATTCTTCTTTATTATCTATGTCTTTCATAATATTACATGAAGTAGATTATGTAAGTTATTTGGGAGAAGTTCATACATAAACTGTAAACTTCCAGTCACACCAAGAGTACAAAAGTTTATAATCATACCTTGGTTTTCATGAACTTGGAGTGACTTTTGTAAACCTCTATTTGTTTGATCTCTTCTTCACGGTCCTCAGTGTTCAGTACACCATTGGCTTTTAACATCTGGATCTCATCCTCAAGATCCCTTATGTTTCGCTCCAATGAAGCAATTTTTGTGTCCTTTGGTAAAAAAGGAAAGAAAATTATTTTTCAGTACCATTACAATGGATTTAAAAAAGTGATTTTTGTAGTAATACATTAAGATGTAGACATAGCACTGAATACAGAATAACTTACTTTTTTTTTTACTTCTGAGCATCATTTGTGAGAATTTTTTTTTTTTAAAGTTCCCCTTGAAAATCATGTCCCAATAGGATACAGAGAGTTACCTGGTATGATTGTCTAACACCTGAGAATCAAAATACCAATGCAACAGTGATAAAGATAATTTAAAGTGTTAAGAAAGAAAAATACTATTGAAGGTTATAAATTTGCTTTTTGAAATATAGTTTACAAGTTTGTATTTTTAAGTCCACTTGTAAACACAGAAATGGTTTATCCACATCTACATTCGGTGGTGGTTTTATAAGGTATGCTAGGAATTCAAGCCTGAGAGAGAAGGAAATTCAAGTCTATCAATGTGGAAAATAATTCTCATCTAAAATACAGAAATAAATTAAATTAAATAACTGAATCCTGATTGAGTATGTCTGATGCCCTAAATACTGAAAATTTATGTTATGTTGTTATTTGCCGTCGAGTCGGCCCCGACTCATAGCGACCCCTCCTTGGGTTTCCGAGGCAGTATCACTACGGAAGTAGGATATTTATAGCAAATGGTAATAACTTATCACAGCATCATGATTTATGTAGCAAGCAGACAGGTCTCTGTGTGACAAAAACATGACTACCACTTTACAGGGTATTTCGAAGCTATTGATTTACTGAGACAAAGAAATGAGAAAAATTACACTCAAATGTGGGTTTACTTGACAAAACAATAATCATTGAGAAAGTAATAATAATAAAGAAATAAGACACTAAACACAGGATAAAGTATAATAAGAAATGATGTATTAGAAAGTAGAAAAGAGAAAGCTTTTATAGGGGTAGAAAAAAAGTCCCCAATTTCAGGTATCAGGTATTAGACTCAAATCAGTCTTTGAAATCAAACACATTAAAATTATGCCTTAAAGTCCTCTATCATTATTTATCTTCTATTTTGTTATAAAGATTCAAGGAGCTGACATTACATTTGCAACTGAATGTTAATTTTTTTTTTTTAAAGGCTACCAATTCATTTTATTTACTTACTAACTTAAAAAAATATATTTAAAAATTTATTAGTAATTAAGACTTAAAAGATTAAAAACAAGGCTACCAATTCACTTTATTTACTTACTAATTTTAAAAAAATTATTTAAAAATTTATTAGTAATTAAGATTTAAAAGATTAAGCATTACAAAAGCAATGGCAATGAATGGATTAATTTATAACTAACTCATGCAAAATTTGCAGCAAATATGTCTGTCCTGATTTTGTGGCTATATTCTATTTTATTTTTCTTTATTATAAGACCAATGGAATGTCTTGCTCAGCAAGTTGATAGTTATAATATCATTAACATAAATAACATTGCATTATAATATTTTCTTTAAAATAGTATTACGTTAATGATGATAATATTATCATTAACATTGTCATCATCATTAAAAGGAAAAGCAGCAACTATTAGGGCTCTACTATGTGTCAAAGGAACTGTGATGGTACAGTAGTTAAACCATTTGGCTGTTAACCAAAAGATCAGCGGTTTGAAGCCACCAGCCACTCAGTGGGAGAAAGACGAGGCAGTATGTTTCCATAGATTTACAGCCCTGAAAACTCTATGAGGCAGTTCTACTCTGTCCTACAGGGTCGCTGTGCATTGGAATCGACTAGGCACTGAGTTTGGGGTTTTGTGTGCTAATAACTATGAGCATTAAGTTCTATGAATACTTTTATTAATTTTCGGGAAAAAAACTGATAAAATGATTTTGAAATTTTCAAGATTATGAAATGTTACATTCTGTGGTATTTAATTTTCCTTTAAAAATAATACTGTATTTTTCCAGTTATAACAACAATATACTTTAAGTTCATGCAAAATGGAGAAAATTGTTTCTGACCCTACCATCCAGAGAGAACTACCATTAATATTTTTTATGTATATCCCAACATTTGTCCTCTCTTGCATTCAATTTCTGTAAATCTTGTGTAGTGAGTGAGGCCAGTCATCCTTAGACATTCAAGTGAGTTCTGAACTGGAGAACTCCACAGAGAGCAAAGGAAAATCAATAATGAAAAGGCTATCGAAAAAGAACTTTTAAAAGTTCATAGAGTCTTCTTGAATAAATGAAACTCATTTTAAATCATATTGTCTATGAAACTCAGACTTGTTCACTACAGAAAACTTGAAGAATTATATAGGTAATTATGAATACTCACAATCCTACCATTTAGATATACTCAACTATTAACATTTTTATTTAATCCTATGAATATCTTAGAAGTGTGTTTTTACCTTAAAACATAATAAGATAGATAATTAATTTGTATGAGAGTCTAAAATCAGAGGCAGTTGGTGTGTATAAATAGAGCAGTCTGAAAGCCGAGCCTCAATTCCATGTTAAAGTCTTGCCATGAGTCTAGAATCTACGTTGAATTTTAAAGCTACAGCCATTCTTCTAACCTTGATGCTGACTTAACCATGGTGTGGACCATAGACTCCAAATGGGACATTCTTCTCTGAGGTCTGCCAGATACAAGTTACCACAATCTATTCCCAGAAGGTCTTTCTGCTATGGGCAAATAGATGTAAGATGTGATAGCTTATACTCAAAAGCTCTTGATGCACAGCAGTATCAATAAATCTTTACAATGGACCCCCAGAAACAGACATGATTGAGAAAACAATTTTTATAGCACATTACCAAAATGTTCTGTCATTGTCCTTTGGCCAACCTGTAATAAACTGAAGAGCACTTAGGCTTGCAATTATGTACACTAACCGACCACCTAATCCCACATATACATGATTCACTAAACCTACAAAGTCCCTGCTCTTAGATATCTACCTTTAGCTCCCCTTACTGTCTTTCAGCCAATTATGATTTTGTAACTTTCAATTCCTGCTCCAACTGTACAAAAACATATTCTTCCTCATTGTGCAGAAAGGCAGCCATCTTCACCCTGTAAATTGTGACTGTCTGGACTGTCTCCATCCTCCAATAAACCTCTTTTGTTTTTACTTGAAGCAGACTATGTGATATTGCTCTATGACAAATTTAAACTCTAGTTAGTGTGATGTAGATTTTTCTCCTTTATTAAGGACAACTTGGCCATTGATGACATTTACAAATATCTACGCTCAATCTTTTGGAGTCTTACTGTAAGTAAAATGTGAAAGGAAGGTCCAATACCCTTATTTTTCCTGTGTAAAATCTCCTGGGATTTCAGACCCAAGTGTGACCCTATTTTGCATGTATACAAATTGGAAGAGATCCATATTTGTACACATTCCAAAGAAAGGTGATCCCACAGAACATGGAAATTATCTAACAATATCATTAATATCACATCCAAGTAAAATCTTGCTGAAGATAATTCAAAAATGGTTGTAGCAGTATATTGACAGGGAACTTCCAGAAATGCAAGCTGGATACAGAAGAGGACATGGAACAAGGGATATTATTGCTGATGTCAGATGGATCTTGGCTGAAAGCAAAGAATACTAGAAAGATATTTACTTATGTTTTATTGACTATGCAAAAGCATTTGACTGTGTGGATAACAAATTATGGGTAACATTGAGAAAAATGGGAATTCTTGAACACTTGATTGTGCTCATCAGGAACCTGTACATAGACTAGGAGGCTGTCCTTCAAACAGAACAAGGGGATACTGCCTGGTTTAAAACCAGGAATGGAGTGTGTCAAGACTGTATCCTTTCACTATACTTACTCAATCTGTATGCTGAATAAATAATCTGAGAAGCTGGACTATATGAGGAAAAGTATGATATCAGGATTGGAGGAAGACTCATTAACCATCTGAGATATACAGATAATACAACCTTGCTTGCTGAAAGAAAAGAGGACTTGAAGTACTTACTGACGAAGATTAAAGAATACAGTCTGCGGTATGGATTAGACTACAACATAAAGAAAAAAAAAAATCCTCACAACTGGACCAATAAGCTTTGTTGTTGTTAGGTACCATCAAGTCATTTTTGACTCACAGCAACCCCATGCACAGCAGAATGAAACAATGTCCGATCCCGTGCCAGTCCATGATCCCTGCTATACTTGAGCCCATTGTCGCAACCACCATGTCAATCCATCTCATCGAAGGCCTTCCCCTCATAAATACTTGTGAAAACACTAAACATAATTATAAATAACTTATATTTAAAGATTTATACACAAGACAATTTTATATCTATCATTCAAAGGTATAAAATAGGTTGTTGAGTGGGCAACTCATAAATAACTAATGTCTGGGTCATTTATTAGTTAATAAGTAACTAATTACGTATTAACTGATTAAAGTGCTCAGCTGCTGACCAAAAGGCTGGAGGTCTAAGTCCACCCAGATGTGCCTTGAAAGAAAGGCCTGGTGATCTATTTCCAAAAACTCAGCCACTAAAAGCCTTGTGGAGCACAGTTCTACTCTGACACACATGGGGGCACCATGAGTTGTAACTGACTCAACATCATCTGGTTTTCTTGGTTTAATAAATAAATAACACCCAGAATTGAACTCTGAGCAGCTGTTTATGCAGTGACCTACCCTGCTGGTTCTCAAAACAGCCCTGAACATAAGCACCAGCCCACGAGTCCAGCGATTACAGAAATGAGGATGAAAGTCACATGGGAAGTCTAAAATAAGTTTACTCTAAATTTTTTTTTTTTCAGTCCTCTCTGGGCTTTTTCTAGGGCATGTCTACTGTAGACTGATAGTAAGCTTAGATTCAGGGAGCTCTCTCTTTCATTCAACATATACACTGGGCACTTGTTGGGTACCAGTCACTTCGCCAGCCATATGAGGTACAAGGTAGAATTCAACAAAAGTCATCAATATCCTTTCTCTAACATGAAATAAAATCTAGACCTATGGTACTCAAAGTGTGGGCCAGAGACCAGAAGCATTGGCTTTTCAGAAATGCAGAATCTTAGGCTGCACCCAAAGCTGCTGAATCTGAATCTATATTTTTGGTCCCCAGGTGACTTGTATGTTCCAATGACTACAGTCATCCAAGATACAAAAAAGACAAGACTGACCAATGCAAAACAGGCCAGGATAACTGTTGGCCAAGCATATTGAGAAAACAATGAACTCACTATCAAATATATCCATATTGGCATAAGTATATAACAACCCTAAGAGTAACTTTCTGGAGCATCTTTTCCTGTCAGGATGCCACTATTATCCCTTTTTGTGTTTGCCAAACATTATGTTCCCTTAAATAGCAAGGAACAGATTTTATTGCCTCTCTAGGAACTGTGAACACTGTGAAATGGCAAATGGGTGGAACATCAGAAAAGCAGTATCATTTAGTCACAAAAAAGTGATAATTATGTTATTGTAGAGTGACATGATGTGCTTTCATTTCAAATGTAGTAAGAATTACTGGTTTCATTTAATATCAGGCCGAGAAAGAAAATATAAGCAGTTTCTGCGGAGCACGGAATGCACCCTGATCACGTATCAGTCTACAGACGTTGATCAACAAACGATGGGCCAATTTGGCTTAAAGAAGACGTGATCTAATGTTCAGGATACGTCCCTACATAATTATATTACACTTTATTTAGAATAAAATTCTAAACTATTATTACTATATACCACAGAAGCTCCTAAAGGCTTAACTTTTAAAAAATCATCTAGTCAAAGCTGTAGACATAACTGAATAGCCTTTGGTCTTAGGCTATCTGAGTAATGCCTTGCTGTTGGAAGGATTTACTATGTGGGATTAACCACTATTATATGAGCCCAAGTTAAGCACTCTAGAAAGAAGCCCATCAATTTGGGCCTAGGACATGTTAGGAGGAAAAACGAAAAATCAAAAGCTCATCTTCTTGGACCATATCAAACCATAAGAAGATGGTGACCTAGATTAGAAGATGACAAGGACATGCTGTTTTTGTGGGTTTTGGTCATATAGATGGTATCTGATTCTTGATGGCAACATGTACAAGCACAGAATTAAGTTGGATTAGGTCAAATTAAAGCTTTTATGTTTCTTTTCATGGTCTTGTTTTCTTAATTCTGACTCATTCTCTATTAAGTTCATGCCTGGAAACTCATCCTTCCTATCATCCTGTGCCTCACAGACACAGAATGCGGCTTTCATGGTCCTTGACGGACACTGACCTTTGAGCTTTTGTTCTCCACATATGTATGAATTTATTGTTGTTGTTAACAGATTCAAGTGTAACAAAAAGAGCTAAAAATAAAACTGTCCAGACTGACTGCATGGGGAGGTGAAGAATCTGACTTTTAAAGAATCAAACAAACATGGATGCAGATGGGATACCATCTTCGTTCAAGCTTTCACATTTCTGAGCATGACACTCAGCCTATATCAAAGAGAACCCTGTTCAAGAGCATGTTATGAAAATTACAACCACATATAATGTATATAAAGTACCTAATATGGACCCTCCTCCAGAATAATAAAGGACTACAAGCATTATCCTAAGTTAATAATAATGTATTAAGACCCTAGCAACTCCCTAGTTCTGTTATGCTTACAAATAGAAGACATAAATAGTTTCTTCTCTTTTTTTTAAATTCCACTCTGCTTAACTTGGTGACCTTGAAAATGTCTCTGACCTCACTAATCCTGTAATCTAAGGTTGTTAAAAGGATTAAACGGATGACAAAATGCAAATTTTCTGGAATAATAGCTATTGCATAGTTGTTATTGTCATTTCCGACTCATAGTGACCCCATACACAGCAGAACGAAACACTGCCCTATCCCACGTCAGCTCCATGATCTCTGCTATACTTGAGCCCATCATTGCAGCCACCATGTCAATCCATCTCGTTGAAGGCCTCCCCCTCTTTCGTCGACCCTCCACCCTACCAAGCATTACATCCTTCTCCAGGGAATGGTCTCTTCTGACAACA
>NW_006921628.1:5030964-5034314 GCF_000298275.1 Orycteropus afer afer
ATGGATTTGTTCATTATTCTACTATTAGGGAATTGCAAATTAAGACAACAATAAAATATCACAGTATACTTATCAGAATGGTTAAAATACAAAGCACTGACAACACTAGATGTCTAGGCTATGAAGCAACAGGAAATCTCATTTATTTCTGGTGGAAATAAAAAATGATGTAGCAAATTTAGAAGATAGTATTGCTGTTTCTTAGAAAGCTAACCATGAGCTTACCACATGATCCAGTAGTCATGTCCATAGTTATTTACCCAAGTTGGTTGAAAATGTATGTATACACTAAAACCTGCTCATGAAGGTTTATAGCAGTTTTATTCATATTAACCAAAATCTGGAAGGAACCCAGAAGTCCCTCAATAGTTGAATGGTAAAATATGCACATTCATAAAATAGAATATTATGCTTAAATTGAAAGAAATGAGAAATCAATACATGAAAAGACTTCACAAAACCTGTAATTCTGATTATTAAGTGAAAGAAGCTAGTCTGAAAATGCTACATAGCACATTGTTCCAACTATATGATATTCTAGAAAAAGCAAAAATATGGATAGTAAAAATATCAATGTTTGCCAGAATTCCAACGTTAGGGGTAAGGGTGGATAGGTGGAGCACAGAAGACTTTCAGGCAATGAAACTATTTTGTGGGAAATCGTAATAGTGGATACATGACATTATGTACTTTTTTAAACTCATAGAACTGTACAACACAAGAGTGACTCTAAGGTAAACTATGGTCTCCAGTTAACAATGATACAACAATATTGGGTCACTGATTATATAATTATAGATTATATAAATAAGTCACAGTAACATAAGATGTTAATAATATAGGAAACGTGTGTCAAATGAGAGGAAGAGCAGGGAATACTTTATGTTCAATTTTTCTCCAAACATAAAACTGTTTTAAATATAAAATATTTTATTTTATATCCTGTTTTCTAGCTGTTATAAATGTGTTACTTTTTTTGTGTGCTCAGCTTTTCCTTTTGGGTACCACATCTCCCCAACTCCTTATGGTTTTGCTAGGGTTTTGAATTGTGTGGGTCTGACAATGGTAAGTACTATGGGACCCAGGACACAGTGATTGGTCCAGGTGTGAACACAAGACTCCAAAAAGGCCAAATGAGTTCTTTAGGGGTGGAGGAAGCTGGCATGAATACAGGGAAAGAGAAAGTTTCTCTCATTTTCTGAGATTATGAATCTTAAGGAAAATGTGGGTCAATGGTTGGCTTGCTGTAACCTTTGACAACCATATATTGAGATCCTGCCTGAATGGCTGAGCTCTTTGAATATCATGTGAACACGTAGATACAGCTACATCTGAACCATCTACTTCCCAGAATACCAAAAGATAAAAGTAGGGCTTCTGCTGATTGTAACCAAAAAGGTCTAATACACAAGTGAGAATGTGAAAGAATAACACTAAAATATACTTTGATATATTATTCTGTTAGCCTACAGACAGAAATAAACAAATGAATAAAACCACCATAGCAGAGTTAAGTAATCTCCAGAAAGTATAGGACCCAGATATGGGATTTGGAGATGGATAAGATTATTAGAAAATGAAATGCTTTTCAGCCAGTAGAAATAATACATGTAAGTTCATGAGCACTCAGCACGTAACAAAAAAAAACCCAAACTCACTGCCATCGAGTTGGATTTGACTCATAGTGAGTGACCCCTCCGTTGGTTTCTGAGGTGGTATCACTATGGAAATAGATTGCCCAACCTTCCTTCCAAGGAGTGGCTGGTGGGTTTAAACTGCCAGCCTTCTGGTTATCAGTCAAATGCCTTAGGCACCACACCACCAGAGCTCCCACTCTGCTTATAGCATTTAATAAATGTAAGTTGAAAGAATAAGAGAGTGAGTATTACATATGTATCATCAAGAAATAAGAAGACAGGAACAATTAATGTTGTGGTTGTTGTTAGGCACTGTTGAATCAGTCAATTCTAACTCATAGTGAGCCTATGTACAAGACAACAAAATGCTGCCCAATCATGTACTATCTTTGCCATGTTTGAGCCTACTGTTGCAGCCACATTTAAGTTGTATGAGAGTTGGAACTGAGACAAACGTAGAGTCCAAAGATGCCCAGTCTTCAGAATCAAGCTAGGAGTTTGGACTTTGGCCTGTCTGAGAGTCATTTATCAGCTAGTAAACAAGGAGGCAGAAGGATGGCCTTTGGGAAGTTAATAGTGAAAACAGAAGTTGAGACTGCTGAGATGATAAAATCATCTGTGTAGAGGTAGGACAGTTCTCTGATTTGAGTGGTCAATCAAGGAGAAAGAAGACAGTGGAGGGATCACCTAAAGAAAGAAGGTAAAAAACAATGGAAATTACAGAAAAAGTCCCAGAAAATAAGAGAGTACATAGTTTCAAGAAGAAAGAGGAGTCAAAGAAAGCCTTGAAGAGAAAAAAACTAAGAAAACAATTAGAATGTCATTGGTGACACAGGCAGTTTCAATGGAGTTGTGTTATCGTGACTGGAAACTGAACCCCAACATTTTAAATCCCATGGACTCAGAAGTGATTGCTGGGTCATTCAAAAACCAGTATAGCACAGCACAAAAACCAACCAGAAAAGACACCATGTGGAACACTGGAACAGGGTCTGAGAAGTCCCAGCAGGACCTAGGTTAATCCTTTACTTGCTGTATTTCAGAGTCGCAGAAGAAGGGCTAGTGTGGAAAGGTACTCTAGGGGTTTAGGGTAGCCATGGAAGTATTTCAATAGTTTAACAACCAGTGTAGCTATAGCTATGATCTCCGCTGAGTAGTGGCTCTGCATGGAAGGCAGCTTTAATTACTGCAAGAACTTTCGACATGCCTACTCCTGAGAGTGAGCACTGACTAATCAAAATTATTTCTATGTGCCTGTGAAACACACTAAAACCGAGGTTCCCCAGTGCCAGCCCACAAGGAACTGCATCAAAATCATTTAGGGATTATCCAAAAACTACCAGTGACTTGATTTCATCCAGAGACATTTCATTTCAGAAGGGCTGGGACACAGATATCTGCATTTATTTTTAAGTTCCTCAGGTTGAGCATGAAACACATGGAGGTTTGTTTTTTATACCTGTGTTTTCTCCCTCACTGATGTCTCATTAGTGTACCAATTTTAAGAATATGAGTAAGTTTGTGTTCTCTGAATATACAAAAAGGAATAGTGTAAGACAGAAGCAAATGATATTTTTCAAAAGTCATGACACTGGGAGGCGGGGCAAGATGGCGGACTAGGCAGAAGGATTGCACAGACCCTCTTCAACAAAGAAAAGGGAAACCAATTAACACAGACAAAGAAGATAATCTTGGACCCCTGAGCCTTGAAGG
>NW_006921628.1:5041625-5066830 GCF_000298275.1 Orycteropus afer afer
AAAAAAAAAAAAAAAAAAAGTCATGACACTAAAAATGCAGTTAATAATAATAACAACTGATTGTATTGATTGCTTATACAAATATTATGCTAGCAAAATCTCATTTAATTTTTCCCATAATCCTATAAAATAAGCACTTATTTTACCCAATTTAGAGGTCCCTGGATGATACAAATGGCTTGCACTTGGCTATTAAAGGTTGGTGGTTCAAACTCACACAGTGGCACCATGGAAAAAAGGTTTAGCCATCTGCCTTCATAAAGTTCATACCCAAGAAAATCCTATGAAGCAGTTCTACTCTGTAACACAAAGAATTACCACGAGTTAGAATCAACTAAAAGGCAACAAGTTTGTTTGTTAACCATTTTAAAGGTGAGGAAACTAAGATTTATAGATGGTGAATAAGTTGTTCAAGGTTTTTCATTTAGGAGACTAGCCTAGTTTCCTTGATAGCCTTCCTTTGAATAGAACAGAGAAGTCACTCATTGTGACCTTGCTGTCCCCAGACCCCAGGAGAGATTGGTTTCAGAGGAGGTGTGCCACCTAGAAGCTGGGCTATTTTGGTCCTTTCTTCCAGAAAGTGCTAAAGATCACAGAGCAAGACCAAAAGAAAATAGTGAAGTGGTGGGGGAAGAGAGGGCAGGGAGGAGAGAGTTGCAGAAACTGCTTCCAGATGAGAGGGTACTCCCTCAGAGTGAAGCCCCACCCTCCCAAGGAATGGCTTGAACATCATCTTTCTGACCCCAATGAACACAAAGAGGGCTTGAATTCCAGCTGCCTATGCTATAAGCACACCAGAGATTCAACAAAATACTCTATTTGGAAAACAGTGAATGCATTTCTGGGACCATAAAAAAGATGGATAACCGACTCCTCCATATCTTTCCAATGCTCTTTATGAAAAGATCGGGTGGAAGAGCTCTCTTTACTGGGCTTCCAGCATTGCAATCAGTATACTTTCATTTCCCGTTTCTTTTAATCCCCACCCTAATAGCCCTAGTTCAGGGCCTCCTCAGGCTCTCCAAAACATACCGCAAATCCTTCTATGCTCAGTTTGTCTCATGGAAAAAGCAACAGGCGATGAAGGAATTCAGGCCACCCCAAGTCACTAGTGTGGCCTGATGAATGTGGAAACTGGACCATGTCTTTGGGATGAGGCATGTGATGGTCGGTACACTGTCATTACTGAAACTTGAAAGGGGAAGTTCACATGAGGCCTGTGGTTGGCTTTTCAACCCTGCTGGCAGAAGGGGTGTACGCCAGTAAGGAAATTGCAATCCCTAAATAAACAATAGGCTGGGAGCACTAGCAAGGGAGAGGGCAGGGGCTCCTGGCCCGGCCAGAGCCGGACAAGATGAAGCAAACAAAGTTGAGACTTAGATTTTACAAGAATTTCATATCAATTCGGACTCCTTAGGCTTTTGCAAATCTCTAATTGCCATTCACCAAGCTTCCTGATTTGGTAGAATTTTTAATGCAGGAACTAAATCCAATCCCTTCATATGTAAAATGAGAACAGTGAAAGCTAGTAGGAAAAAATGACTTGCCAAAGGTCCAACAGCTAGTAAGCCAAGTCTCTAGCCCATTTATTGTGCTACAGGCCTCATGGAAGTATTTTTTCCTCCTTTCAAAGATACTTTTAAAATCTTTTCCAAAAGATAAACACTTGTGTGTATTCAGAGCTAGGCCTCCTGCCTTAAGAGTTAATTAACTTCTTTCCTTCTGGAGTTCCTAGTTCAAATTACCACCTTTTTGAGGGGTAAGACTCAATTTCCAGACGAAAAGGGAAAAAACCGAGAGCAAAGATAAACTGTCTATCTGTAAGCTTTATACAGATGAAGGCTGGGATTTTCCCAAGCCTTCATCCATTTCAGTCTTCACCACGACCCGATGGAGCCTGGTATGGGGTCCCATTTCACAGATTGGGAAGCTGGAATTTAGGGAATTATTAAACTGCAGAACCAGAGTCTCAGTTTTTATAAATAATCCAACCTTCTCTCCTAAACAAGGAGCTCTGGGTACATAGTGGTTAAAGCATTCAGCTGCTAACCAAAAAGTTGGCGACTTGAACCCACCAGCTGCTCCGTGGGAAAAAGATGAGGCAGTCTGCTTCCATGAAGTTTGTAGCCTTAGAAACCCTAAGGGGGCAGAGTTCTACTCAGTCCTATAGGGTTACCATGAGTCAGCAGCAACTCAATTGCAATAGGTTTGGTTTTGGTTTTTCCTGTCCTTTACAGCCTTCTCAGATCAGGAAAAGAAAGAAAAGGCAAGATAAACTGTCTATCTGTAAGCTTTATACAGATGAAAGAGGTTTCTTTTAATGAAATTGTTATTTTCCTAATTGATAATTCTTAATCATTTTCAAGTAACAAATACACATTATTGAAAACAAGAAATGTAGGGGAAAATAAAAGATTTAAAAAAAAATCCTCTACCACTCAGAATTGGTATATCAATATTTTGGTACAAGTTTTTTTCATTGAGAAATTTAACTTCTTGATATATTAAGATTAACTCTCTGAATACTATAATCCTAAGAATATTATTTCCTGGTTAGCTATCTCATAGCTGTTTTTATTTTTAAGCACTCAAAGCTATTGGTCATTTCCTTTATATTATCTTTTTTTTTAGTAACAGTTTTACTGAGAAATAATTAACATGCCAAAAAAATTCACCCTTTTAAAGTGTACAGTTCAATGGTATTTAGCGTATTCACAAAGCTGTACAACCATCACCACTATATAATTCCAAAGAAGTTTCATCAACCCAAAAAAGAAACTCTACCCTTCAGCCCTAAATCTCTGGTAACCACTAATCTACTCTCTGTCTCTATAGATTTGCCTATTATGAACATTTCACATAAATGAAATCGTAATACATGTGGTCTTTTGTGACTGGTTTGTTTCACACAGCACAAGGTGTTCAAGGTGAATCCATGTGGTACCATGTATCTGTACATAATCCATTTTTATTGCTGAGTAATATTCCATTTTGTATATCCATTCATTGGTTGACAAAACATTTGTTTTCATTTTAACCATTGTGTAACAGTGCTAAGGCCATTCAGGTACAGGTTTTTGTGGAGACATGTTTTCAATTCTCTGAGGTGTAGGCCTAGAAGGTGATTTGCTGGGTCACATAGTAACTCTATGGTTAACATTTTGAGTAATTTCTAAACAGTTTTCCAAAGTGGTTATATCATTTTACAATTCCACCAACAGTGTATGAGGGTTCCAATTTCTCTACATATGTATCAACACTTATTTACTGCCTGTTTTATTTTAGCCATCTTTTGTTATTATTGTTATTGTTAGTTGCCATCAAGTCAGTTCCAACTCTGAGTGACCATATGTACAACAGAACAAAACACTGCCCAGGCCTATACCATCCTCACAATTATTGCTTTGTTTGAGCCCATTCTTACAGCCACCGTGTCAATCTATCTTGTTGAGAGTCTTCTTTTTCAGTGACTCTCTACTTTACCAAGCATGATGTCCTTCTCCAGTGCCTGGTCCCTCCTGATAACATGTTCAAAGCACATATGGTGAAGTCTCTCCATGCTCCCTTCTAAGGAACATTCATCAGTATGTACTTCTAAGACAGATTTGTTTACTCTTCTGGCAGTCCGTGGCATAGAGGCAGTCCCCAAGTTATGAAGGTCCAACTTATAGACAACTTCAACTTGCCTTTTAATGTAGGGCTTTGACCTGGTTCTGCATGGTAAAAGCAGCAAAACAGAAACAGACCAGAACTTTTACAATTTGGCTGATTCATCAAGGTAACTGGAACGGGAAAAATTAAGGGTAGTAGCTCAGAATGGGAAGACTTAGAAGGCATTGTGAGTACTTTCAGAAACCTGACATGTGAGACTGGATTACTAGCAGGACTGTGGAGAGCCATACACAAGAAAAGCAGGATGGTTACTCACCATCTTTGAACTGGGCACCACCATCTTTGAGTGGGTATTATTTTTGAAGCTCTGCTTTAATGTAAATTTTCCCTAAGTTTGAAACAATTGAATCAACACCTACTCAAAATTAATTCTTCATCACACTTCACTTGCTGCAGGTGCAGCTTTTAAATCATTGAAAACATTTTCAAAGACTTTTCTTGCACAAAAGTAAGCCTAAATAAGAATCATATATACCTGGTCGGACTGACCTACAAATTCTTACAGACACAGTTAGGAATGGATCTCATTCATAACCTGGGGACTGCCTGTATTCAATATTCTTCACCAACACCATAATTCAAAGGTATCAATTCTTCTTCAGTATTCCTTAGTCACTGTCCAGATATTGCATGTATATGATGTGACTGAAAATACCATGGCTTGGATCAGGCACACCTTAGTCCTCAAAGTGACATCTTTGCATTTTAACACTTTAAAGAAGTCTTTTGCAGATTTTCCCAATGAAATATGTCATTTGATTTCTTGACTGCTGCTTCCATGGGCACGGATTGTGGATTCTAGTAAAATGAAATCAATGACAAATATTTTCTGTTTCATGGTGTTGTTCAATGGTCCAGATGTGAGGATTTTTCTTTTCTCTATGCTAATGTGTAATCTATACTGCAGACTGTAATCTTTGATCTTTATCAGTAATTATCTTCACTTTTAGCAAGCAAGGTTGTGTCATCTGTGTATCTCAGGTTGTCAACAACTCTTCCTCCAATCTTGATGCTGTGTTCTTCTTCATATAGTCCAGCTTCTGAGATTATTTGCTCAGATTATGTGCTCAGTATTATCTGCTCAGGCTCTATAAGTATGATAAAAGGCTATAACCCTGACACACATCATTCCTGCTTTTAAACCACATGGTATTCCCTTGTTCTGCACTAAAAATTGCCTCTGTCTATGTACAGGTTCCCCATGAGTAAAATTAAGTTCTGGAATTCCCATTTTTTTGCAATATTCTTCATTATTTGTTATGACCTACACAATCAAATGCCTTTGCAAAGTCTATAAAACACAGGTTAAACATATTTCTGGTATTCTCTGCTTTCAGCCCAAATCCATCTGATATCCCACTCATTCCACATCCTTTTCTGAACATGGCTTTAATTTCTAGCAGTTCTCTGTTGATGTAGTGCTGCAACCAGTTTTGAACTACCTTCAGCAAAATTGTACCTGTGTCTGGTATTAATGAGACTGTGCCATAATTTCCACATTCTGTTGGATCACTCTCATTTGGAATGCACAAAAACATGGATCTCTTCCAGTTGGTTAGCCAGGTAGTTGTCTTAGAAATTTTTTGGCATAGATGAGTCAACACTTCCAGTGTTGTACTGTTTGTTGAAACATATCAGTTGGTATTCCATCAATTCCAGGACGCTTCTTTTTCACCAATGCCTTTGGTGCACCTTGGACTTCTTCCTTCAGTACCATATATTTTTTTTCCCCCATAATTGTCCTCTGTTTTTATTTTCTAACTTGATGAAAAACATGCAATTTTTACAATGTCAGTCCTTTCATGAATAAAATATTATCATCCAACATGGTGATAAACACCACTACCAAACAAAACTGTGAGTTGTATTTCACAATTTACACTGAGATTTGATATACTTTGTGTGTGAGTGTGTGTGCTTTAGGTGCAAATTTACAGAGCTGCCAAAGGGGCAGGAAGGCCACATCTTCTGACCTCCTCTAACCCCATAAGAGGAAGACAGTAACCCAAGGCCTATCCCTGCAAGGCCAGACATGCCACCTCCCTCCAACCCTTTCACCAACCCTGACACCAACCATTCCTCACGCAGCACCCACCAGCTCTCTCCTGGGTTTGATAATTTGCTGCAGTGGCCACACAGAACTCACAGATTATGGGGTTTATTAGGGAAATGCCAGACTACAATTCAAGTTCAGGAACATGCTCAGTCTCTCACAGCCAGCCATCACACTTAGCAACCAGCAGTTTCTCTCTCAGCAGCATGCATCTCTTTGGGTCTCTCTCAGCAGTGTGTGTCTCTGGGTGCCTCTTTTACCAGTGCATGTCTCTTGCATCTCTGTTAGCAATGCTTGTCTCTCACATCTCTCAGCCAGCAGTGAGAGATTTCTTCTGCCTCTAGGAGGGCTCCTTTTGAGCCTGGCAGAGTGGCAAACTAACCAATCCCGACATCAGAGTTCTACACACCTGAGAGAGAGAGAGAGAGAGAGAACTTCCCAGAAAATTACTTTGTGCTGCTTCCAACAGAAATACCCCAGGTGGATAACTTTAACAATCAGGAGTTACTCAGTTGCTCACAGCAAATGCCACCATGAGTTTACAAAGACTTATGGCTAGAAAAGCCACACTATGTAATTTACTACACTGCAAGAGCAGAATTTGTTTTATATTCAACAGTTCTCATACATTTGGTTTCACTCCCCAATTACCATACCCAACCCTAACTGACTCTCCTCCTCTCCCTTCCAAGTGACCCTGACATCCTTGTGCCCTTCTTAGTTATGCACTCCTGTCTGTCCAGCTTTTCTGCCATATGGATGCTGCCCCTCTGGTGCCCCATGGCCAACTGCTCCAAGGAATGTTATCTCCGTAGAGTAAGTGGGTGCATTGCCCTGGGTTGGGTGTTCTGTATTTAAGTCTTTCTGCTGCTAGGCTGAGAGCCAGCCCTTGAGAGTGAGTTTTATACAAGGCCCAGAGTGTATCCCAAGGCCATAGTCTTGGGGATCCCACCAGACTCCATCCAACCATTAATTCTGGTCATTATTGTGTTTTTGAATTTTGTTCCATGTTTTTCCTCCCACTCTATTCAGGATCTCCAGTTTTGATCTCTTCCCAAGTGGTTGGCATTGGTAGCTGGGCACCATCTAGTTCTTCTGGTCTCAAGGTCCATCATATCCTGGGGCTGATTGTTTCCAAATGCCCTTGGTTTTCTTCACTCTTCTTTGCTTCAGATGAGAGGAGACCATCAGCTGTATCTTAGATGGCTGTCCAAAAGCTTTTAAGATCCCAGTCGCTACTCACCAAAGTAGGCTGTAGAACAAGATTTTCATGTATTATGTTGTGCCAGTTGAGCTGGGTGTCCCCCAATACTATGGTTCTGAGTTGGCAGATCTGGTGGTTCTCTCTCCCAAGGTATCTGGCTGTCTATGAGAGATTGCTCTATGTCTGTTATCTGTTGCTTCTGTAATGATTGTGGTTATTTTATACCACCATTATCTGTGGAGGATTATCCTCAGTTGAAGCTATCATTGGTCTAAAGTATATTCCTGTCCACCAACCCCAATCTGATCTTCTCAGTTCTCTTTGTACTTATCTGTAGTGTGGTATTTGGTGTTAGTGGTAATGCAGAATTGTGCATACACTGGTATTAGCCTCTGTCATCTATATCTTACATGCAAAATTGTGTGTCCACCCTTTCCCCAATGTTATCATGCTGGTCACAGACTCCTTCCATACCATCCCTCCCCTTACCCAAATCAGCCTGTGGCCCCCAACTAATCTGACATTTTCCCCTCTCTTTCCCTCTTATCCCCAGTAACCTATAAAGGGAGCTCCCTTCCCTCCACAAACCCTTCCTTGACTTTTCACAGTAATGGGCTCGTACAATATTTGTTCTTCTGCAAGTGACGTATTTCGCTCAGCATAATGTCCTCCAGTTTCATCCACATTGTGATATGATTCACATATCCTTCATTGTTCTTTAATGTAGCATAGTATTGCATTGTGTGAATGTACCATCATTTGGTTATCCATTCATCAGTTGATGGGCTGTTGTTTGTTGTTATGTGCCATCAAGTCAGACCTGATCATAGCGACCCCTCTTGGGTTTCTGAGGTGGTATCACTACAGAAGTAGATTGCTCAACCTTCCTTCCAAGGAGTGGCTGGTGGGTTTGAACCGCCAGCCTTCTGGTTTCCATCTCCTTGCTGTAATGAACATGGGTGTGCATATGTGTTTGTATCTTGTCTCTCACCACTTTAGGATATTCCTAGTAATGGAGCTGCTGGTTCAAATGGTATTTCTATTTTCAGTTTTTTAAGGAAATGCCGTACCATTTGCCACAATGGTTGTACCATATTACAGTTCCACCAGCAGTGTATGAGAGTTTCAATCCCTCCATAACACTGCCCACATTTGCTGTTTTCTGTCCTGTTGAACTTTGCTATTACTGCTGGGGTGAGATGATATCTCATTGTTGTTTTGATTTGCATCTCTCTAATGGGAGCTTTCGTGGCATAGTGCCTATGGCATTTTACTGCTAACCAGAAGGCTGATGGTTCAAATCCACCAGCCACTCCTCAGAAGGAAGATTGAGCAATCTACTTCTGTAGTGATACTGCCTCGGAAACCCAATGGGGGGTCGCTATAAGTCAGATCCGACTTGACAGCAGTGATTTTATTTATTTATTTATTTAGCAATGGCTAAAGATTGCGAGCAACTCCTCATGTGTTTGTTGGCTGCCAGAGTACCATCTTTAGTGAAGTGTTTGTTCATGTCTTTTGCCCATTTTTTAATTGGGTTGTTTGCCTTTTTGGTATTAAGGTGTTGAATTTTTCTACAGATTTTGGAGATAAGTCCTTTGTCAGATATGTCATAGGCAAATATTTTCTTCTAATCTGTAGGTTCTGTTTTTACCCTTTTAGAGAAGTCTTTCAATGCACATAAGAATTTAATTTTTAAAAGGTTCCAGTCATCTAGCTTCTCTTCCACCTCCTGTGAATTCTGGGTTATGCTTGATAGTCTATTTATGCTGTGAATTAGGCCCCTATTTTAACTTTGATGAACTTTATAGTTTTGGGTTTAATATTTAAGTCTTTGATTTACCTTGATTTTATTTTTGTGTATGGGGTGAGATATGGGTCTTGTTTCATTTTTCTCCAAGTGGATATACAATTTTGCCTGCACCATTTGTTAAGGAGGCTATCTTTTCCCTATTTAATGGGTTTTGGTCCTTTGTCAAAGATCAGTAGTCCATAGATAAATGGGTCTATTTCTGGATTTTTTATTCTGTTCCATTGGTCTATCTGTCTATCATTGTACCAATACTATGCTGTTTTGACTACTGTTCTGGTTACCGAGTGCCACTCTGACAGGAATATACCACAAATAGGATGGTCGTAACAAACAGGAGTTTATTCTCTTACAGGTTGGAGGCTTTCAGTCCAAGTTCCAAGTGCCAGGCTCTAGTTCTAGGGGCTGAGTGAAAGCCCCTCAGTCTTGGGCATCAGCTCTGCCTCCTGCTTCTGGCACACTGAAGCTAGAGGCTTTTCTTCACTCAGACAGCTGCTGGCTGCTGAGGCTGACAAGCCCAAGGTTGACAAGTAAAATGGCACAGTCCAGACATTACCAAACCACAAGGCAGGCCATTAACTCAAGTCCATTGAAAGTCCCAAGGTTGGCAGAGCATGGCAGGCTGCTGAATAATGACACAGCCTACATGCAGGGCTCAAGCGTGCCATAGGCTAGAGATCGTTCCCAAAGCTCCTACTTATATATGAGAAGCAAACCGCATCCCTAAAGCAGCTACTCAGCTACTTGTGGTAGATCCCACCATGGAGTTAATTACCAGTCTCTTCATTGGGAATACTACATCCAGCTGCCCAGTCACTCAACCAGGCCCAGCCAAGTTGACACACAAAGTTAACCACCACAACTACTGTGAGTATACAGTAGGTTTTGAGATCTGAGAGTGTGAGACCTCCCACTTTGTTCTTCTTCTTCAGTAGTGCTCTGCTTATTCAAGGTCTCTTTACTTTCCATGTGAAGCTAGTAATTGGTTTTCCCATGTCCTTAAAAAATGTTGTTAGTATCTGGATCAGAATTGGATTAAATGTGTACATTGCTTTGGGTAGTATTGACATTTCCACAATATTCAGTCTTCCTATCCATGAACGTGGCATCAGGATTGGAGGAAGAATCATTAACAACCTGCGATACACTGATGACACAACCTTGCTTGCTCAAAGTGAGGATGACTTGAAGTACTTACTGGTGAAGATTGAGTAACACAGTCTGCAGTATAGATTACACCTCAATGTAAAGAAAACAAAAATCCTCACAACTGGACCTATAAGCAGCATCACAATAAATGGAGAAAAGATTGAGGTTGTCAAAGACTTCACGTTGCTTCATTGCTTGGTTCTACAATCAATGCCAATGGAAGCAGCAGTCAGGACATCACACGACATATAGCACTGGGCAAATCAGCTGCAAAGAACCTCTTTCAAGTGCTGAAAAGCAAAGCTGTCTCCTTGAGGACTAATGTGCGCCTGACACAAGCTATGGTATTTTCAATTGCCTCATATGCATGTGAGAGCTGGATAATGAATAAGGAAGACTGAAGAAGAGTTGATGCTCTTGAGCTGTAGTGCTGGCGAAGAATGCTGAAAGTACCATGGACTGCTAAAAGAATTAACAGGTCTGTCCTGGACAAAGTGGAGCCAGGATGTTCCTTGGAGGCGAGATCAGCCAGACTTCGTCTCACATACTTTGGTCATGCTGTCAGAAGGGACCATTCTTTGGAGAAGGATGTCATGCTTGGTAAGGTGGAGCATCAATGAAAGAGGGGAAGGCCCTCAACAAGGTGGATTGACACGATGGTGGCAGCAGTGGGCTCAGGTGCAAGAATCGTGGAGCTGGCTCAGGACTGGGCGGTGTTTCATTCTGCTATGCATAGGGTCGCTATGAGTCAGAGACGACTCAATGGCACTTAACAACAACAACAACACCCATGAACAAGGCCAGTTCTTCCATTTATGTAGATCCCTTGTAGTTTCTTGTAGTACTGTTTTATAGTTTTCTTTGTATACAGATTTTGTGTCTCTGGTAAAATTTATTCCTAGATATTTTATCCTTTTGGCAGCTATAGTAAATGGTGTTTGTTTTCCTTATTTCTTTTTCAGAGGCCTCTTTGTTGATGTAGAGGAATTCAACTGATTTTTGTATGTTGACCTTGTATCCTGCCACTTTGCTGAACTTCACTATTAGTTCCAATAGTTTTTTTTGCTGAGTCTCTTGGGCTTTCTATGTATAGGATCATGTCATCCACAAATAGAGATAGTTTTAGCTCCTCTTTGCCAATTTGTATGCCTTTTATTTCTCTTTCTTGCCTTATTGCCCTGGCTAGGACTTTCAATACAATGTTAAATAGAAGTGGTGATAGAGGGCATCATTGTCTGGTTCCTGTTTGTAAGGAGAATGCTTTGAGTCTTTCTTCATTAACAATAATGCTGGTCGCTGGCTTTGCATATATGTCCTTTTTTATGTTGAGGAATTTCTCTTCTATCCCTGTTTTGCTGAGAGCTCTGAACAGGAACGGGTTTTGGATTTTATCAAATGCCCTTTCTGCATCAATTGATATAATCATATGGTTCTTTTGTTTTGTTTATGTGGTGGATTACATTGATTGTTTTTCTGATGTTGAACCATCCTAGCATACCACATATGAATCCCACTTGGTCAGGATGCATTATTATTATTATTATTATTTTGATATGTTTTTGAGTTGTATTGGCTAGGATTTTGTGGAACATTTTTGTGTCTGTATTCAGGAGGGATATTGGTCTGTAGTTTTCCTTTTTAGTGGTATCTTTCCCTGGTTTTGGTATCAGTGTTATGCTTGCTTCATCAAATGTGTTTGGGGTATTCCATCTTTTTCTATATTCTGGAATAGCTTGAGTAGTATAGGTGTCAACTCTTCTCTAAATGTGTGGTAAAATTCTCCAGTGAAGCCATCAGGGCTAGGACTTTTGCTTGTGGGAAGTTTTTTTATGGCCTATTCAATTTCTTCCTTTGTTATGGGTCTGTTCAAGTATTCTATCTCCAAATGGTATAGTTCAGGTAGGTCTTGTGTTTCTAGAAACTTGTCCATCTCTTCTAGGTTCTCAAATCTGTTGGAGTACAGTTCTTCATAATACTCTGTCAGTATCTTTTTTATTTCAGTTGGTTCCATTGTGATGTCACCTTTTCATTTATTATTCTTGTTATTTGCATTTTCACTTTCTTTTCCTTTTTTAGGTTTGTCAATCTTAATCTTTTCGAAGAACCAGCTTCCTATTGTTTTGATTTTCTCTACTTCTTTTTTTTCCCCATTTGGTTTCTTTCCTTACTTCTGGATACTGTAGGTTTCTTTTGTTGTTCTTTTTCTAATTGTTGGAGTTGTTGAGTTAGAATGTTGATTTTGTTTCTTTCCTCTTTTTTGAGGTATGCATTTATTGCTATAAATTGACCTGAGTACTGCTTTCACTTTGTCCCATAGGTTTTGGTAAGATGTATCTTCATTCTCACTTGTTTTTAGGATTTTTTTTTCCCCACACACATTATTTCCTCTATTACTCAGTAGTTTTTGAGCAGTATATTATTTAACTTCCACATGTTTGATGTTTTTTCCTTGATCTTCCTATTATTAATTTTTAATTTTATAGCATTGTGGTCCGAGAAGATGCTTTGTAGTATTTCAATGTTTTTAAATGTACGGATGCTTGTTTTATGTCATAACATACGACATAAAATGATATGAGAATGATCCAGGTACACTAGAGAAGAATGTGAATTGTGCTTTTGTTGGATGGAGTGCTCTGTACATGTCTATGAGGTCAAGTTGTTTGGTTGTGTTGTTGAGTTCTTCTGTATCTTTGTTAAGTATTTTTCTAGTTGATCTGTCCCTCCTTGAAAGTGGTGTGTTAAAGTCTCCTACTACTATTGTAGAGTTGTCTATTTTCCCTTTCAATTCAATTAATATTTGCTTCACATATTTTGGAGCACTTTCACTGGATACATAGATATTTATTATGGTAAAGTCTTCTTGGTCAATTGACCCGTTCAGCATCATATAGTATGCTTCTTTATCCCTTATGCTGTTTCTCACCTTGAAGTCTATTTTATCAGAAATTAATATTGCCACTCTTGCTCTTTACTGGTTACCATTCACTTGGTTTATTTTTTCTACCCTTAACTTTTGTTTTTAATCTTTGTGTTTAAGGTGGGTTTCATGTAGGCAGCTTATCAATGGGTCTTCTTTTCTTATCCAATCTGACACTCTCTTAATCTTGACTGGTGCATTTAATCCATTCACATTGAGTGTAATTAGTAATAGGTATGAATTGATTGCTGTAATTCTGTTGTGTTTCATCACATTGTTGGAGATTTCCTTGGTCCAAGTACTTTTCTGTGCTGAATTCATTTTGTTATCAAGTTTTTCCTCTCTTTTCTTCTTTATTGTTGGTTTTGTGCTCACTAAGCCCATATGTTTCCCTTCTTTCTGAGTTTGCTTAGAGGGATTGTTAATTTTCTCTTTGGTTATCTTGGAGTGAATTCTTGTTTCTTTAATTTTGGAACAGTCTGTTATATAAAGACATTATCCTGTCTTCCTCTCCATTTGGAAGTTTTATACTTAGAACTTTTATTCCCTCTATTTGGTTTGTTGTTGGTGTCTGCAGATAGACTCCCTTGTTTCTTTGTGTACAGTATTTTATGAATTTATTTTGAGCATCTATTTCTGATTAGGTTTTAGTGTTGATGTCAAATGTCCTGATTTAAATTTGTTGTTCTCTGTTGTGGGTTCTCTATTAGAAGGACTTCCTTAAGTATTTCTTGTAGGATTGTACTGGTTTTCACAAAATTCCTTAATTCAGTTTGTTTGAGAATGTCTTGATTTCACCCTCATATTTGATGGACAATTTGGCTGTCTATAGAATTCTTGGTTGGAAGATCTTTCCCTTCAGTGTTTTATATATGCAGTACCATTGCCTTCTTGTGTGCATGGTTTCTATGGAGTAATCAGAACTGAGTCTCATTGCTTGTCCATTATAGGTGACATTTCATTTTTTCTGGGCTGCTTCCAAGATTCTTTCTTTGTCTTTGGTTTTGGAGAGTCTGACTATGATATGTCTTGGTGACTTTCTCTTGGGATCTATCCTATATGGGGTTCATTGAACTTCTTGGACAAACATCTTTTCTTCCTTCATGATATGGGGAAAATTTTCTGTTAGCAAGACTTCCATAATTGTCTCAGGTTTTTTTTTCCCCCTCTTCTTGATTTGTTATCACAACGAGGTATATGTTGTTTCTCTTCATGTCATCCATATAACTCTTAGGTTCTCTTCATTTCTCTTAAATCTTTTTTCTGATTTTTATTCATCCAGGCTGGTATCAAGGGATTTACCTTCTACTTGGGAAATGCATTCTTCATCCAGTTCAAGCCTATTCTTCTGTGCTTCCACTGTGTTGTGTTATTCTGTAATTTTAGTGTTCATCTTCTGGATTTCTAACTGCTATTTTTGTATGAATTCTCATTGTGTATTAATCTTGTTATTTTGTTCTTGAATGGTTTTCCTGAATTCTTGCAGGGTACTGTCTGTGTTCTCTTCGGTTCTGTTTATGGTTTCCTTGAACTCTTGTAAAAACAAAAATGCAACCACTGCTGTGGAGTCAGATCTGACTCATGGCGACCCCTCCCTTGGGTTTCTGAGGTGGTATCAGTACAGAAGGAAATTGCCCAACCTTTCTTCTGAGGAGTGGCTGGTGGGTTTGAACACCAGCCTTCTGGTTAGCAGTCAAATGCCTTAGGCACTATGCCACCAGAGCTCTTGTAGAGGTCTATAAACATATTTTATAAATTCTTTCTTGGATAATTCTATAGCCTCTTCTTCCTCCATGTTTCATGAGGTTTTTGTCTGAGATTTTATTTCTATTGCCATGTCCTGTTTTTTTGTTTTTTGATCTGAGGTTGTGTGTTGCTTCCTACACATTTTGAAGTTGTTGTCTTTAACTGTTAGTTATGTATTGATTGTTTCACCTTGACATTATGTTTAAATAAATTTATAAGGGTGGAGCTGGTGTGTTTTATTTTGTTGGTTGTTAATTCAGGTGTGCTGGGTTGCTCTGCAGTTTTCTTTGTGTTGATGGAATCATTGTGGGGAACATGGATGCTGGTCTCTGTTTGTTGTGAAGGGATTTAGAGTTGGGATGAGCACATGTTGTGGTGGCTTAATGTGGTTCTTCTATTGGGTGAGGTGGTGGAGAAGGGGAAAAAAGTAGAAAAAAAGAAAAAAACAAAACCAAGGCACTGATAGCAAGTCACTGCTTTCTGTGTTTCCATAATTACTGCTGTTTCTGGAGTTTTGTGTCTGCTTGGGACAACTACCAACGATGACGTTTAGTCATCACTCACAGACCCATGCTTCAAATTTGGCAAAGACCCCAATGGTTAGGGGGCCACTACTTTCCGCTTGGGTTGGATAGCCACGAAAGCTTTGTACTCAAGGCCACTCTGTGCTAAAAGGCTGTCATGGAAGAGCTGAATCCCATCCTTGCACTGTAAGCTCATCCCAGGGCTTGCCTACCTGCAGCATGTTTCCTCCCTTTCCCCTTTCCGCTCCCAACTGAGCAGCAACCTAAGCCACAGGGGTCTCTGCTCTGTTTCTCAGAAATGTTGTCCACTTACTCAGCTTAGTTCCCAAGGTTACTATCAGAAGCTGCTGTTCTGTATAGTCTGAATACCCAGAGCCACTATTGGTTCCTTAGTGTCTCTTTTTTCTTTTTATCTCCATGGCTTTCTCTGGTATTATTAAAAGAGTTTTCTGCTTCTCCATCTCACCATCTTGCCCACTGTGGGGCAGTTCATTTATTTTTATTTTTCCTGCTGTTTACCCTGTTTTTATCCCTCCTTCTTTACTACATCTGGCCTTCTCTAACTTAATGAGATGTCGACAGCCCCAGAATGTGCTTCAAACTGCTGCACCTAGTTTTTCAGGTATTAAGATGCTAGAGAGAACAAACAAATGTGTGGGCTACAAGTATGATGCCATCTTCCCCACTCAATACCATCAGTTCTTGATGACATGCTATCTCCTAAAATGGCTGAATGTCAACCAATTATTTTCAGTACAGTGACTCTGTGTATTCCTTCTATCTTCTTTTGAAGCTTCCTGCATCGTTTGCTATTTTATCCATGTTGTTGTTGTTGTTATGTGTCGAGTCAGACCTGACCCATAGCAACCCCTCCTTGGGTTTCTGAGGCAGTATCACTACAGAAGTAGATTGCCCCATCTTCCTTCTGAGGAGTGGCTGGTGGGTTTGAACCGCCAGCCTTCTGGTTAGCAGTCAAGTGCCTTAGGCACTACGTAGAACCTTTCAAATAATGCAACTCGAAGCTTAAATTTTTTTATTCAGTTCTTTCAGCTTAAGAAATGCTGAGTGTGTTCTTCTCTTTTGGTTTTCTAACTCTAGGTCTCTCTTTCACTTCATCACTTCTTCCATTTGCTAGCTATTCTACACTTAAGAAAAAGTTTCAGAATCTTTCCTGAATTCATTTTGGACTTTACTTCTTTTTTGTCTTTTTAATGACTTTTTGCTTTCTTCATGTATGATGTCCTTGATATCATTCAGCAACTCATCTAGTCTTCAGTTCTTAGTGTTCAATGTGTCAAATCTCTTATTTTTCAGATGGTCTGTAAATTCAGGTGGGATATACTGAAGGTTGTATATTAGCTCTCGTGGGCTTGTTTTAATTTTCTTCAGCTTCAAATTTAAACAAGCAATTGACGGTCTGTCCATCAGCCCCTGGCCTTGTTCTGACTGATGATACTGAGCTTCCCCATTGTTTCTTTCCACAAATGTTGTCAATTTGATTCCTGCATACTCCATCTGGTAATGTCCATGTATATAGTTCCTGCTTATGTTTTTGTAAAAAGCTACTTCCAATTAGTCAGTCATTGGTCTTGAAAAATTCTATCATGTGCTCTGGTGTCATTTCTATCACTAAGGGCATGATTTTCCTACTGATCCTTCTTTGTTTTCAACCTTCACACTGAAACAACCAGTAATTATCAATGCATCTTGATTGCATGTTTGACCAATTTCAGACTGCAGAAGTAAAAATCTTCTGTCTCTTCATATTTGGCATTCATAGTTGGTGCATAATTTTGAACAATGGTCATATTAACTAATCTTCCTTATAGGTCTGTGGATATTAGCCTATCACTGACAGTGTTGTACTTCAGGATGTATCATGAATTGTTAATTTTGATGATGACTGTGAGTTGGTTCCTCTTCAATTTGTCATAATGGCCAATACTAGTCCATTTCAGCTCATTAATGCCTAGGGTGTCAATCATTATGTGTTCCATTTCATTTTTGATGACTTCCATTTCTCCTAGATTTGTACTTTGTACATTCCACATTTGAACTATTAATGGATGTTTGCAACTGTTTCTTCTCATTGTCAGTCATGCCACATAGCAACTGAAGGTCTGGAAAAGTTTCTTCCATCCATGTCAATAAGAGCAACTCTAAAACATATCTAACGTGAGTGATCCTGCTGGTATCTGAAATACTGGTGGTCTACCTTCCAGCATCACAGCAACATGCCAGATACCACAGTACAACAGAAAGATGAATTAGTCATCCTGTTGTTTTTTTGTTGTTATTTGCCATCAAGTCAGACCCGACTCATAACGACCCCTCCTTGGGTTTCCAAGGCAGTATCACTACCAAAGTAGATTGCCCAACCTTCCTTCCGAGGAGTGGCTGGTGGGTTTGAATCACCAACCTTCAGGTTAGCAGTCAAATGTCTTAGGCACTACGCCACCAGAGTTCCTAGTAGGTATGAAATTATTTGCATTTCCCTAATGAAAATGATCCTAAGCATTTTATCATATGCTTATTGGTCATTCAGTATGTCTTCTTTGGAGAAATATCTATTTACATCCTTTGCTCACTTTTTAATTGGGGTATTTGTCATTTTATTGTTGTTAGATTTGTCAATAGATACTGTGGTTTTTTTAATACTATTATAAATGACATTGTTTTCTAAATTTCATTTCTAATTGTTGTTATCTAAGAAATGTGATTCCTTTTTCATACTAACAAGCCATATTGATTAATTAATTTATTAATCTAATAATTCATGTTGTTGTTGTTGTTGTTAGGTGCCATTGAATTGGTTCTGACTCATAGGGACCCTATGTACAATGAAACTAAACATTACCCAGTCCTGTGCCAGCCTCACAATTCTTCCTATACCTGAGCCCATAGTTGCAACTACTGTGTCAATCCATCTCATTAGGGGCCTTCCCCTTTTTCATTGACCCTCCACTTTACCAGGCATGATATCCTTCTCCCGGGAGTGGTCCCTTCTGACAACGTGACCAAAATACGTGGCTGAAGGCTGCCCGTTCTCACTTCCAAGGAGCATTCTGGCTGTACTTCTTCTAGGACAGATTTGTTAGTTCTTCTGGCAGCCCATGGTACTTTCAGTATTCTCTTCCAACACCACAACTCAAAAGTATTGACTCTTCTGCCATTTTGCTTACTGTCCAGGTTTCACATGCATGTAAGGTAATGGAAAACGCCACAGCTTGGGTTGGTGCACCTTAGTCTACAAAGAGACATCTTTGCTCTTGAGCACTTGAAAGAGGTCTTTTGCAGCAGATTTGCCCAGTACAATGCATTTTCTAAATTCTTGATTGCTGCTTCCATTTGTGTTGATTGTGGAACCAAGGAATATGAAATCTTTGACAACTTCAATTTTTTCTCTATTTATCATGATGCTAGTGTGAGGAATTTTGTTTTCTTTATGTTGAGATGTAATCCACACTGCAGAGTGTAGTGTTTAATTTTCATCAGTAAGTGCTTTGAGTCATCTTCACTTTCAGCAAGCAAAATCGTGTCATTGGCATTTTGCAGGTTGTTAACAAGTCTTCCTCCAATCTTGATGCCACACTCTTCCTCATATAGTCCAGCTTCTCAGATTATTTGTTCAGCATACAGATTGAATAAGTATGGTGAAAGAATACAACCCTGAGACACTTCCTTCTTGATTTTAAACCACGCAATATCCCCTTGTTCTGTTAGAACGACAGGCTCCTGGTCAAAACACAGGGTTCCATGAGCACAATTAATTGTTCTGGAATTCCCTTTCTTCTCAATGTTATCCATAATTTGTTATGATTCACACAACTGAATGCTTTTCCATAGTCAAGTAAACATCTCTCTGGTATTCTTTGCTTTCAGCTAAGATCCATCTGAATCAGCAATGATATACCTCGTTCTATGTCCTCTTCCTCAGTCAGCCTGCATTTCTGGAAGTTCTCTGTCAATACACTGCTGCAACCAATTTTGAATTATCTTCATTAAAATTTTACTTGCATGTGATATTGTTTGATAATTTCCACATTCTGTTAGATCACCTTTCTTTGGAATGGGTAAAAATAAGAATCTCATCCAATCAGTTGCCAAGGTAGCTGTCTTGACTGCTGCTTCCATTGGTGTTGATTATAGAACCAAGTAATATTTGTGCTTCCTTTTTTTCAATTATTCTAATCATTTTTTGTCAATTTTGTTAATCTCTTCAAAGAATCAACTTTGGCTATGTTGCTCTTCTCCAGTGTGTGTTTGTTTTTTGTCTCATTAATTTCAGCTTGTATCCTTATTTCTTTTCTTCTACTTTCTTGTGCTTTAATTTCCTGTCACTTTCCTAACTTATTGATGCTGCTATTTTAAAACTTAAAAAGCCTTCTTCAAACTAGAAATCTGATAAATACTGAGATCTATTTTCTTCTTCTTTTTGTTTTAGTATCTGACTCTTTAATTGGAAATTTATTTTTAATACAGTTTAGGTAAGCCTCCCACCCCCAAATAACAAAATTACTATGTTGCATTACTTCCTTTAGCATAGTATATGTTATTTATCCTGGCTCCCTTTATGAAAATATCCCCTCTGCTGAATATACCTCTTGTAGAATCATAACATAACAACATACTGAAGACTCTTAAAAAAACTTGCACGCACAAAAAATGACTTAATTGGAGCTATTTAATTACTTCTTCAACAATCCCCACCTTTTCGTATTTTTTTTTTCTTTAGAAACTTGTATGAAAAATCCTAGTAATTTTTTGTCACCTAGATATTCTGTGACATAATGACCTAAAACAGACAAAATACATGGTAGACAGGAAGCACGACCATTGTGGTAAAGTGAATTACTTCATATGGCTTTTCTAGCCATAGTCTTTGTGACCCTTGAAGTCAGATAACAGCGAGTCCCTGCCAGGTGTGCAATTAAGTCAAATCAGTTAACACACCCTGGGTACTTGAGAGATGAGAAAGATAATTTATTACCAGCACACGGTAAGGAGACAGGGGCCAGTACCCAAATGTGACTCTCCGAGTTGGGGTTGGGGTACAGTTTTTGTACAGTTCAGGAAAGGGGTCTATACATACTCATACAACCTTCAGGAATTTGGATACAGATTAGCTGGAGATTGGCTGAGGTTTTGTTCGCCTCAGTTTAATGGTACAATCAATTTTTAATGCAGTGACCTTGCACACTGGATGAATTATACCAACTTCCTGTCATCAGCTGATTGGGGCTTAGGCAGAGGGGGAGATATTAGTTCTGAGCAACTTCATTCCCGTTTGTCTCACTGCACATGTCTGCAGGCCAAAACTGATTTGAGCTTGGTTTAACCAATTTCAAGTTGGTATCAGTTGGTATCAACTTTGTTGTTGTTGTTATATGCCATCGAGTTGGCCCTGACTCATAGCGACCCCTCCTTGGGTTTCCGAGGCAGTATCACTATGGAAGTAGGATTGCCCAACCTTCCTTCCGATGAGTGGCTGGTGGGTTTGAACCGCCAGCCTTCTGGTTAGCAGTCAAGTGACTTAGCCACTATGCTACCAGAGTTGAATGGAAGTTCATTTCCCCACCTTTTGTGTAATCATCCCCCACCCTAGCTGGAGACAGATGAATAGGTATGGTAATTTGTTTCCCTAAAGTTGCGACAAGAAAACAAATTACCATACCTATTCATCTGTCTCCAGCTAGGGTGGGGGATGATTACACAAAAGGTGGGGAAATGAACTTCCATTCAACTCAGCTTTTAAGGAAACAAGTTATCATGCCTGCTCACCTGTCTCCAACCAGGGTAGGGGATGATTACAGAAAGGATGGGGGATTGGACTATAATTCAACTCAGCTTCACTCTCACCATATTACCAGGTGGGACTAGGCAAATAAGGTGTACAGAACTCTACCATGAGAACTTGTTACTTTTGCTATGCTGCTAGACATAAAATAAGCCCTCCTAGAGGCAGAAGAGGAGATCTCACTGCCATCAAGAGAGGAGAACTGGAGTTGGAGGGGAGCACATCCTCCCAAGATCTTCTTGGACCCAAGATCCCTATGCTGGACCTCCTTCACAGAAAGATGGCAGAGATGACCAGCTGAGACAACTGGTTGAGAAACCGAGAAGCACAAGACAAGAGAGATGGGCTTTGCAGCCCATGGAGCAAGAAAGCTAATGTTCTTGGGCAGGAGGCTTGCTGGCAGAGGAGGGTGCACCTAGGCATACATATTGGAGGAGCTAAAAGAGCTTTGTAACACTTGCCGGAGCAGGGCAGAGGCCAGGCCAAGTGATCAAGGGCCAGAGAGGCATGCCTGAGGGCACAGCTGAGGGAAAAATGTCCTGATTGAAGAACTGTATTCTGAACACATTCCTAAACCTGAATTCTAACTTGTTACTTCCCTAATAAACCCCATGATCATTGAATATTATCTGTGAGTTTTGTGTGACCATTGCAATGAATTATTGAACCCAGCAGAGATGTAGTGAGTGCTGTGGGAAGGGCAGTTGGTGTCAGAATTGGTAAAAAGGCTGGAGGGTGGTGGCATGTCTGGCTTCATAGGAATAAGCCTTGGGATGTTGATGGTGGCTCTGTTTCCCCCTTGTGAGGTTGGAGTAGTTCAGAAGATGCCACTCCTCCTCCCCATGCCCTTTTAGCAAATGGTATCAGAAGTGGGATTAGTTGCAATGGCTCCAGACTCATGAAGTGTGGGACTTTGTAAGAGAAAGAAGGAAGGGGACGGGGAAGTGAAACTTTTGATTCTTAGATGGTTTCTTTGGTTGTTGTTACCTGTAATGGCTGAAAGCAATATAAGAGATATTATGCTACAGCTGAAGGAAGAAAGGCCTGAGTCAAGAGCCAGGCTAACCAAAGCAGTTGATTGTTTGGAGCTAGGGCTTTTGGTAGCATAATGCCTAAGGCACTTGACTGTTAACCAGAAGGCTGGCAGTTCAAACCCACCAGCCACTCCTGGGAAGGAAGGTTGGGCAATCTACTTCTGTAATGATACTGTCTTGGAAACCCAAGGAGGGGTGACTATGAGTCGGTTGGGCTCCACACATAATAACAACAACAGGGCTTTGGTTATCCCCACCCAGAGGCCCAAGGCTGTATGCATAGAATGGGAAAATAGTCAAGGTGAAGAGATCAAACTGGAATATTTTAAAAAGGATTATGTGTTTACCTGAATGTAGTAGGGATATTGAATGTTCTCTTACTTAGTTGTATGTTAGAAATGAATGTTGGGTATGGATAACAGGGAGCATGTAAGTCAGCCTTCAGCCAATACTTGACTGAATATGCTAAAAAAAAACAAAAAAACCTCACTGCCCTTGGAGTCAATTCCTGCCCCCAGAGACCCCTCCTTGAGTTTCTGAGGCAGTATCTCTATGGAAGTAGATTGTCCAGTCTTACTTCCTAGGAGTGGCTGGTGGGTTTGAACTGCCAGCCTTCTGATTAGCAGTCAAATGCCTTAGGCACTATGGATATGCTAAAAGGGGAACTAGAATTTGTTTGGAAGAAATACACTTTTGTTTCAAGCCCTGGTAGAGCATTAGGGTCTTAGGTAGAAAACCTGAGCCACACCCAGAACATTCAGAGTTAGGAAATTTGCACTTTAAAAGACATGGAGTTCCACCCAAAACTACTGAGAGAACTGAAAATTTGCATTTGAAGAAAGGACCTGGGTGGGGGATGGGAATGACTGTTTGAGTTTCTGAATGTCTAGCAAGGGGTTTGGTTTCCAGTGCTTAGAGGTAGGAAACCCCTTCTCAGGACTGGAAGTTAAAGGGAGATGGCATGTAGAGAGCCTTGTATGCTGCTCACTTGTGACTACCTAGGTCTACTTGATGAATGGAATTAGAGGAAGCACAGCAATGAAGAAATGGGCTGAGTTTGGTATTCTCTGACCTAGCCCACAGATGCTAGGGATGAGAGGAAGGTTGGCTGGTCTGAAGTGTAAGGAGTTGTGTGGACTCCTGAGCCTATGTGCATTGAACTAGCCCCTGAGAATTGAGAATTATAAAGAGAAGGTATTGGATGGTCTGCAGTGAAGGGAAGAGTATGATTCTCAAGCTTACAAGTGGTACCCATGAGCTAGCTGAAATAACTAGGGCTGAGCTGACCAGGACCTGACCAAATGAAGATAACGATGTTTGACACTGTAATGTAAACTGCTGTAATTTGATGGCTTGCTCTGGACTGGACTTTGCTTATGGATGCAGATGCTCAAAGTTCCAACTGGAACAGCAGATTCTTCAGAAAAAGGAACATGTTTGTCTTCTCAGAGTACTGGCTTGATAAACTCACTGTTGTTGAGTCAAACCCATCTCATAGCAACCCCTCCTTGGGTTTCTGAGGTGGTAGCACTATGGAAGTAGATTGTTCAACCTTCCTTCCAAGGAGTGTCTGGTGGGTTTGAACCACCAACCTTCTGGTTAGCAGTCAAATGCCTTGGGTAAATTAGAAATTGGCTATTTAAAATGGGGGGAGAAAAAAGCATGAAGTGGCTGACTTACACACTTTCCTGGGTGTGTTTATTTTTAAACTTATTGTGAAGAGGATGGTAATTTTTGAAGTATGAAAGGTATAATAGCTTGAAAAGCCATTCAAGGCTTTTTTAACATTTTTTTTTTAACATTCCCTTGTTAAAGCCCTAACTAGTCTTATGGCAAGAAACTGTCCCCCAATTAATTAGTCATTTGAAAAACTGAACATGGGCCATCAACATATCTAAGCTGCAGGATCCTAATTTGTGTGTCAAATTTTGGTGTGTTGTATGGTCAGGTAAAACAAAGAAAATCCCTGCCATGGTCATTGATAAAATCCATAGGGGTGGCCTGTGGTACAGTGAATTACTTGGTATTGTTTTTCTAGCCAGTCTTTGTAACTCCTGTGTGATAGAGGCCTTCAAACACCCCAAAACAGTTCCATCCTAAACTTTGTACTCCCTTTCTTCAGCTTCCCCTCCCTATACATTCCTGGGGCAGCCAAGCTTGCAGCTACTGATGCCAGCTTCTTATCAGGAAGGAACATCTACTTGTGACCACCAAAGTAAAGCAACATTGTTGGCCAGAACATCTTGTAATACCCTTGGAGAGGAGCTGACCACTTGCATTGGCTGCTAGCCAGACTAGTCTGGCTTGTCACCCAAAACTCCCTTGTGATTGCTCCACTACTGTGTAAGTACTTGTAGACCAGGAGAGGGGAGTGCAGACCTTCTTTGAAGCCAATTGGCCACCAGTGGATCCAGCACTACTTTTCCGTAAGATCCTCTAATAAACCTGATGTCTTTTTGAGTGACTCTGGGTCAGTTTTTCAGTATCTCTGCGCAAAGTTAACCAGCACCATGAGCAGGATACCAAGACACCCCCAAATATTCCAGACTGGATGGTGCACCAGTGGCTAGTTCAGCTTCTATAGCTGTGCATACCACACACAGAAGTGGCCAGGCTAAAGCAGCAAAAAGCACCCTGCTCTCCTTCTTGGCCTTTTCAGCTCCTAACCCCTGAAAGAGGAGCTGTGGTGGCATAGTGCCTAAGGCATTTGACTGCTAACCAGACGGCTGGCAGTTCAAACCCACCAGCCACTCCTCAGAAGGAAGGTTGGGCAATCTATTTCTGTAGTGATATTGCCTTGGAAACCCAAAGAGGGGTCGCTGTGAGTCAGAGCTGACTCAACAAAAGAGCTCCAACAATTCTTGTGGCAATTTCAGGGCATCCTTGTACTCCCAAGCAGGACCCCAGTTTTCTCACAACCTGGCAAGAGGCCCAAATATGGAGGCATCGGGCCATCTCAGGATTCCCTTCACAGATTTCTACGACCCAACCATTGAGTCTTGAGTGCTCAGGGGTGTCTCGGTATCCAGCTCATGGCACCAAATGTTGGGGTTCAGACCTCAACTTTATCTACTCATTTACAGGCTTCTGATCAAACAGTAGAAACTCCTGCCTGTAGAGTAAAAGACATTGAAAAGGAGGCGGCTTCCAAGACAACGTGTACCAGAGAGCTCCTGCCAAGATGGTGGACTAGGCAGGAGGACTGCACAGACCCTCTTCAACAAAGAAAAGGGAAACCAATTAACACAGACACAGAAGATAATCTTGGACCCCTGAGCCTTGAAGGGAAGGATACA
>NW_006921628.1:5076460-5099799 GCF_000298275.1 Orycteropus afer afer
TGGTTCAATGACAGATACATAGACCAATGGAATAGAATTGAGAACCCAGATATAGATCCATCGACCTACAGTCAGCTGATCTTTGACAAAGGCCGAGACAACGTGTACCAGCCCTCATGACCACAGCTGACTGGGATTCAAAGAAGTGGGACCCCATGGAATTTTTCATGGGTTCCAAGGGAAAAGGAGAGAAATGGCATGAGGAAATTGAAATTCCACCCCCTCTGAGGCTCGCCTAAATGTTATCATCAAAATTAAAACTGACCAACCCCGACCTCTGGGACTGCATCCTAATGGCCTCCCTGCTCCAGAATGGAGGCAGCACATTACCATGAGAGACTATACAGATGCAAAGCTGGTGGAACTGGCCACTAGATATCAGCAAAAAGGAAGGGAATCCATAGCCACCTGGATCCTATACTTGTGGGATACCAGAGATACAATCCTATGATTTACCATGGTTTAGTAGCAAGGGATTTAGAACACTAGAAGAAACCACAGGATCTTTTTCTATTCCATAACATTGATGATTTCATGCAAACTTGTAACTCTCTCTCCCTTTTGCAAGAAACTGTCCCCCAATTAATTAGTCATTTGAAAAACTGAACATTGGCCATCAACTTATCTAAGCTGCAGGATCCTAAATTGTTTGGCAAATTTTGGCATGTTGTGTGGTCAGGTAAAACAAACACAGTGCCTGCCATGGTCATTGATAAAATCCAACCATATCTTTTCCCTACCAAGGTTAAACAACTGCAAACATTCCTGGGTTTACTTGGGTATTAGAGACCCTTTATACTCCACCTAGTACAAATATTGTGCCCATTATACCACTTGGTAAAAAAAAAAAGGGATTGGGAACATGACCAAGAACAGGCTTTTCAAGCTGCTGAAGTAGCAGTACAACAAATACAGGCAGTAGGAGCCATAGAGCCTGGGTAACCTTGGGAATTGGATGTGACTAGTCGCCCTGAGGGCTTTGGCTTGATCTTAAGGCAAAGAAAACAGGGGAAGCGTAATCCTCTAGGCCTCTGGTCCCAGCTTTGGAAAGGAGCCGAACAGAGGTATAGCCCCTTGGAGAAACAACTGTGTACAGTTTATGGGAACTTACAGCATGTGGAAAACATTACTAAAGAAGCCCCCATTACGGTAAAGGCTCATTATCCCATTGGAGGATTGGTAAAAAAATTCAGCAAGCCACAATCATGGGTAGCCCAGGCAGGGCACATAACAAAGTGGCATGCCTACTTGCAACAACACAGTACACTTTCTATCAGCCTCTTAAGTGATGAATTACATTAAATTTAGGCCCCATTGTGTACATGGCAGAAGTTCCTAACTCTATTGTACTTGAAGCAGCAATGCCTCCGAGTAGCCATATAAAGCCCAGCTCAGGCCTCATTCCCAAGATTGCCTGTTATACAAACAGCTCTGTTTGAAGCAACCTGCCCTAATGGATGGTGGTGGCCATACAACCTGCCACAAACACACTGTGGTCAGACCAAGGAGAAGGGTAGAGTAACCAAAGGGCCAAGCTAAGAGCAGCATGGATGGTGCTTATGCACAAAAATAGCCCAATCGTCTTGTATACTGATAGCTGGGCAATGTACAAAGGACTTACTTTGTAGCTACAGGACTGGCAAAGCAAGGACTGGAACAAAGCCAGACACCCCTAATAGACCAAACAACTATGGGCTGGCATCTCGGTTACGACCCAAGGATTGGACATAACCGTTTATCATGTGTTAGCACATAGGCCTCTCACTCCCCCCAGGCAATGCTTAGGCTGACAAACTGACTTGTCTGTGTGCCTTCACCACCCACCTCCCTCAGGCCAAAATGTCTCAATGGTTACATAACAGATGAGGCACAAAGGACAAAGAACCTTGTGGACCATTGCCAACGGGATGGACATCCCCGTCACAATATCTCAAATTAAAGAAGCCTGTGATGACTGCCCCATTGTGCACTAGAAAGGAAAAAGTCCATTACAAGGGAGATGGAGTGTGTACTCCATGGCTCATCCCCCATCCAGCAGTGGCAGATCAACTATATAGGACCTCTGCCTGTGTGTGACGATTGCTGCTTTGCCCTGACCTGTGCAGACACTTGGTCTCTTGCAAGCATATCCATGTAAGCAGGCAATGCATTAGTCTACCATCCGGAGCCTCACCTGGCCGTGTGCCTCATATGGCACTCCTATAGACATCAACAGTGACCAAGGAAGCCACTTCATTGGCCATGAGGTACAAGATTGCGCAGACGTCAATGACATTACTTAGCACTTCTACCTGTCCTACAATCCCACTGCAGCAGGTCTCATTGAGAGAATGAATGGACTGCTAAAACAAGCTCTACAAAAAGAGACCCTCTCTCTGCAGCAACGGACCCAATGACTACCAGAAGCTATATGGTTTCAATGATTATAGGAGACAGGAGCATCCCAGTGCCCACCATCTGCTGACCCAAAGACCACAGAAGATAATATAAATACAATTTACAGCCACAGAAGACACCAACCAACCTTTTCCCTGCTGGTGGGCATGAAAACAATTATCCTCTTGCCTTTGCCACAGGACCGAGACCCAGGGGACCATGTGATTAAACTCCCCTGGAAATGGCAAATAGGACCTCAGTGATTTAGAGTGTCATCTCCCAAGGAAGCCATGCTTGAGGATGTTTTAACTGTAACACCTTGGCTACACTCAAAACCTCCTTATATTCTTAGAATTTACAATCCAGGACTCACTTGTTTAACAAAGGGAATTTATTTTCTAAGCATTTATATATTCCCCTACTAAAGTAGAAGGCCCTGTGGGTCAACAAGTTTAGTACCGTAAGCTTGGACAGAAACCATTACCAGGAATAATTTTAACTTCCTCTTCTACCACTGCTTGTGTTTTGCTAAACAATCATGACTTACTTATCTCAGTGCCTTTAAAAATCTCTTTCTTATTGTCCTTAGCATTATAGGTAATGTTTTTGCCAGTTGGGACATTATGATTGCAGAAATTAAAACCAATTGGACTGTTGGGTTTGCAGTGAGCTACCAACTTCTTCTACTGTGGGCCTCCTATGGAAACTGCACCCAGCTAACTACACTGCCTGGGCATGTTTATAAGACTGGCATAAGACATCAGGCAATGCAAACCCTTTTTTCTGCTATCTGACAATAAAATGTAGATGCTCTATCTGAACAGTTAAATTTTCACCCTTCTTGGCAGAAATTTCTTTAAGTATACTTGGTATTTTACTTTTCCTCCTTTTCTTTTTTTGCAGCCTCTATTATTGTTGTGGTTTGTGGTTGCAATGCTCCAATGCCCAAGTTCAAGGGGCAAAGTGGAAGAGAGGCATATAGATTGTACAGGCCATTTAAGGGTGCTGGGGTGTAGTGTATTTTATAGATCTTCAAACACCCTAAAATGGTTCATGCTCCACCATCCTAAACTTTATACTCCCTTTCTTTGGCTTCCTCTTCCTACATATTCCTGGGACAGCCAAGCTTGCAGTCACTGACACATCTTATTGGGAAGGAACATCTATTTGTGAACACCAACTTAAAGAAACTTATTGTTGGCTAGAACATTTTCCAGTACCCTTGGAAGGGAGCTGACCATCTGTACTGGCCACCAGAAAGACTAATCTGGCTTGTCACCTAAGTCCCCCTTGTGATTGCTCTACTACTGTATAAGTACTTACAGACTGGGAGGGGGGAGTGTGAACCCTCTTTGAAGCCAACTGGCTGCCATTGGATGCAGCACTCCTTTTCTGAAAGATCCTCTAATAAACTTGATGTCTTTTAGAGTGACTCTGGGTCAATTTTTCAGTCTCTCTGTGCAGTTATTCTGAGGCATCTGCCCTCTTGGGTCTGAACTCCAACAACTCCCACCAGATTACTGGGTTGTTGTTGTTGTTATGTGCCGTTGAATCAGACCTGACTCATAGCGACCCCTCCTTGGGTTTCCAAGACAGTATCACTACAGAAGTAGATTGCTCAACCTTTCTTCCAAGGAATGGCTGGTGGGTTTGAACCGCCAGCCTTCTGGATAACAGTCAATTTCCTTGGTACTATGCTACCAGAGCTCCCAGATTACTGGGTGGGACCATGCAAGTAAGGTGTATGGAACTCTAATGTGAGGATTAGTTAGTTTTGCTATGCTGCTGGGCTTAAAATGAGCCTTCCTAAAGCCAGAAAGGGGGGGGGGGCGTCTCATGGCCACCGAGAGAGAAGAACCAGAGTTGGAGTGGACTGTGTCCTTGGACTCAAGATCCCTGCACTGGACCTCCTTCACAGAAAGATGGCAGAGATGACCAGCTGAGACAACCAACTGAGGAAGAAGACAGAGTGGCAGGCTTTCCAGCCCAGGGAGTGAGAAAGCTGCATGCCTTTTGGCAGGAGGCTTGCTGGCAGAGTAGGGTGCACCTAAGTGTATCTATTGGCAAAGCTAAAAGAGCCTTCTAATGCTTGCCTGAACAGAGCAGATGGCCAGCCAAGAGGTCAAGGGCCAGAGAGGTGTGGCTGCGGGCACAGCATAGGGGAGACTGTCCTGGTTAAAAAACTGTATCCTGAGCATGTTCCTGAATCTGAATTTTAACCCGTTACTTCCCTAATAAACCCCATAATCATTGAGCACTATCTGTGACTTTTGTGTGGCCACTGAAATGAATTATTGAACCAGCAGAGTAGTAGTGAGTGCCGTGGGAAGGACAGTTGGTGTCAGAATTGGTAAAAAGGCTGGAGGGTGGTAGCATGTCTGGCCTCATAGGAATAAGCCTTGGGCTGTTGATGGTGACTCTATTTCCCCCTTGTGAGGTCGGAGGAGGTCAGAAGATGCTGCCCCCGTGCCATATCATCAATATTTCTATCATCACATATTTCAATACTATCAGTACTATCACCAACTATTTCAAGAACTGTCACATGGAAAAAGACTTCAAAGCAGAAAATCTGAGCCAATTAAACTTATAGGCAAGAACACTCCTGAGTTGTAAAAGAAATAACTTTCTTACATTTAGAGCTTTGTATAATTAAAATAGGTTTCCTAGGAAAGTAAAGAACTCTTCACTTGTACAACCACGTGCCAGCTTAATATACTTCATATGTAGGCATACATTAACACATACATACTCCAAGAGTTCTTGATTCATATTGGGCAATCCTACTTCCATAGTGATACTGCCTTGGAAACCCAAGGAGGGGTCGCTACAAGTCGGGGCCGACTCGACGGCAAACAACAACAACACTATTATTGCCTTGTCAGTCTTGTCCACTATTGCATCTCCAGCACAGAGCACAATGACTGACCTTGGTAGGATCTCCAGAAATATTTGTTGGGTGAAACAGTGCGTGAAAGAACGAATATAAGAGCAGTAAGGAAGGAGGAAGGGAGACAAATAGAAGTGTCTGCTTCTTTGGCTTTCCCTATGCTACACCCATTGATTCTGCCCACCATCCTACTCAAGGAGCTTTTTCTCTTTGGGGAAAATTATTAAGTGAAAGAACTGAAGCTATGACCCATTCAGAGGGTCTCAGCTCCTTCCTAGTTCTCACAGTGTGATTATCTCACTGTCCTCCATGCAATTCTGGAATTTAGAGAGATGGCTCTTAATTTTTATATAACAAAGTCAATGAACACAAAATAACTTCTTTGTGTGAGAATGGTTGTACAACATGAAGCACGTAATTGATGCCACTGAAATGTACACGTAGAAATTGTTGAACTGGTATATGTTTTGCTAAAGAGATTTTCAACAATTAAAAAAAGAAAAACTCCTTAGTGTAGGGTTCAATCTGAAAAACTTCAACCTAACAAAATCCACTGCAAGAGTGGAGGAAATGAAGTCTTCTTCAAAGCAAACAGTATTTTAGCTTAATCAGTAAAGAATGACTGCCTTAAGTATTATGCTTTTTTAAAGAATTATCTGTATCGAATCAAATTGACAACAACAACTCAAAAGGTTAAATAGGAAGCTGAGGGACCAATTAGCTTGTATTAATGGGGGGACAAAGAAAATGAAAATAGTTGCACAAATTGAAGAATGTCGATGTGAAAATGTTGTTGTTTTTGTTATGTGCCATTGAGTCGAACCCGACTCATAGCAACCCCTCCTTGGGTTTCCAAGCCAGTATCGCTACAGATTGCCCAACCTTCCTTCCAAGGAGTGGAAAAATAACTCGACTGCTTAATTTTCCTGAAAGTCCCACTACAATGCTGTGCACAAAATAGCTGCTCAGGAAACAGTGTTTGTGATTCAACTGTAAGACTTAACATTGGCACAAATTAAACAGATTAAGAACAGGAGTTACTGACTAGCATTTCAGTCAAACACTTAGCATAAAAGGCATAAGAAAAGTTAGCGCAAGAAAAAAAATCTCATCTTTTTTTTTTTTTAAATCTTACTTTCTTCTAAGTAACAGCCATATATCATCCAGAGCTAACATTTAACTTGTTATTTTGTTTTTCTGGTTATCATTTTTTTAAAAAATACATTATTTTGAAAAGTACGTATTTTCCATATATTTAAGGAAAAGAATCAAATGGGACAGTGTTGTTTTTATGTTTAAGTTGAAAGATGAAAAGATAAAGAAATTTCCAGAGGAAATAAATAAGCTTAAAAATAATGCTGGTATCCTAAATGTTTTATTGGTGTTGAAAAGGATGAGTTTTGCCTTAGAGCAAATTACAGTGTTGCATCTTTCCAAAAACATTTAATAGGCCACCCAGTTCTCATGAGCTGCATCTACCTCTTACCTGATGCCAACCGCAGTGTACCAAATTTCCAAAGTAAATGTTGAAAGAAAAAGCAGTTGAACCTACAGGGTATCCTCAGTTAAAACAAACAGAGGGGGAGGGGAAGGGAGAGTCAAGGGCTTTCAAGGAAAATCCTGTGTTCAAATCTCAGCTGCCAACCAACTGCAGTACCTTTAGCATACTGCTTACCCCCTCTAAACCACGACTTTCTCATCTGTGAAATGGGGATAATTATGCCTACTCATGGTCAAGTGCCTGGGCAGCATCTAGTCCCCCATTTGTGCCTAATAAATTTTAACCACTCCTGCTACTGGCTTGCCCATGTGGTACAAGTGGATCTGTTTTTATTATTGTTGCTGTTGGTATTTCTGTTAGTACTTTTAAAAGCCAGAAAACATGCAGGGACATATTCTTAAGACATAAAAGCCATTACAGCTGACTAAAAAAACTGAGCTTAGTATGAATTTCCTAAGAACATAGTATCCTGTGAGAAGAAATAATTCTTAATGCAGTGTTCAGATTTGAACAAGTAACAGTCCCAAAGATGAATGAAACAAACTGAAATGTGCCATGGAGCCAAAGATGACCTAGCAGTCTTTTCATGAAGACTGGGCTAGATCCTAAGAGTTGAATTAAGTTCACATGGAGTATTGTGTTGTGTTCAGTGGCCAGTACACCTAGATTTGGATTCAAACTCTCTCCCTTCCTAGCTGTGTGATACTGGGAAAAGTTGCCTAACCATGCTGAACCTCTGTTTCTTTCATCTATAAAATGGGAACAACAATAAAAAATAATAGTTATTACTTATCAAATTCTTACAATGTGCCAGGCACTTTTCTAAAGGCTTTTGTTGTCTATAATCTTTCTGTACAACAAGCCAGTTACGTGAACCCTATCATAACTCCTATTTTGAAATATGAGAAAACTAACATTTAACTTAGGTTGAGCAGCACCCAGCCTTCAGGCACAACTTTTTCACTAAACATAGTGACAGGTATCATTACAGGTCTACTTCCCATGTGCCAAGAATATACCTGGACACACATGCATCATTTCCCATAATGCTCACCCATAGGTAAGAATATCTCCTTTTCACAAAGGAGGGAATTCAGGAGTGGAGAGTTTAAGTAGAGGTAGGAGTGAAACACAAAACTCTAGCCCATTTTTGTTCCATATTTTCCTGCTTCAACTGAACTGCCTTGCTGCTCTGAGTTTGTGGTAGTTCGGTTTGTGTGTTATTCCCCATGATGAGACTGGCAAGTTATTATGTGCCTTAGGATAATCTTCTGTTTCCTAAGCATACTGTGAGAGTGTGAGTATGTGTGTGTGTTTTAGCAGCTAGTATTAATTACCCAACTCACATACCTAATTTTGTCTCATGTGTAGCCTACCATGTTCTGAAGCACACCAAACATTCTCCTCTGTGTAGATATCTGGTGACTCAGTCTACCTATTATTTTCTAGGAGAGGCCTCAGGAAGCAACTAACCTGTTTTGTGTCATGAAGAACAGCTAAGTATGCCCCATACTAAAGTACAAGCCCAGTCCCGCATTCAGGTGGATAACATCAAAAAATTAAGTGTCATTGGAGGTGGGAGAGGAATACAAGAAGATGTTGTTATGTGCCGTCGAGTTGGACCCAACTCATAGCAACCCCTCCTTGGGTTTCTGAGGCAGTATCACTACAGAAGTAGATTGCCCCATCTTCCTTCCAAGGAGTGGCTGGTCGGTTTGAACCGCCAGCCTTCTGGTTAGCAGTCAAGTGCCTTAGGCATTACGCTACCAGAGCTCCCACAAGAAGATGTAGTTCCCCTCAAAAATCAATCATTTTAAAGGTGTTCATCTGAGGTTCTGTTATGGTTTTAAATTTGCCAACATTTTGCGTTCAGAATGTTCCAGCTTTCCTCCCACCTCCATCCTATAGTTACCCTTCCTATGTCCTTCCTACCCATGCACTCCTGCCTGTCCAGGTTTCTCCCTGTGCAAATGCTGCCCTCCCCATGGTTGATTGTTTTACAGAGTGCATCTCCCTGGAGTAGCTGACAAGCTTATAGGCTCGATTGGTTGTTTTTTGTATTATTTTGAACACAATGTTCTCCCTGTCTTTTCCTTCTGTGATTATCGTAGTTGCTCCAGTCATCTTGCTCATTCAGAAAGGCAGGAAGAGGATGTTTGAAAATAGAACTCAGGAAGGAAACCAAGCAAGAGTTGGAGAGGAGAGGGGATCTGCTAACATCATTTGAGCCCCTGGATCAAGCTGTGCCTGAAGCAGTTTGTTTGTCTTTTTCCCCCCAGTTAAGCAACTCAGTAAATTGCCTTTTGGCTTTAGGTATTCTGAATTAGATTTCATTCATTTCAAAATTATAAGTAATGAGAAAAAATTGAGAAAATCTGACACATACTATCACTACTGTAATTACTTTTCTTTAAAAAAAAAAAAAAAAAAACCTGACATAGCTTTATGAATAAACCCAAGAAGTGGAACTTTTGAATGTTATGTTTCATTATGTCAGATTTGTAATACAAGTAGTTTACAAACAAACTCCTTCAAAATAACACTGGAAAAAAAAAAGCAAGAAAGAAAGAAAGCTTTTTAACTGCTCTTTTACTGATGTTCTCCATAAAAGTAGAAAAGAGGAACTTAGTAAAAAATTGTTAAACACAAAAGCAAAGTAGGAGAAGCATCACAACATTCCATAAGAAAAGTAATTTTTCCAAGAAACACACAATGCACCAAGTGCAAACCTGGGACATACCTGCCAAACCAAATCAGGATCAAAATTAAAAGTTGGCGCTTCCTGCAAGGAGATAAACCACAAGTAATTTTATTCATTTCACTTATTTGGTGTTCATTCAATGACTTTAGCCACCTGGTGGCAGTACATGTGATTTTTGTGAGGGTATTGTTCCTGGTTTTGATGTGAGCAGAGGAATCTCCCAAATAGTCACCGCAAAGAGACACAGTACACAACTCTAAAAGTTCAGGGGGTGTTGCACAGTAATCTATGAGAACTACCAGGCCTTGGTGCTTGCATTTAGGCAAGATTTTAACAAACACCTTTCGAGCATTGAAACAATGTATTTATGGAGAGACTATGGGGTAGGGGAAGTTCACCTTCAATTTCTCTAAAAAGAAAAGGGCAGTAGGGATAATCTATAAATCCTTACTATTCATGTTATCCCCCTGAAACTACAGAACAAACATCTCTAGAAAATCTCCTGTTAACTTCAGATTTTACCAAAGTACTAGATGATGCTGACCCAAAGGGGTTTAGGTTAAAACTCAAAGGTGTCTCAAGTTCCACCCACTAGGTCTAAGGGTCAGATCAATTTGGTAGTCAACTCTGTTGTTGTTGTTAAGTGCCATCAAGTCAATTCATAGCAACCCAATGCAATGGAGTAGAACTGCCCCACAGGGTTTTCTAGGCTGCAGTATTTACAGGAGCAGATTGCCAGGTCTTTCCTCTGCAGAGCCACTGATGGGTTCAAACCACCAAACCTTAGGTTAGCAGCCAAGTGCTTAACTATTGTGCCACCAGGGCTTCTTAGTCAATCCTAAAATTTGTAAAATAGGGATTTCCAGTATTCTCCCCAATTTTCACAGGTACCTATCCTACAAAATCAGATAAGGTAACAACCTACATCACAAGCAACACACGGTTCAAGGAGATGACCAACTACCAGCTGCTTCTGTAATTCAATTTAGGGATGCTGAATGTAGATGCTAATGGACCCAGACTTCACTGACAAACCAGAAGGCAGCACTTTCATCAGTTAATAAGCTTCCCAAATGACCAAAGAAAAACTCCAGGCTCAGTTCCCTGACAAATAGATTGATCTTCATTTGTCCTAAAATTATGTTTTATCTCTATAAAACATCATTGTACATCATAGGCATGCATAAAAGGAAAAGTCTAGGCTTAATTTACTGATAATGTGTTCATGTGAGTTTGCCCTAAAAATCATGTTTTTTATGCCTTTCCATATAGATAACCTAAATAAGTATTTCTATTTACTTTTCAAATAAAATATATGATGATAGGACTAGTAAACTAAACCAAACATTTTCTGCTTTAAAAAAAAAAAAGACCAAAAAAAATATATATATACCAATTTTCCTTTTACGGACACTTTACCAAAATATCATCCACTGAACCAGGAAGGATCCATCTTTCCAGATCTCTCCAAAGATTCCTGAAATTCAATCCTTTGTTGAAAAAATAAAATGATAATTTCAATATAGTTTTTAGGTGCATCCTATTCTCCATTACAATTTGCACTGGGATGGGTGGAAGAGGGACTAAATGACCCTTTGCAAAAAAAACGAAAAAAAAATCAAGTGTTCTGTCCTTTCTTTTTCCTCACTCTCACTCTGATTTTGTTTGAATTTTTTGTTTGCTTGAACCCTCAACTAAGTTTTAGGTTTGGTTCCAATGTGAAATAAGGACGAAATCTCAGTTATAAAGCATTGCCACCCAGTGTAGAATTTTAAGTTTCTTTTACAAATAAGTAACAATTACACACATTTAAAACAATTTATGAGCTAGGATTAAAAAAAAAAAAAAAATTATCCCATTGTTATTTGGTCCCTTTGATGACATTCTTGAAACCAGTAAATGCATTATGCGAGTACTGTAAATGCATTATGCAAGTACTTTAACTCATATAGCCCAATTTGAGAGACATATAGTTTAAAGCAAATGTTCCACATCATTTCCACAGAAAATCCACTTGGAAGAAAACATTCCCATTGACTAAGGGGGAAAAAAAAAATCCCATGTCAGAATTGTACATGCCAAGCATTCAGTGGCTTGTAGCAGTCTCTTTTTCTTTAAGACTTGGGAATTTTTTGGCAGACAATTCAAAATTATGTGCTACAAGAAAGACAGAAAAATTATTATCCTATCTGCAAGCCTCAGAATCCTCTCATAGGTCAATGATGACCAGCAAACTTTCTCAGTGTTAACCTGCAAGCATGGAATTTCCAGATTGCAAACAACTCCATTATGAGATTTTTTCTTAATGCAACAATTTAAATCAATAATAATTTATTCTTAAGATAAACACTACCATTTGTTTCCTCTGGTAAAAGCTGAAAGTAAAAAAAAAAAACCCTTCAAATTTCTAGGTATTGACAAAGCAACTAAGTTTTATTTGGATCTGATTCTTAGTCATAGATGGTAGCTTGGTCATCATTATTTGCTTCATTATTCTTTAAATGCCATAAATCTATCCAGGAGGTAGTTTTGTATTCTTTTTAAATGCTCTATCTCTATGCCTTCACAGCTAAAAAGGATACTGTGTGAGTATTTAATAGATTATTATTTCTTCCAGACTTGGTTAGGAAAAAACTCTATTATTCTTTTAAAAATAAGTTTTGCTAATAGCATAATTTTAATTATTTAACAACTCCATTGTCTGGAGAAGTTCCTTTGCCAAAGTCTAGCTTTTGAAAGGTGTCTTTTCATTGTAATGTGAATGGGGTAGGGGGGATAATTCCAGTATTAGAAATTTACTTTTAAAACACAAGTAAAACCTGCCTTTGATTGAAGGCATTGGCCAGGCTCCTGAAATTAACCCAGCTCTTTTCAGTCAAAGGATACTTGAGCCCTTACTCTTCTACCCACAAAAGGCACCCTAATTTAAAGGGCCATTAAATTAAATGCACCTAGCAAAGCAAAAAGATCCAAGAACAAAAGCACCCAGGAGTATGCCTAGAGAGAAATGAAAGGTCCCTTTCACGTGTTTATGTGTTAAGTTAGGCACTGTCAAGTTCAAACAAACTCGGAGGCACAGCTGTTTTTGACAAATGTGCACAGCTCCTACCTTCATTTCAATGACAGTCTGGAGAGCCTTCGTCTTGGCTGGTTCCTGCTGAAGTTGGCTTCTTCGGTGCAGTTCCTGGGGAGGAACACGATAGAAATAAGCCTGCCGGTTCATTCTTCTGTTACACCATGCCCCTTACACAGGTACACTGCAGCCCACAGGATCAAGACTCCTCATGCACCAACATAAACAAGCCACAGGTGCTTCTTCCCCCCACACTCTTTAGCATCCCTCCTGCCTGGAGCCTGCGTGCGGGTGAAAAGCTCCTGGCACATGCGCTATTTCTGAAAGTTCCATCAATAATTAATGTCAACTGTGACAAAGCCAGCAAGTAATTATAGTCCAAATACTGTTCAACACTGGGGCTGATGCCCAGCCATCAAATCATAATTTGCTAAATTACATTACTCTGTGCTCCTAATACAAACAGAGCAAGAAAACAGAGGAAAGAAAATGACTAACGTGGTTGCAAATCCACCGTACGCATGGCATTTTGCTCTGGAGGTAGGTTTGCAATGAGCAATTTAAAACCTTTGCAGTACAACTGTGTCACTTTTGGGAGTAAAATAATCTGATGAAACCCTGTGAGTCTCTTGCTTTCTAATTTACGATTTCGGTCCTTGTTCAAAATTACATCTGTGAGTGTACTCATGATGCCAAGAAATTAAAATTGGCATTAATATCAACAGTGCTAGGAAAGAGACAATGTTTAAAGCCAGATGTGGTCCCAAGAACTTCCGGAATATGCTGGACATTTCTTTAGGTGAAAAAAACAGCATAATCACTATGCTAAGCTTTAAGTTTCACTTTTTGCATGACTTCTCAGCTCTGACAAGACTTTGAAAAGTTGTCTCAGCAAAACAGAAGTGAAATATGTAACTTATTCAATTCACTCTTCAATTTTCTTAATAATTATTGGTCTTATGGAAGCAGTCAATGATAGGAGTAAACAAAAGTACCGCTGACAAAAGTATTCACCCACGGAATAATTCCAGTAAAATTTATTTCTGCCACCAGAAAAGATATTTTATATTCACCATGGAATAGCTGACCTTCAGGCATTGCATTCCATCATACCACATAAATTTAAAAAACAACAACAAACTCAATGGCAGGTAGATAAAATGACCAACATAATTCCAACTTTTTCTAAGTAAGGGCATTTAAAAATAACTCTACTTCCATCACTATCATCAACTCTCATCACCATTTATAAAGATGGTATATACTGATGTATAAAATGTCAGAAAAATAGAATCCCACAATAAAAGACAGCACTTCTCAAGAAAAGCAAGCAGGTAATCTTTTTTCCACATCCTGAAACATTTTTCTTATCTGCCATCAACCAAAGAAGTCTTGGTCATGGACTATGGTGTATTTGTCCAGGGACCAACCCAGGAAATCATCACTATAGGTCTCGAAAGGGGGGGGGGGATGGAAGGTGGGGAGGGGTCCTAGAAGCATATTTTCTCCTTAGAGTCATCACTGGCAGAAATCCACAAACCTATGGGAAACCACTTCTCAATCTCTGATTTGAGATGTGTGCTTCTTTCTAGCTATGACAATTCTTTGCTGTAACTTAGGACACACTACCTAACATATCCTTGTAAGGGATGAAGTTAAGTATCACTGAATCTGTTTTACGAATAGAGAAACAGAAAGAGATCCCATGTCCTTTTGGAAACAATGGACTGTGGTGAACTGGCAACACCTAGATAAGGCAGAAATTTTCTGAAGGAACCCTGGGCAACTTCTCATTAAAAACAAATGGTCTTGAAAGCAGCTATCATTTATTGGGCAACCACAGTGTTCCTGGGACTGACTGACTTTGTCTCTTTCAAGCATCAACACCTCTCTATGAGCAAAATGACACAGGGGTGAGTTCAGTTAGGTGCTGGTAATCGTTAACAAGCAGCACCCACCATGGCCAACTTCGAGCTACCTCCATGGAGTCACTCAGTGAGGAATAGGGAAGAAATGTGCAGTAACCTCATTGCACAGCATTCCCAGCATAAAGACACACACTTAAATAACCCCAAGAGATAATAGTAACATGTAGTGCAAAAACTTACAAAGTGGTGAGTTTTAACATAATTTTAAATTGTGAATTTGTATATTTGTTACATTAGTTGTTAAAACCAGTTTCCAACATTCTGCTTTCATGGGCCAGTATAATCCAGTGCCGTATAACATTGGGTGAATGCCCTAAGATTTCAATCTCCCCAAGAAGCTACTTACTTAGTTGTCATAATGTGTGAGGACATTACTTCCAAGATTTTTGGAGTTTATAAAATGTCACCATATAGAGGAGAAACTGGAAAGTGTTAGAGTTGCACCTTAGCAAGTAGTAGAAGGAAGACATTTTCACAGGTCACCAATCCGATCCCAGATAGCATCAAAGCCTCTTAACAAAAAAAAGCTAAGAATGAAATTCATGATTTCATTAAGTCCAGTTCAAGAATCAAAACCATACTACAATTGGAGAAGATAGCTTAGGTTTGTAGAAAACAAATAGAAATAATCAAGAAACAACTAAGGAATACAGAGAAAATAAAAACCATGGGGAAAGTCATGTGCTATTGTAATTTCTGCCAAACATGAAAATATTTCTAAGGGCAAACATGCAATAAAAATAGCTGAACTTTTAACAAAAGCTTTGCACAAATGAACACAGAGTTCTTGTTTCTGTAATTATACAAATTATATTATAAACGAGCTCAAAATCCAACGTACCCTGTTTCGCTCCCTGAATAAAATTAAATCTCCATTTACCCAAGAATTGTAATTTTCACATCTAACTATACTATTTTTCACTCCTGGCTTCGTAGTTTCTGAGGATCACCTTAAATTCTAGTACGTCAGGTAAGTGAGCATTGTAATTTGCAGGGAGATTCCACAGACATCTCAAAGGCTCATCTCAGTTCACCCATCTCTCTGAGATTTAGAACGTTTACAATACTCTCGCTGACTAAGGCAGAGATATACAGCTTCCCACTAAAGACTGCTCCTCTTCATAGGGTAAAGTTGTTTCTGGAAACCCTGTCTCCCACCTGCCACCATCCTTGTATCTAGAAAGTGGCCATGTGACTTATTTCTGGTCAGTGAGACTTTCAGATCCAGCCCATAAAAGTCTTCCACCTGGTTGTCTTAGTTATCTAATGCTGCTATAACAGAAATGCCATAACTGGGTGGCTTTAACAAACAGACATTTATTTTCTCAATTTCGGAGGCTACAAGTCTGAATTCAGGGCGCTGGCTGTAAGGGAAGGCTTTCTCTCTCTGTTGGCTCTGGAAGAAGGTCCTTGTCTCTTCTAGGTTTCTCTTCCTGGGAGATTTTCAAGTAGCTTGGCATCTCTCTTTCCTCATCTCTGCTTCTAGCTTTTACTTAAACTCATTCATATCTCAAAAGAGATTGACTGAAGATACACCTTATACTAATCTTTCCTCATTAACATAACAAAAACAACCCATTCTCAATTGAGATTATAAACACAGGCATAGAGGTTAAGATTCACAACACAAACTTTTTGGAGACACAATTCAATACATAACACCAGTCCTCAACTCTCCCTCTTTTCCTATATGTTGGCTGGAAGTAAAGGACTCTTAGACCCAAGTCAGCAGCAGTCCCAAGATAAACAGTTGCCATAGAGTTGGCCCTGACTCCTAGCCACCCTGACTCATGATGACCCCACACATATCAGAGTAGAATGTGCTCCATAGGATTTTCAATAGCTAATTTTTCAGAAGTAGATCACCAAGCTTGTCTTCCAAGGCACCTCTGGGTAGTCTTGAACCTCCCACCTTTCCATTAGCAAGCAGCACAGTGTTAACTGTTTGCACTACCCAGGAGTTCCTGAAAGACCATGAGAAAAGGCTGCTGAACACCCACATTGAATGGTGCAGTGAATGAAAATAAACTTCTATTAGGTGAATTTTGAGCTTTCAGGGTTTATTTGTAGATACCTTAGTCCTCTCAGTCTTAAGTACTACAATGGCTTCAAGCAAAAATAATACTCACTTAATTAGTCCTGTATTGTTTGTTGCTTTTGAATCATAAAAGTGATTTTAATGTGATTGTTCTGGTTACCTAGTGCCACTCTGACAAGAAATATACCACAAACGGGATGGCCTTAACAAACAGTTTATTCTTACAATTTGGAGGCTTTAAGTCCAAGTTCAAAGTGCCAGGCTCTAGGGGATGGGTGAAAGCCCCTCAACCTTGGGGTCCAGCTCTGCCTCCTGCTACTGGCCCACTGGAGCTAGAGGCATTTCTTCACTCAGACAGCTGCTGGCTGCTGAGGCTGAGAAGCCCCAAGGTTGACAAGTAAAAAGGCACAGTCCCAATGTTACCAAACCACATGGCAGGCCATTAACTTAAGTCCATTGTAAGTCCCAAAGTCGGCAGAGCATAGCAAGCTGCTGAGCAACAATACAGCTACATGCACAGTGCAAGTGTGCCAAAAGCTAGAGACCATTCCCAAGATTTCTCCTTATATACAGGAAGCAGACCACATCCCAAAGGCAGCTACTCAGCTGCTTGTGGTTGATCCCACCATGGAGTTGATTGCCAGTCTCATCATGGGGAATAACTACCACCAGCTGCCCAGCCACTCAACCAGGCCCAGCCAAGTTGACATACAAACAACCATCACAGTGATTGCTTGCCAAATTTTTCTAAACTGTCAGTAAGATGGGTTGGTTGCATGATGCCTCTACTATCCCTAATCAACTAAGACCACACTCATTATGCACTGCTCTTAAAATAATAATAATAATAATAAAAACCCAAAAGAATTTCCCCAGGAGCATTTGGTATTCTCTCACATAGGGATGGTGAGTACAAGATTCAACTTACTCTGGTGGTTTTAAAAATGACAGCATGAAACCATTAACTGCATGGTACTTAAGCTTTTCTGAGTCATAGGTCTCTGGGAGAATCAGATAGAAGCTGTGGATTCTCTCCAGCAGTGGGCACAAAAAAACAAGACAATGTGTGCCATTTAAGCTGGTTCACAGGGCCCAGTCCCACACTTTGGTAATCCATCTTTGAAACAGACTGTAGGCGAAGAACTCCTCATGGAGAGAGAAGAGCACCATACTGGGAGTCAGGAGCCTGCAGTGCCAGCCTGAGACCTTGGGCACGCCCCTTCGCCTCTCTGATCTGCAGAATAAGGGAGCTTTTATGAGTAACTTGCTAATGGTCCTTCTAGCTCTGAGAACATCTGGATTTTAATAGGCAGCTGGCTCTGAAATGCTCATCTCTGGCTGGTATTTCTAGTCACCCCATTATCAGTTTTAAAAGCAGAAGAGAAATAAAAGCAGAAAATTGGCAGCATCACAAAATTTAATATCTTACTGTGATACTGATCCCCAGGTTATATATTTTCCTATAATTTTATGACTAGGTTGGTATTAACACATCTTAGACTGCTAGCTCCTCTGGGTGATCAACAAGGAAATGTAGCAAGAACCTAGAATTTCAGGCAAGAAATCTCAAGAGGCTCACTGGAATGATGCCTTTAGTACTTAATAAGAGTCTAGAGTCTAGTGAGTTAATCTGAAGAGACATGAGCTTCCAAGAGGAGCCTGGAAGAATCATATTCAGACACACACACTCTCATCATATACTTCTTATAGTAGTAAAAATAAGGTCACATTTAACTCTTTCCAAAGATAATTGCAACTTTTACCTGGTATTTCCCCCATCTTATTCTAATTTTCCCCCTACTTATCTATTACTGTGTAACAAACCATCCCAAACCTGGTGGTGTCAAACAATCACCATTTTTTTATGCTCTTGAATGCTGGGTCAAGGCTTTAGACAGGATATGAGGAGGACGGCTCATCTCCATGATGCCTGGAGCTGGAACAGCTGGGGCCATTAGATCCACTCCCAAGATGACTTCTTCACTCATATATCTCTTGTGTCTTGGCTGCAATGACTTGAAGGCCAGGCTTATCTGAGACTATCAACCTAAGGCCTCCATGTGGTCTCTCTGTGTGGTTTGGGCTTCCTCACAGCATGGCAGCCTCAGGGTAATCTGAATTCTTACATTTAGGCCTAAGACTCTTTTTTTTTTTTTTTTTGCTTTTTATTAGGATTTGGGTGAAGATTTACAGAGTAAATTCACTTTTCATACAGCAATTCACATATACTTTGTCTCATGTCATTGACCACCTAAGACTCTTAAGAGCAAGTAATCCAGAAAACAAGGCAGAAGCTGCATGACCTTTTACTACATAACCTCAGAGCCCCATGCTGTCACTTCTGCCACGCTTTATTTAAAGAATATCCTCCTCATGTTGTTGTTGTTGTTGTTGTTGTTATGTGCCGTCGAGTCGGACCGACTCATAGCCTGTTTAAATCCCTGACCCAGAATTCAAGAGCAAAAAAAAAAAACATGGTGGTTGTTTGACCCACGAAGTTTGGGATGGTTTGTTACACAGTAGTAGATAACCAGAATAAGAGGGGGAAAAGACCAGGTAAAAGTCACAATTATCTTTGGAAAGCGTTAAATTTGACCTTATTTTGACTACTGTAAGAAGTATATGGTGAGTGTGTGTCTGAATGTGATTCAGACATATTTAAAGAAGTAATGAGCCTACTCAGATTCCAGGGAGGAGCAGCAAAGAAGTCAGGTTTTAAAACTGTCACTCTTATGGACCCAGACTAATTGGTGAGAGCAACAAGGAAGTAAAACCTTAATCTCAAATATCACATCAGTTTTAAAATATGGAAGATTCAAACATTCAATTAATAGTTTGTGTGGTGGTTATGTTTTTGTGTCAACTTGGCTAGGCCTGGTTGAGTGGCTGGGCAGCTGGATGTAGCACTCCCCATGATGAGACTGGTAATCAACTCCATGGTGGAATCTACTGTGAGCAACTGAGTAGCTGCCTTTGGGTATGTGGTCTGCTTCCCATATTGCTTGCAGCAGCTTTGGAAAGGGTCTCTAGCTTATGGCACGCTTGGATCCTGCATGTAGCTGAGTCGTTGTTCAACAGCCTGCCATGCTCTGCTGACCTTGGGACTTACAATGGATTTGAATTAATGGCCTCCATGCGGTTTGGTAACATTGGGACTGTGCCATTTTATTGGTTGACTTTGGGCTTGTTAGCCTCAGCGGCCAGTAGCTGCCTGAGTGAAGAGATGCCTCTAGCTTCAGTGGGCTGAGAGCAAGAGGCAGAACTGAAGGTCAAGGTCGACGGGCTTTCACACAGCCCCTAGAGCCTGGCACTTTGAACTTGGACTTAAACTCTCCAAACTGTGAGAAAATAAACTCCTGTTTGTTAAGGCCATCCCATTTGTGGTATATTTCTGTCAGAGTGGCACTAGGTAACCAGAACAGTCTGAAACAAGGATGCAGTAGTGAACCTAACAGATAAAGTCTTCTTCAGATTTTCATTCTAGGTACCAATGGGGATGAAGGCAGAATAATTTTGTAAAATGGTGGGAGTAATAGTATAGTAATAGTGTCAGAAGCTGTCTAATTTCTAGGGCAATAATGTGAATCGAGATCAACCCATGGCTGATCCTATGAGGTAGAGGTCACTCCACTCTCCAATATTTTACCCATTCTGACACCAGCTATCCCTCCCATGACACTCTACATTTCTTCTGGATTCAATAAGCCATTTCACATACCACATGTTTTGGTTCTCTGGTGCTGCTACAAAAGACATACCACAAGTGGATGACTTTAACAAACAGGGATTTATTCTCTTACAGTTTAAGAGGCTAGAAGTCTGAGTTCAAAGTGCCAGTTCTAGGGTCTGGGTGAAGGCCCCTTGACCTTGGGCTTCAGCTCTGCCTCTTACTCCTGGCCCACTGAAGCTAGAGGTTTCTCTTTACTCTGGTAGATGCTGGCTGCTGAAGCTGACAAACCCAAAGTAGACAAACAAAATGGCACAGTCCCAAGATTATAAAGCAACATGGCAGGCCACTAGTTCATGCCTAGAAACAGTCCCAAGATAGGTAGGCAACATGGCAGGCTGCTGAATGAAAGCTCAGTTCCACACAAAGCCCGGGCATGCTGAAAATCTTAAGACCTTTCTCAAAATATCTTCTTATGTACTGGAAACAGATCATATCTCTAAGGCAACTGCTCAGCTGCTCACAGTAGATTCCACCATGGAGTTGATTACCAGTCTCATCATGGGGAATAACTATATCCTGCTGCCCAGTCACTCAAAACCAGGCCCAGCCAAGTTGATAAATAACCTTAACTACCACACCATACTTAGTTAAGTGGTTTATTAAGGAATAGGGTACAAGTCAGAATCAGAATCAACTCAGGATCAGGATCAGGATCAGGAAGCATGTAGGCAAAGGCTTCCTTCTTCAGTTCAGGATAGCTCTCTCAGCTCCTCTCAACCATGCAGGCCTTATATCCACCCCTTCAGGACAGGCTCCTCTTCCCACCCACCACCCCGCAAGTCTGACACTGTCAGCTCTGCCACTGGTCTCTTTCTGGTCCTGTTACCACTAGATCTCCCATTGAGTCTCTTCTGGGCCTCTTGATATCTTCAGTTTCATAGCCCTTGACCCATGATTACAACTCTTTTAGGAGGTTCCTTCCCTCCTCTATACTACTGCTTTCTTCTTTTCTCCTTTTTTTTTCCTGTTTAATTCTGTCTGAAAACCCTCTGTGGAGTTGGCTGGTTATATACACAATTCTTTATAATTTTTAAGGCACGGCCCCTCCCAGCAGGGGGCTGGGGAGCACAAACTGATGAATCCTTTCTTAATAGGCCACAAGCACTACATGGTAGGCTACACATGGTTCACTTGCATAATCTGTGAGGTGCATATTAATCACAAAACAGGCCGCAGCCTGGGACCAGACTAAAAGTACCATACCACAAGTTGTTTACAACTTTATCCAGGTAATGTCAATCAACCTGGACTAAAGTAACAAACCCTTTGGGCTAGAAAACTAGGACAAAGATAACTTCTCAGGGTTTAAGGGGAAAACTTCTCAAGATATTTTTTCAAAGAATCAAGGCAAAAGGCCAAATAAAGGAACTCATAGATACTAAAACAGTTTGCCATAAGTGCTATAATGATAAACAAGTGAGGAAGGTGGAACACAGTGTGCTGCGGAGGAGCAGTAAATTGCAATTTAAATACTGTGGCCAGAGAAGGCTTCACAAAAAAGTGACATTTGAGCAAAGATCTAAAAGGAACAAGGGAATAGGTTGTGCAGATATTCTGGGCAGAGGAAATGACAAATGTAAATGCCTGGTTGGAGCACAGTAAAGGAAAGGGAAAGTTATAGGTCAGAGAAGTGCTGGATGGAGGGTTATGGGAACATTAGTTCCTATACATGGAGTCCTACACATGGAGTCCAGTGTGGGGCACTGCTTTTACTCTGAGCAAAATGAGAAGCCACTGGAAAGTTCTGAGCAAAGGCAAACCATAACACAATCCAAGCAGGAACTGAAGGTGTTACTCCACCTGCTGTAGTGAAGTAGGCCTTGAAGTAACAGAGTAAACTGGAAAACCCCAGTGAAAGTTAAAGCCTTAGACCAGGGTGGCAGAGTGCACGGGGGTTTGGAGTTTGGATGTATTTTGAAGATAAGGCTGACTTGACTTTCTGATAGATTGCCTGAGGACTAAAGAAAGAGAGAAGTCAAGGTTGGATTCAAGGCTTTTTTCTTTTTGTTAACCTTGACAGCAGGAAAAATGGAAGCGGATTACCAAATAGGGAAGATTGAGAAAAGGATGAGGGAGAGCAGCATAGAAACCAAGAATTAGGTTTTGCATTTGTGAAGTTTTCCATGGTAGACGAATAAACAACATCATGACAAATAGAAAATATTGAGGTTGTCAAGGATTTCATTTTACTTGGATCCATAATGAACACCTATGGAAGCAGGAGTCAAGAAAACAAATGACATATTGAATTGGGTAAATCTGCTGCAAAAGAGCTCTTTAAAGTGTTACAAAACAAAGATGTAACTTTGAAGACTATAACACCAAGCCAAGCCATGGTATTTTCAATCACCTCCTATCCATGTGAAAGCTGGATGATAAATAAAGATGATCAAAAATGAATTGATGCCTTTGAATTATGGTGTCGGTAAAGAATACTGGATACATGGACAGCCAGAAGAATGAAAAAAAAATCTGTCTTGGAAGAAGTAGAGTAAGAATGCTCCTTATAAGGGAAGATGATGAGACTTTGTTTCACGTATTTTAGACATGTTACCAGGAGGGACCAGTCCCTAAAGAAGGACATCATGCTTGATAAAATAGAGTGTCAGTGAAAAAGAGGAAAACTAAGAGTTACTTACAAGCACTCTTCTAAGCACTTTATAAATACGAACTTGTTCAACCTTCACAACAACCCCCTAGAAGTCTGTACTATTATTATCTCCATTTGCACCCAAGGAAATGGAAGCATAGAGAAGTTAGTAACTCGCCCAAGAAAATATAACAAATTGTACACTTGGGATCACCCCCAGGCAGTCAGACTCCAGTGTCTCAGCTCCTAACCATCAAGCTGTACTGCTGATATTTCATACTTGGAGTGCTTCAAGTGGCTTCTTGAAAGGCTGGCTTCATATGGCTTCTTCCATTGTTGTCACTTACCTGTTTCTCCTTTGATTCAGGATTCTATATCCCATTTATTTCTTCAATACTTGAAAAGTTAAATAAACTTACAGAGCTCAACACAGCCTTATCATTCAATCCAGCAATTGTACTCCTATTTACCCAATGAGTTGAAAATGTATGTCCATTAAAAAAAAAAAAACC
>NW_006921628.1:5101149-5107241 GCF_000298275.1 Orycteropus afer afer
CTGACACACACGGGGTCACCATGACCCAGAGTCCACTGGATGCAACTGGTTGGTTGGCTGCTATGGTTAATTGGTTACTATGAGTGACAGGTCCTGGAGAAATGGAGGAATTAAGATAAAACGGTCCCTCCCAGCATGACATTTATTGTCTGGTAGGGGAGACAGTCAGAAATATGTAAAGAAGCAAAGTAGAAGTTGCAAATGTATACAGGTAATAAGAGCTATACAAAAATAGCAGGAAGAGGATGCCAAACTGGAGAAAAATAGAGGAGTCAAATTTCCAACTCTCTATTTATGAACTTTAGTATCGATCAAGGCACTTGATTTTTCCCTGTTACAATCCCCTTGGCTTTAATCTAGCAGTCAGAAAAGGCCTCCCAGAGGAGGTGACATTCAAGCCAAGACCTGAAGGATGAATGGGAGCAGCCATGTGAACACCTGCAGAGAGAGCAGTCCAGGAAGAGGGAGCAAGAGGAAAAAGTGGATCCATTCTGCCTAACAAGTAGAAGAGGATGGAAAAATCCTGGAGGCCACCCACTCAATCCATTGTAGGGATCCATTCTGGGGGTCCTCAGAACACCATCAGAGAACCAGCATTCTGGGTGTTCCACTTCTAGGTGCAGATTTCAAAACTACATTGAAGGAAGCCCATGGGGCCACACAACCAACCTTTCATGTTCCTGGATCTTTACACATCTCTCATTAAGCCCCGTTTTCTCTCAAGTGCTTGAAGAAGGTGTAGGAGGGGGAGAGCCTTTCTGCTTTCCAGCTCCAGCGAAAGGGCCCATTTTAGACATGGCAGCAGGGGGTGGCATATGAATCAACAGCGTGTTCTCTACACACCCCCAGAGTCCAGATGGCTGTGGATTGCAGGAGCAGAGGGTGGCACCCACACAGATGGCTATCCTGGCTGGGCAAGTGGTGTACTTCAGACCATGAGTGAACACAAAGCATGCCGCTGCTGGTGGTGGTGGTCAGAACAATTTTACAGAAAAGGGCTTGGTCTTTCTTTTGCAGAAGATTTTCATTTCAAATACCCATCTGTAATGAAACCTTATACTACAAGACACTGGGGGCTCATAAAATTGGGAAGCACCAAAGAACTACCTAATCCAGCTTCTTGCTTGCACTGTAAACTTCCTCATGTCCCTGATGGAGTCACTGAGCTGATGATAGAACAATTTTAGTATTCAGATGGTCTGAGAGTTGAAAAGATCTCTCCTCACATACATTAGGTCAAGATCTGCTCCCTCTAAATCTTCTCTGTTTGATCTGGTTCTTTATTACACATAATGTAATACTAACACCAAGTATTACGCCATGATCATCACTGAGGCCTTGTTATGACCCAAGCACTGTGCTAAGTACTTGATATAGAATATTTAACCCTTGCCCTAACCTGAGAAGTAACACTGGTTGTGCCCACACTTTTCAGAAGGATGCTCAAGACTTCAAAAGGATGATGGAGCAGCATAAGCTCAGACCACTGAGAAGCACAACTGAGATCTGAACCCACATCTGTTGTTCCCCAGAACTTAGTCAAGTTCTTAACATGTATACCATGTTTTCTTTTCAAAAGATGGCCTTCCATATGTGAGCCCACCACTCATACCTCAGGGCTTTTCTTCTGCATGTGAAATATTGCTACGTGAAGTATTACCTTTAGCCATTCTTAATAGAAAGTAAGAGAACCATCCTGGTGACCTTCGTCTTGACAACCTCTAGTTTCTAATCTCCTTCCTAAAATGTGATGTCCAAAACTGACCATTCCCTGGGCAGCCTGACCATGGCAGAGTCCACTGGATCTATCCTTACACATCTACTCAAGGAGATGAAAATGGGCTCAATCCATCCAGCAGCTGTGGGCTTGTGCATCAATCCAAGATGCTCCTGAATCAGAACAAAAGGTGGGACCATAACGTGTGGGATGAGGTATAGCATGCTGTATCAGGGATCTTGTATGAACAAGCCTGAGACAATCCCACCCTACAGGCTCACAGAACTAGAAAGCACCATTGGTGCTGTCTAGACTAGCTTTCTTGCTTATAGCATGAATTTATTGACATCCCTGATGTGGGACACTGGGCTGCCCGACCATTTTCAGATCCAAGAAATCATGCCTCCATGAAGCAGCTCTGATAGTTGGAAAGTTATCATATGTGTCAGGTGTGTGCCTTTACATGCAAGTGGTCCTCAGCTTCCTTCATGGGAATATTGAATATTCAGCTTGTGGGCACCACACATGGGGACTTTAAAGCCATCATCCATGCACTGAATCAGAGCTTTAGGGTCTCAGATGGTGAAAATCTTTTGGTGCTGCCTGTCAGCCAACCCTAGACCTGGTTAACTACTTAACCACCCAGTCTTAGTGGCGGTTTCTGTGCGACTCTCAGCTATTCTATTGTAATTGCCCAAGTTATTTTTATTAATGAAAAGCTGAAGCAAAAGGACTGATATAAGTAACAATAAGCCTAAAAAAACTGAGACAAGGTAGAACTAGTGCATTTTGCAGCTCAAATTGTTCATTTCTAGTATGATTATAATGATTGTGAGGATGGTATATGATAGGGCAATCTTTTGTTCTATTGTATATAGGATTGCTATGTGTCAGAACTGACTCGATGGCACCTAACAACAACCACCACAAGAGCATGGATCTGACATTTTATCCATGTAACTCTCTTTCAAGTGTGAAGCCACATGACAAAATCATGAATGCCGCCAGACCAATACTGCCAAAGACTGTGTGTGACAGATGAAAGGTAATTTGGGATTTTACATATTTTGTTCACATTTCTGGGAACAGCGGTCCCTTCCACCTATAAGACTGTGAATGTTGTTGTTGTTGTTATGTGCTGTCGAGTTGGACCCGACTCATAGTGACCCCTCCTTGGGTTTTTGAGGCAGCGTCACTATGGAAGTAGATTGCCCCATCTTCCTTCTGAAGATTGTGAATATAATAACTGAATTTTGGGCACTGGATTTGCAAACCTCTTCTGGTTATGCCACTAGCCATCTGTGTAACCTTAAGCAGGGTCCCAGACCTCTCTGTGCCTCATGGCCTCACCACTAAATAAGAATAAAAGCTACATCTAGCCCATTGGGTTCTGAGGATTAAATGAGTTAGCAGGTGTAATGCCAGCTTGCAGTGGTGCCTAAAAGAGTGCCTGGAACACAGTTCAATAAATGTTAACTATTTTATATTTATTTTATATGTGATAGTATGCCTTCCCAGAAACAGATACTATGAAACATAATTATCCTCATGAAAGTTTGTAGTTCAGAGGGCATTGAGACAAGTCAGGGAGCTGGAAAGGGGTACAAACCCTAAGAGGGGGCTGGAATGCTCCTGGATGGCAGGTAGACCTTTTGGAGAAGCATAAGAGATGAGAGGCAACCTAGGGCACTGATGGGTCAGAGGTAGAGTATAGACCCAGGCAAAGTAGCCCCATGAGACGTCTTGGCAGAGACCTTGCCAGGCAAGCCAGAAGCAAAGAAGCAGGTGTCAGGGAGGGGAAAATGCATGGGGAGCAAGAGGTGGTCCCAAGGAGGTCTGAGAAGAACTCCCCAGGCCCTAATCTAGGAGGAAGTTGAGTGGGGTCCTGAGCCAGAAACTAGACCTGGGGAAGCCACATGGCAAACCATCTGAGGGCTGACTGACTGGCTGCTGATCTAGCCTCCAAGCACCTTGCATACCCTCCAAAACACAGCTGAAACATCAGCACCAACATCCATTGTGGAAAGCCCCCCATATTGGAGCCATGCTAGGCCCTTTTCCTATTTCTCCACATACAACCCTCACCCCAATTCTGTGATGTCCTATGATTATTTCCATTGTACAAATGAGGAGACTAAGGCCCAGTGAAGTAAAGTGACTTGTGTAAGTGCTCAGTTGTGGGATAGATGGATGAACGAATGGGTAGGAGGACAGATGAATGGATGAGTTAAGATAGCAACCTTGTTTTAAATCCTAATCAGAAACCCATTCCCTAGAAAGAAGAGACACATCACCCTAATCTCATCCCCCTAACCATAACTGCCCCAATGTCACCAATGCAGCCACAGTCATCTATCCACAGTCCCACAACACAGGTCCAGAGTCCCACTCTCCCAGGCTGTCCCATCTCTCTATAAGCACTTCCTTTACTGCAAGCTCTCAAAACGCCAACTCAAATCCCATCTACTGAACAAGGTTAAACACACACACACACACACACAACCAAAACCAAACAAAACTCACTGCCATGGAGTTGGATCTGACTCAGAGTGACCCTTCCTTGGGTTTCTGAGGCAGTATCACTACAAAAGTAGATTGTCCAACCTTCCTTCTGAGAAGTGGTTGGTGGGTTTGAACCACCAGCCTTCTGGTTAGCAGTCAAATGCCTTAGGCACTATGTCACCAGACCACCCACACATACACATGTGTATTTCCTTTAGAACATTGGTAGCAACAGCCAACATTTTAGAGTTGTTTTCATGTACCAAGAAATTATGCTAAGCTATTCTATGCCCTTTAATCTTCAAAATTACTCCCATCTTATAGGTAAGGAAACTAACTGACTTGCACAAAATAATACAGTTCAGTACCAATCCCCAGCCTGTGCTCATAGCTACTACCCATCTGTACCCACCAAAATTCATTGTGTATGTGTCACATGGGAGCCCCAGGAGGTGCTTAATGCAACTCCACAGTGTCCTTCCCACAGTTGGTACTCACCACCATTTACTAAATATAGTTGACTTTCTTAAGTACCATCCATGTTTGAAATGAGGTCAATATTTGTAAGTGATAAGAACAGGGCCTGGTGCATAGATTGTGGCATGAGGTAAGTGTTTATTATAAATAATAAATAAATAAAATAGATAACTTTGTGAAAGGTGCTGAACTCAATCTTATTTACATTCTATCCATTATTTCTAGCCACTATATTACTAGGAACTATTTAAAGCAAACTTTATATCAATACTTTGAGAGACATATTATTATCACCATTTAACAGATGAGGAAACTGAGGATCAGAATTCAACAACATTTACTCAAGTCATCAGGCTAGAAGGTGGCAGAGGTGATTTAAGCCAACACCTGAATGGGAATCATCACAAGGCTGACTTGATGCTCCATTACCTGACACAGGTGAATTCCCTTCAACAAGTGAGGGCAGTGGGATTTTGACACAAGATGGAGCTGAGCTCGAAGAAGGTAAACAATTGGCCTTACCAATGATCCAATGCTAAGTTAGAGAAGTTTGGAAATTGGGATCCAGGCAGACCCTAAACCTAGTCCACAAGAAAAACATACCCATTTGCCATTGTGTGTGGACAGTTTGCCATACGGTGCTTCCAAGGCCAGCAACCACTTCCTGGCCAAAGGGCATCAACCACAGAGGTTACTCTGAATTGGCTTCACTCATAAAACAACCTACCCCAGTTTGATTCTATTTTGTGTATAACTGTTCAATTTCTATAAAACTAGTATGTGACTGGAAGCCAGCATTAATGATGTTATGTTGAGGAATAAATTCACTAATATAGGGAAATGTTCAGAATAGGTTAAAAGGAAAAGAATAAGTAACAAAACAGCACATGCCCCAAAAGCAAAGATGAGAAGACAAGAGATGAAAGGAGCAACTTCTGGTAAGATGGTGGAATAGACAGACAAGCTACACAGACCCTCTTCAACAAACAAAAGAGAAAACAATTGACACAGATACAGAAGATAATCCTGGAGCCCTGAGCTTTGAAAGGACAGATACACAAGTGGATTAAACACCAACCAGTAGAGTAACCTAAATGAAAAGAGTGACAAAGGTGATAAATGGAGCTGTGGACTGTCAGTTTTCCTGATGGCATGGGCAGCCTGAATATTTCCAAGTGGTGTTAGGACTGGAGAATTAACCTAGAAATCAGCCCCGCTCACCAATGGCTGCATGGACGACTGCACTGGTGTTGATTTCTAAAAACAGAAACATAAAAGAAGGAGACAAACTGAACTGTGGACTTTTCACTGTCCGAAAGGCACAACCATTTTGAATGTTTACAAATGGATGTCATTTCGGATATTTAAAGTGACAGCAATCACGTTCGGATTCCAG
>NW_006921628.1:5108341-5109618 GCF_000298275.1 Orycteropus afer afer
ATAAAACCATAGAGAAAACAGTAGAAGATGTGTTGTAAGAGAGTTTCCCTGGTATAATGAAAGACAATAATATATCCATTCAAGAAATCCAACAAACCCCAAACAGGATAGACCCCAAAAGAAAATTACCAAGACATCATCAAACTCACCAAAACCAAAGACAAAGAAAGAATCCTGACAGCAGCATTGGAAATATCAAAAGTTACCTACAAAAGGGCAACCAACAAGGCAAAGCTTGGATTTCTCAGCAGAAACCATACAGGCAAGAAGGCAATGGGATAGTATATATAAAACCCTGAAAGAAAAAAATTTCCAACCAAGAATTATATACCCAGTAAAACTGTCCCTCAAATATGATGGTGAAATTAGGACATTTCCAGATAAACAGAAATTAAAGGAACTTATTAAAACTAGATCAACCTGACAAGAGATGTTAAAAGGAGTCCTTTAGACAGAGAACCAACAACAGCAAACAATAACTGACCATTAGCACACATGATGACATAACCCAGAAACCAATGCAGTTAGGGAAGTATCCAAAGCAAATAATCCAGCAAGATTGTAAACAGGGAACCAGAGACATCAATTGGCAAATGAGGACAAATACAAAACAAAAAGAGGGGGAAAATAGTGTAGTTATAGAACTTCTAAATGGTGAGGAACTCAAGACAATTGCAATATAGAATGCACTGTTCTAAATTTGTGGAGAAAATTATAAATCACAGGGTAACCTCAAAGAAAAATGAGAAACCTTCACATCATGAGAAAAAAGAGGAAAAGCACAAATATTTAGCAAATACTAAAACAAGAGCAATGAAGGAAGTGATAACATGATTCATAACAAAATGAACTCAGCACAGAAAATTATATGGAACAAAGAAATCAGCAACACCACCAAAAAACACATAACAAAATTACAACAACAAGTTCATACTTGTCGATAATTAATTACACTGAATGTCAGTGGATTAAATGCACCAATCAAGAGACGGAGAGTTGCAGACTGGATACAGAAACATAACCCATCAATATGCTGTCTATAAGAGACACACCTTTGAGAAAAAGACAAAAGTAGACTAAAAATCAAAGGCTGGAAAAAGATATATCAAGCAAATGGCAACCAAAAAAGAAAAGGGGTGGCAATATTAATTTCTGATAAAATTGATTTTAAGACAAAAACGACCATAAGAGACAAGGAAGGACATTATATAATGATTAAAGGATCAATTGAACAAGAGGACATAACAATACTAAATATCTATGCACCCAATGAAAGA
>NW_006921628.1:5139236-5149722 GCF_000298275.1 Orycteropus afer afer
CAATCATAGCATCAGAACTCTAAGCACCTGAGAGAGAATGGGAACCTCCCAGAACATTGTTTTGTGCCACTCCCAAAACAAATACTCCAGGTGGACAACTTTAGCAATCAGGAGCTCCTCAGTTGCTCATAGCAAATCCTACCTTGGAGTTTACAAAGACTTATGGGTAGAAAAGCCACACTGAGTAATTTACTACACTGCAGGTATAATAGAGCAACGATGGGATAAGGGACAAGTTTGTAGTCACTTCTTGGTCACAGTCAGCTACCCAGAGGGAGTGAATAGTTGAACCTGTGGGCTCAGAACCATAGTCGCAGAGGACATCAAGCTCATTTGGCATAACGTTGTTCCACCTCCTATTTTGGCAAGTAGCGACTGGGATCTTAAAAGCTTGCAAGCAGCCATCTAGATGCAACGATGGGTCTGTCCCCGTCCAGAGCAAAGAAGAATGAAGAAAACCAAAGATTCATGGAAACAATTAGTCCTCATGACCAATATACCATGTGACCATCAGCCTATATGACTATGAGACCAGAAGAACTAGATGGTGCCTGGCTACTACTGTCAACCCCTCAGAGGGGGATCTATGGAGGTGATCCTGGATAAAGAGGGAGAACCATGTAGAACAAAACCCAAAATCATTTGGGGAAAAAAAAGATGGGGGACCAGGTTTGCTGGTCTGATAGAGCCTGGTGGAACCACTGAGACTATGGCCTCTACCTGCCCTTCAGGTCTGGAACTGAACCCACACCTATGGCTTTCAGCCAAACAAAAGAATCAAGCAATCTTATAGGATAGAGCAGAACTTCCCCTAAGGGCTTCCAAATAGGGTATGTAAATCTTTACAGAAGTAGACTGCCTCATCTTTCTCCCACTAAGGGCCTCTGATGGGTTCAAACTGCCAACTTTTAGGTTAGCAGCCAAATGCCTTAACCACTGTGCCACCAGAGCTCCTTACAGATATGTTCATGTCTATGTAGTTAGTTATTCATAAGATAAAGCTACGATCATATGATATATAAAGCTTATATTCTGACTTTTTCATTTAGCATTATATCCTGAGTTATTTTCCATTAAGCATTTTTCAAAATCATTATAAGCAAAAGCATTAGACTATTTCCTCTCATGGGCTTAATGGATCTTACAGATCACAGTCACCTGGTATTATTATTTGGAAATAGAAACATAGAGTTTGGAGAAGGTAAATTTTGTCAAAGAGAAAAAAGTTTTTAAAAATTATTTTTAGGGTGTTACATTATTTGGTAAACAGCAAACAAAAGGATATAACCTGGCCACATGCACCTAATTCCAGGGATCATTTCTGTCTTCTCCACCATGATATTTTCAGGGCCTAGAGAAGTTCCAGGTACAATAAATATTTATTCAAAGGGAGAAAAAAACAGGTGGCTAGGCATTCAAGTTTGGAGATTACACTTAGAGAGTTGTATACTTCGGGTTTCTGGAAAGCTCCATTTGCCAATCACTTTGAGTTGCTGCTAGATTAACTAGAGATCAAGAAGTAAAGGGCTTGCCCACATAATTAGGTTTTACTGTTTCATAGATGGCATTTTTACTAAGTGTAAACTGCTTCCATTTTGCAGCATGTAAAATATCTGGCAACACAGCAAAGTCAATTGTGGTAATTTGATCCCTAAAATGTATGAGGGTTTATCAGATCCAGACAATGTGGGACTAAATTGACGCATCTTCAAGGAGATTTTCCAATCAATCTCTTCTGTGACATAAGCTTGGGCAGGATAGAATTTCCATGACTCAGCCTATCAAATCATAAAGATGTCATAGGGACTGCCACAAATGGACCATTAATTGTTGCCAGAAATATTAAGCAATTTCTTTCTGACTGAAAAGACAGTGATTCCTGATGCCAAAACTTACAGAGAGATTCTGAACCATATTTTAAAATAAGCTTTTGCCCCAATTTAGACAAAGAATATCCTAGGAAGCCCTGTTTTAGTCAAGAGATCAGTACTTCAGGACTTGCTTGCTTTATCTATCTTTGTCTCAAACTATAGATTGAAAGCACTGCTTTAACATATTTTAGCATTTTGAAGCTGTAAGGGCAAACAGTGTGAAGATATTATAAATCTCCAATCATCAAAGAGGTTAAAAATAAGAAGAAACACCTGAGGAGAAAGAAATTTTTGCTGCTCATCACAACTGAAATGTCTCTTAGGCTGTGGTCAGGAACTGACAACTTTTTGGAAACTAGCAGAAAAAGAAATCTTTTTGGAAATGAGCATAAAAATCGCCATAGTGTCTCCAACTTATAGCAACCCCATGCATGTCAGAGTAGAATGATGCTTCCAATGGGTAACTCTTCACAAGTAGATTGCCAAGACTTTCTTCCAAGGCCCCTCTTAGTGCACTCAAACTCCAATCTTTTGGTTAGCAGCTAAACCCTGTTTACATCACCTAGGGACTCCAAAGGACATGTTGGTGTCTCATTAAAAACATGTAAAGAATAATTTCTATGTCATCCAGCAGGAAAAAAAGTGCTGGCTGGTGGTCTAGGGGTAGGGGAATTGTTCTACCATTAAGGGACACATCTACTAGATGATGCAAAGAGCTTGGATGTTGAGATGAGAATTCAGATGCCTCTGTAAAAACTGAAGTTACAACAGGGCCAGTGAGAAAGGGACAGAAAAAGCAGCCTAAGAAACTGTAGAATAGTTACAGCCACAGAAACCAACTCCCTTAGGAACTCAAGCTAACACACAAGGTGCCTCGTGATGGAGCTGGGTCCCTGAGACCACTCTCACTCAGTTTCCACACTGCAGTGAGATAGTCAGATGTGATGACTTTCCCTTCCCTGCTAACCTCTTCCAAGACTCCCAATACCCAATCGATCAAGTACAGATATGTTATCATAGCATTTGAAGCCTTTTGCTATCTGGCCCAGCCTCCTTTCACACAACTTCTTCCTTCTCTCATTAGCTTCAGCTAAACTGATTTCAGTTCCTCAAGAGCATCATTCATATGCTTCCTGTCTCAAACTTTCACCCCTGCCCTGGCTTCCTCCTAGCAGTTCTCTTGCTCTCTATCTGGACTACTTACCTTCTCAACTCAGGTCTCTAAGATGCCTGACTTGATCTCCCAGACAAGGTTTGTTCTCTGAATATATGCTATAGTTTTCCTTGGTTACATTCCTCATTCTAGAAATTTCCTTTGAAGTGTCCACCTTGTCTTTTAGACTGTATGTTCCATAGGGCGTAGATCATTCCTGCCAGTTGAGCCATTGCTCTATTTCCAATGTTTTGCAGGCTGTGCAGCATGTAGCCAGCACTCAATAAATATTCATTAAATAGATGGGCAAATAAACTGTATTGTTCCTCTACCAAAGGGACTCAGAAGGAAAAACACTGGTGAAGATAATAGTCCCTAAAGTCCTGTCACAGGTAAAGACAAAACAAAGTCTGTGTAGAGGCCCAAGCCCACCTCAGCTGCTGAGTCTTACTGAAGTAAGTGGTATTTATAAGACCATGTTTTGTCCTCCTTTTTAATCAACTTATAAACAAGCATCAAAAGAAGATGGAAAGAATACACAGAGTAACTACAAAAAAGAATTGGTTGACATCCAACCACTTCAGGAGGTAGCATATGATCAAAAACTGCTGATACTAAAGTAAGAAGTTCAAGCTGCACTGAAGGCATTGACAAAAAGGAAGGCTCCAGGAATTGATGGACTACCAATCAAGATGCTTCAACAAACAGATTCAAGCTGAAAGCTCTTACTTGTCTATATCCAGAAATTTGGAAAAAGGCTACCTAGTCAATTGACGGTAAGAGATCCATATTCTTGTCCATTCTGAAGAAAGACAAACAGAATGAGAAAATTATCTAATATCACACGCTAGCAAAATTTTTCTGATGATAATTCAAAAACAGTTGCAGAAATATATCAACAGGGAAGTGCCATAAATTCAAGTTGGATTCAGAAGATGACATGGAAGGAGGGATATCATTGCTGATGTGAGATGAGTCTTGGCTAGAAGCGAAGAATAACAGAAAGATGTTTATGTGTGTTTTACTGACTATACAAAGGCATTAAGCTGTGTGGATCATAACAAACTATGGAAATCATTATGAGGAATGGGAATTCCTGAGCACTTAATTATACTCACATGGAACCTGTACAGAGATCAAAAGGCAGCCATTTGAACAAAAAGGGGGAAAACTGTGTGGTTCCAAATTGGAAAAGATGTGAGGCAGGGTTGCCTTACCTTACTTAATCAATCTGTACGCTGAACAAATAATCCAAGAAGCTGGACCATGTGAAGAACAACAGTACATTAGGATTGGAGGAAGGCTCATTAACAACCTGAGATGTGCACATGACACAACGTTACTTGGCAAGAATGAAGACAATGTGAAGTACTTACAGGTGAAGGTCAAGGATCACAGCCTTCAGTATGAATTACACCTGAATGTGATGAAAACGAAAATCCTTGCAAATGGACTGATAAACAACATCATGATAAATGAAGAAAAAATTAAAGTTGTTAAGGATTTTTTACTTCTTGGATAAACAACGTTTATGGAAGCAGCAGTTAAAAAGTCAAATGATGTATTGCGTTGAGCAAATCTGCTGCAAAAGAACTCTTTAAAAAAGCAAACATGTTGCCTTGATGATTAAGATGCTCCAACCAAAGTCACTGTCTTTTTAAATCCCTCATCTGTATGTAAAAGCTGGACAATGAAGAAGGAAGACTGATGAAAAACTGATGCATTCAAACTGTGCTGTTGGCAAAGAATATGACATATATCATGGCCTGCCAGAAGAACAAACAAATCAGTCTTGGAAGAAATACAACCAGAAAATTCCTTCAAAGTGAAGATGGCAAGCCTTCATCCACTTGCTTTGGACATGTCATCAGGAAAGACCAATTGCTGGAAAAGGACACCAGGTTTGGTAATGCAGAAGGTCAGCAAAAATGAGGGAAACCCTCAGTGAGATGAAATAGCACAACAGCAACAACGGACTCACACATACCATAAAGGTGGGACAGGACCAGGCAACATTTTGTTGTTATACACATAGTCACCATATCCTGGAGCAGACTTGATGGTAACTGATAGGTAACAACAATAGATAAGTACCAGTCCCAGGTACTGGACTTTGGAAAAATCTCCAAGCAAGTTGACCATAAAATACACAATTGAAATTTTCATAAAGTTATCATAGTCAGCCCCCCTAAAGGCAAAGAAACACTGTTCTGTGTACTTGAGAGGAGAAACTTTCCCCTTCTTCACTCTTTACAGCACTATATAGTATAAAAATATATATACTTTAGACACAAACACCAAACATGAACCTTAAGAGTACTTTTACAATTGGCAGATATTTTCCCCATATCTTCAGTGGGATATATGTAAACATATACTACAGTAAGTAAAATTGCAAATAAAGTTCCTGATCTTATTTCTTTTTCCTAATTAATTGACAGTAATTCTCTTTTGTGCTAGAGTGAACTACCTGTCAGCTAATAAATCAGCGATATAAGAAGAGACCATGGCAAGGGATTCTAGTCAGTTGTCATGGAGATGTGCATTTGTGGCGCTTCCTTTAATAAAAAGTATTACCCATGGGAAAAACAATTTGTTAAGCCTATCTAATTGAAAATAAGAGAACATGCCAGAAACGCCACATTTTAATATTTATGACTCAAAATCTGGTTTTAAGCCCAGAGAATTCATATGGAAAAGGGCTAAACTGGTTTTCCACAATTTAATTACCTCCTGATGGCATATTTTTGAGGGAATCTATATAGGTGTTGCTTTCCACTAATTATTACATAGTATGCTCTAAAATAAATAATGCATCCACACTGTAAGTGTGGACTTTTACTGTGTACTTAAGTCACATCAACAGGCATTCCATAGGAAATTCCACAACTGAAGACTCAAAATTGAATTAAGCTAAGTAAACTGTCAAGGCCAGAAATCTCCATTAAATGTAGAAATCTTGGATAAATTCTTATGCCTTTTCAGTAAATGCTATTTTGTTTATATCTCATCTTTCAGATTTGCATGTTACAAAAACTGTAACATCAACATTAAAATTATTTGATCAACTGAAGACATCCCTAATATTCAATCAATGTATAATATGCCCTACAATATGCCAAGAACTTTTCATGTATCGAAGTCAGGCGTCTGGCAGCTAATCAGAAGGTTGGTGGTTCAAATCCAGCAGCCACTCTGTAGGAAGATGAGGCAATTGACTTTCATAAAGATTTACAGCCTTGGAAACCCAATGGGGTTTGCTATGAGTCAGAATCATCTCAATGGCAGTGGGTTAATCTTCACAACAACCCTACAAATTAGATGTTTCTTAAACTCATTTGAAAGTAATTGAGAGATGTCTAATAACTTTCCAAAAGAATCTGTTCATTCTCAACAGGTTGATATAGCTACTGTGGTAGTTAAGTTGTGTGTCAGCTTGGCTAGGCCTGGTTTTGAGCGGCCGGGCAGCTGGATGCAGTTACTGCGCATGATGAGAATGGTAATCAATTCCATACTGGAATCTCCTGGAGCAGCTGAGTAGCTTCCTCAGGGATGTGGTCTGCTTCCAGTATTTAAGAAGCAGCTTTGGGAAAAGTCACTAGCTTTTTTGCACACTTGGACTCCATGTAGCCAAATCTTCATCACAATGGCCTGACATGTTGTCTGCTGATCTTGGAGCTGTTAATAGACTTGAATTAGTGGCCTGCCATATTGCTTGATAATCTTGGGACTGTGCCATTTTACTTGTCGACCTTTAGTTTGTCAGCCTCAGCAGCCAGCAGCTGCCTAAGCTAAGAGATGTCTCTAGCTTGAGTGGGCTGGGAGCAAGAGGCAGAGCTGAAGCCCAAGGTGGAGGGGCTTTCACTCAGTCCCTAGAGCTGGCACTTTGAACTTGGACTTCTGACCTCCTAAACTGTAAGAGAATAAATCTCCATTTGTTAAAGCCAACCATTTGTGATATTTTCTGTTAGAGCAGCACTAGAGAACCAAAACAGCTACCAAAGAAGCATGATTGGTTCTTTGTTTTTGTTGGCAATTATCACTGAGTTGGCTCTGACTCATGGCAACCTTACGTATAACAGAACAAAACATCAGCTGGTTCTGTGCCATCCTCATGAAATCCTTAGATGTTACAAAGGTCAATGGCCCTCCAAAGCTCATCTCTACAAAATAAAGTACCATTTTCTCATTAGGGACAATTTAATTTTTCTCACTAGGATTGTTATTAGGTGCTATTGAGTCAGTTCTGATTCACAGTGACCCTATGTATAACAGAATGAAACACTGTCCAGTTCTGTCATCCTCTAATCATTATTATCCTTAAGCCCACTACTGCGGCCATTGTGTCCATCCATCTCTTTAAGGGTCTTCCTCTTTTTCATTCTCTACTGTACCAAGCATAATGTCCTACTCCAGGGATTAGTCCCTTCCGATAACATGTCCAAGGTATGTGAGATGAAGTCTTGCCCTTGTTGCTTCCAGGGGCATTCTGGCTGTACTTCTTCCAGCTCTCATTAGGAAGAATTTAAATTTAATTTACTTTTTCTTCTTAGATGCTAATTGGAAAAAAAAAAAAAAGGTTGAACAATATCAGCCTAACCTCTAGGAAGTGATAGAGTACTTCACTCATTAAACAAATACTTAGGGAATGTCTACTATAGGGGAGGCACCGTACCCATAAACACACATGGACCCTGTCATTTACAAAGCTTACAGCCCCAGTGTAGATACAAATCTAAACCAAATAACCACTCAAGTATGGAGTCTTGAATTGCACAAGGAGTTAAGCCCTTGGCTACTTACTGAAAAGCTGGGATTTCAAGACTATCCAGAGGTGTCTTGGAAGAAAGGCCCAGTAATCTACTTTTTTAAAAAAACAGTGATTGAGAATACTATGGAGTACAGTTCTACTCTGATACACATGAAGTCACCATGAGTTAGAATCAACTCAATGGCAACTGGTTTGGTTTTTTGGTTTTAATCACACAAGTAAAGATAGCATTACAAAACATAAAGAGTGCTCTAATGTAAAAACAGGGTGCTATGAACATGACTGAAAGGTCAGAAACAGCCTTTTTAAGGAAATTACTCTGGGCTGAAATGTGAAAGATAAGAAGGCTCAAGTGAAGCAAAGAGCAAGAGGAAAGAGTACTGACCTTAGGAAACAGCCAGAAAGGTCATGATGCCTTGAAAACAAGGGGAGAAAGACAGTTGCTGCTCCTAGTTTGAGAGACACTCTAGCTTCCACAGCTTAGTGGTCAAAGAGTATGGGACCCAGGTTCAAATCACAGCTTTAGCCCTCATAATCTGGGACAATTTATTTCATCTTGCTGTGCTTCCATGTTGTTAACTGAAAAAGAAGGACAGCACTGCCTACACATGGCTATTATGAGGACTAAAATTAAATTTATAGGAAGTGCTTGGCATATGGCAAAAACATTAAGAAAAAGGTTGCCCATTACCATTGTTTGTCATCATTATTAATAGAGTAATTCAAACAAATAATCAAAAACAATCCTCACAAAGAACAAACCTAGGTCTGGTCCCTATTCCCAGGTACCAGTAATTGTCTACTCATTTATTCCACACAATACCTTATACTTCACTATTGGGCTTTTTGAGATAAGTCCAGCAGCACACACCAGGGACTTTCTAATCATGGGTGTCCAGGGCCATTTCTAAGATTTAGAATTTGGCACTATCCCCAGGTTTTGCTATATATTGTACTATTCTGCATTTCCCAACATGTGTTCCAACATATTAATCCCAAGAAAAGCTCTATGAAAAACAGGTTGCATGGACAAATAGTTTTGGAAGCACTACCTACAATATGGGTCAGCTGGGGGTTTGGGTTGAGAGCCAGAAATTGGCTGAATAAAGCAGAAATTTATTGAAAGATTATGGGATAGTTCATAGGATTATTGAGAGGGATGGAGAACTAGGCTTATATGCCTCACAACAAGGATCACAATTTAAATGAACTGAATCTGTGGATCATATCATAGAATACTGCATTGGAGACACTGCTTGCCACCATCATTAGCACCATTATTGTAACTAGTATGCCTGTCCCAACCATAACTACATATTGACCATTGGATATTGCCCATAGAGAGACCATACAGCCAGGATACTTTACATTTTATCACTTAACAGAGGGTACCACTAGCTCCTATTCAAATTCCAGGTTTAATGCATTTAATTGACCTACTCAAGGGAACCTGCTCTTAGAATAACTACATGGGGGGACTTCCAGTAAGATGGAGGAATAGGCAGACAAGTGACACAGACCCTCTTCAACAAAGAAAAAAGAAACCAATTGACAGAGATACAGAAGATAATCCTGGAGCCCTGAGCTTTGAAAGGAATTAAACAGAAGCACATCAGGCACCAACTAGTGGAAAAACCTGAAAGAAAACAGTGAGTACAGAGATGGTTGGAGCTGTGGACTCTCAGCTACTCTGATGGGACTAACAGCATGAATATTTCCAAGTGATGTTGGGACCTGAGAATTGACCTAAAGAGCAGCCCTGGTCACCAAGGGCTGCAGGGACAACTACACTGGTGGCCTATGACTAGGAAGGGAAACAGCAAGAAGGGAAACAACCTGAGCTGTGGACTTTCTGCTGTCCTAAGAGTACAGCCATATTGATTGTTTACACATGGTGGCCATTTTGGATATTTAAAGAGACTGAGGGTGCAGCCATTTTTAATCTTTACAAGCGGTGGTGACTTTGGATATTTGAAGTGACCAAGGGTACAGCCATTTTAAATCTTTACAACAGGCAGCCATTTTAGATTTTATAGTGACAGCATTCTCATTCGGATTCCAGAGGCCTAAGAATAGGCTCTATTTGCCAAGGACTTCAAGGGACATATGAGAGGCTGACAACAGGAAAGGAGAAAGGTAGTGAGAGTATAAGTGCTGTCAAGTAACGCAAACATACAATCACCAGTTAAATATAAACACAAAAATGTCACAATGCCTCGGAGACAACAGAGCATTACAGTCCACACTGTGGAAGCAAGATAAAGCAGGAGAAACAAGGCACCAGAATACAGACCCAAAACACATCCCAGAGGAAGATGCAGCATTGGAACTCTCTGATAAGGAATTCAAAAGAATTATATTTAGGTATCTTCAACGAATTGAGAGATAGATCAAGGAAAACACTGACGAAATTGAGGAAAACACAGAGAAAACCCTACAAGAATTTTGAAAGACAATACAAGAACAAAATGACAAAATAAATGAAAAATTAGAAATGATATAAAATCTACACACAGAAATCCAGAAGATAAATACCAAATTTTCAGAAGTAGATAAGACACTGAATGGGCAAAGGAGTAGAATTGAAGCAATGGAAGACAGAATTAGTGAGCTTGAAGGCAAATACCTGAATACTTCTTTGGAAAGGGATCAATCAGAAAAAAGATCAAAACAAAATGAAGAAAGCCTAAG
>NW_006921628.1:5150547-5156208 GCF_000298275.1 Orycteropus afer afer
AATCTCAAAGAAAAATGATAAACCTTCACATCAAAATAAAAAAGAGGGCCAGCATAAATATTTAGCAAATAGTAAAACAATAGCAACAAAAGAAGTGATAACATGATTCATAAACAAAATGAGCTCAAGATAGAAAATTATAGGGAACAAAGAAATAGACACAATGAAAAAGCACTTAACAAAAATGACATCAACAAATTAATATTTGCCGATAATTACATATTTGGCAAAGGATTTATCTCTAAAATTTATAGAAAACTCCAATGACTTAACAGCAAAAGAATTAACAATCCAACTGAAAAATGGGCAGAAGACATGAATAGACTTCACCAAGGAGGATATTCAGGTGGCCAGCTAATACATGAAGAGATGTTCACGATCACTGGCCATCAGAGAGATGCAAATCAAAACAACAGTGAGATACCATCTCACCCCAGTACTGATGGTAAGGTTCAATGAGACAGAAAAATAACAAATGCTGGTGGGGATGTGGAGAGATTGGGACGGTCATACACTGCCGGTGGAACTGTGAAGTGATACAACCACTGTGGAAAGCAATAGAGTGATTCCTTAGAAAGTTGGAATTGGAGATATCATTTGACCCAGCAATCCCATTACTGGGTGTATATCCTAGAGAGGTGACAGCCAGGACAGGAACAGATATATGCACACTCATGTTCCTCACAGCACTATTTACAATAGCAAAAAGATGGAAACAACCTATGTGCCCATCAACAGAAGAGTGGATGACCAACCTATGGTGCATACACACAATGGAATGCTATGCAGTACTAAAGAAATAATGTAGAGTCTGTAAAACACCACATAATATAGATGAACTTGGAGGACATTGTGCTGAGTAAAATAAGTCAACCACAGAAGGACAAACATAGTATTAGTTCATTGTTGTGGAGGGTCAAGGAAAGGTTTATATATGGAGGGAAACTTTCTTTGTTGGTTGCCAGGAGTGGGAGGGGAGGGGGGGATCTCTGCAAAAAAAAAAAAAAAATGCATTGACCCATGTCACTTTAGTTTTGTGTATTTCACTGTACATAAATTATATTTCAATAAAATGCATTTAAAGAAATTTTTTAAAAAAATAACTACATGGGAACTCATAAAGTAATCATCAGTATTTTCCACTTTTTAGTAGCCATCAAATTCTGATTCCAATCAAGCCTCCTACAACGGGAATTCCATTCCCTAAATACAGAAGGGGGAATCTGATACTGAACAATTGAAAAAAAAAAAAGGCAAATGTCTACATATCAAAGGACTCCAAACATTTTGATTAGGTGCTCTTATCAATAAAAATAACTGAACATGCATCCTTAATATATGTATATGTAATGTGTGTGAATTTATAAATGAAATAAATGTAATATCCCCATTATTTTAGACGAAGCAACCTGTTGGAGGTCATACACATAAATATCTGCTACAGATGCACGGTGAACTAAGGAACTTCAAAATCCATAATTTAATTTGGTAACTTGGCAGCTGTTACTAGGACTCTTGTTTCTCTTCTTTTTCTCAGGCTAACATTAGGTATTGACTAAGCATTAGCAAGCAAGTGTCAATAACTCAGAAGTCACCCACTTCTGCAACACTGGGAAATAAATTCAATGTTATTTTGCCGGCTTTGGTTATAGAAGCATTTCAGAGTCTACCTGTTATCAGAGCACTGAAAATCAACAGTGACTCTTATTTATTGAGAACCTACTACGTAGCCCTCTCTGTATCATGGAGCTTTATGTAGAACACTGCACAGCTGCTTTGCATCCTACTAAAGCAGAGAAAACTGATCATCATAAGAGTTAGGGGATCTGCCCAAGACCACACTCAATTCCGAGGCATGCAACCTACTTGCATGGAAATATCTGTCATCTTTGTACACAATTTAAGAAGCATTTCAAAATTCCTAAACCATTCCGCAAAACAGCACGAGAGAACTCCTGGATATTCTGATTAAAAAAATTAATACTGGAGACAAAAATAGTTAGGACACATCATGGAGGAAGCTTGGATAATTTACTCACTGGTGCAAGAAGAGTTACCATTTTACTGTCGTTGAAACATTCAAGGGTATACTAACAACCCATCATTGGACTTGAGGCACTGAAAATTACTGACAGTGCTGAGCTCAAATGAAAATTATGTGTGCTAAGTATGGCCCCTAATACAAAAAGTATCCCTGGTTTATTGGAAAAACAAAGCATGTTGTGGTCAGAGATTATATTGTTTGTTAGCATATTTGCGGGAAATGTCCACAATACATAGTTTGAACCCAGAGATCAGAGCTCTGTTAGTTTCATCAGCATTCATTCCTCTTAGTTTTCCTTACAAATAATATGTCTCTCTTTCCCTGGCCTTCTGTAGATGATGACCTTCTACATGTGTGTACATGCACATGCATGCACACACACACACACACACACTTACATATACATTCCCCACCATCTCCTGACCCCTCCCCATCATCATCCATTGGCCACCCGCTATTTCTTCCTCAGTTCTTAACTTCAACATCACTTGCTAGTACCCCTGTAATGCTCTGTCGTTCCTCCTTCTGGACAATTCCCACACTTTTAACTATTTATATAGTTTTCAGCTTCTCTCTAAAATGGAAGGTCGAAGGTCAGGCATCATATCATTCTTAATCAGCAATGAATTGTCTACAGCTGCTACAGGTAGAGGCAAAATATATGGTAGCTGAGGAGTTCCAGCAAGATGTTGGAATAAGCAGACGAGCTGCACAGATCCTCTGCAACAAAGCAATGAGGAAACAAATGAAACTGATACAGAAGATGATCCTGGAACCCTGAACTTTGAAAGGAAGGATAAAGAACTGGATTAAATACCAACTAGCAGAAGAACCTGAATGAAACAATAAGTAAGGAGACAAACGGAAGAGCAGATTGTCAGTTGTCCTGAGGGCACAGCCATTTTTAAAATTTCCTGGTAGCAACCCAAGAATTGGCTCTGCTCACCAAGCACGGCATTGGTGCCCGACAACCAGAAAGGAAAACAGCAAAGAAGGAGACAAACAGACCTGTGGGCTACCAGTGGCTGCCCTGAGGGTGCAGCCATTTGGAATACTTGCAAGCAGAAGGTACAGAAATAAGACAGATCATCATCCCTTATTTGGAATATAAGCAAGTGGGGGTTCTTACCTGAACAGCGATCTAAGAATATGCTCTGCTTGCTGAGGACAGCATGGGAAACTGCAGTGGAGGCTGACAACTATAATGGTAAGATATTCCCCTTGTTGCTCTTATACTCCACATTCTCTTGGTGAACAGAGATGTGGCCATCCCCTGCCTCCACCCACCTTCTGGACCAGCAGGAAGTCCATTCCAGGCTGTGCCCTGACAGAGCCTGGTTGCTGTATCTCACCTCCACAGTTTTCTTTTTGTTTGTCTTTAAATTTTTATCTTCCTCCTTTCTTCCCTTTTTTATTTTCCTTTTTCCTATTCCTAGTTCATTCTTTCTTTCTGTTTTCTCTTCCCTTTTCCTGGTTCCCCTTTTTTTTATTTCTTTTGGTTCTTCTAAACCCCTTTCCTCTTTCAGTTTTCTCATTATTTCTTTACTGTTCTTCTACTCTTGCTCTTTCCTCTCATTCCTCCCTCCCCAGATATTGGTGGCTTTTTTCCCCCTCTTTTCCTCATTATCTTTCTTTTATCCTTTTCTAATATATTTTGAAAATTTTTATTCTCATTTATTGCTTTTATTGTTGTAATTGTTCCTGTATGTTTATGCAATTTGAGTTTTTTATTGTATTTATTTATTTACTTACTTATTTATTTGATAGTTTTCTTATTTTTTGGTCTAACTGTTCCCACACAACCCAACCATACTGGCACCTCCTGCAGCCCCACTGAATGAGGCCCACCACTTGTTTTTACTCCAACTAACCAATGATAAATAGCTAGCAATACCAGCTCAACTCATCTTCAACTGCTCTTTATAAAGAGCTAATAAAGATCTGTTCACACACTCTCATTCTCTATCACACCCACCAAGAGACAGGTGGTGAGTATATATGTGCTAACTAACAACTAGAGAATAGAGGAGCACAGTACTCTGCTCACACAGATATATCAAAACAAAATAAAGGAAAAAAAGTATCTTGTGTGAATCATACCAACATACAACCACAAATTAAACAAAAATACACCACCACCACAAAAGACCATTACATTTCACACACAAAAAAAGCAAGATAAAGTAGTAGAAACAAGGGACCAGGATACAAACCCAGAAAATATCTCTGAGGAAGAAGCAGCATTGGAACTACCTGATAAGAAATTCAAAGGAATTATATTGGGTACCTTCAATAGATTGAGAGACAGGACAAAGAAAACAGTGACAAGATCAAGGAAAACACTAACAAAATCAAGGAGAACAGATAATTCTCTAGAACAATTTAGGAAAACAATACAAGGACAAATTTACAAAATAAACAAAAAATGAGAAATGATACAAAAACAGCAAACAGAAATCCAGAAAATTAATATTGAGATTTCACAAATAGATAGCACATTAAATGGGCAAAGGACTAGAATCAAATAAATGGAAAACAGAATTAATGAGATTGAAAACAAACACCTCAATACCTTGTTAAGGGATCAATCAGAAAAAAGAGAAAAACAAAAATGAAGAAAGTCTAAGATTCATGTGGGATACCATCAAGAGGAATAACCTACATGTAACCAGAATTCCAGAACAGGAACAGACAGGCAAAACCACACAGAAAATTGTCAAAGATTTGTTGGAAGAAAATTTTCCCTTATATGATGAAAGATGAGAATATATCCATTCAAGAAGTTCAATGAACCCCAAACAGGATAGATCCCAAAAGAAAATCACCAAGACATATCATCATCAACCTCACCAAAACCAAAGAAAAAGAAAGAATCATGAAAATAGCATAGGAAAAATGAAAAGTTACCTACAAAGGACAACCAAAAAACTAAGTTCTGATTTCCTGGCAGAAATCATGCAGGAGAGAAGGCAATGGGATGATATATATAGATATAAAACCCTGAAAGAAAAAATCTCCAACCAAGAATTATATACCCAGCAATTGTGTCTTGAATATGAAGGTGAAATTAGGACATTTCCAGATAACCAGAAATTAAGGGAATTTGTTAAAACCAGACCAACCACACCAAAGATGCTAAAGTGAGTCCTTTGGACAGAGAACCAAAAGAGCAAACAATGATTAACACACATGATGACATAACCAAAAACCCACCCAGTTATAGAAGTATCCAAACTAAAATAAGCTTACAAGACTATAAGCAGGGAACCAGAGACATCAATTGGTAGATGAAGACCACTACAGACCAAAAAGAAGGAAAACATATTGTAATTACAGAACTTCTAAATGGTGAGGAAGTCAAGAAAATTGTGAGATAGAACAGACTATTTTAAACTTGGAAAGAAAATACTAAATCACTGGTGCAGCAAATTGCTTGATGTGGCCCTTCTAGCCATTGTCCTCCATTCTGTGATGTTTTGTAAATCCCATTATCCATGCCTATTTGGGGTGGTGTGGTAGTTAAGGTCAGGTGTCAACTTGGCTGGGCAGCTGGTAGTAGTCATTCCCTATAATGACTGGCAATCGACTCTGTGATGGGATTTAGGTTAATTCTGTTG
>NW_006921628.1:5165318-5167740 GCF_000298275.1 Orycteropus afer afer
AAAAAAAAAAAAAAAAGTTACATGAAGCAAATGGCAACCAAAAATGTCAGGAGTGGCAATATTAATTTCTGATAAAATTGACTGTAAGACAAAAACAACCATAAGAGACAAGGAAGGACATTATATAAGGATTAAAAGATCAACTGAAAAAAAAAAAAAAAAAAGCCTACAGTCGCCAGAAGAAAAGAAATAATAAAGACTTGAACAGAAATAAATGAAATAGAAAATAGGAAGACAATAGAAAAATCACCAAGACTAGAAGTTGGTTCTTTGAAAAGGTTAATAAAATTGACAAACTGCTGGCAAACTTGACAAAGGAAAAGGAGAAGATGCAAATAACATAAATAAGGAATGAAATGGGTGATGTCACAACAGAACCAACAGAGATAGAAAGAATAATATCAGGATACTATGAAGAGCTGTACTTCAACAAATTTGAAAACCTCAAAGAAGGTAGACAGATTTCTAGATACACACTACTTACCTAAACTAACACAGACTAAGGGAAGAAAACTTGAAGAGACCCATAAAAAAGAAGAAATTGAACAGGTCATAAAAAGATTACCAACAAAAAAAGTCCTGGCCCAGATGGTTTCACTGGAGAATCTAGCAATCATTCAGGGAAGAGGTGACACTGATCCTACTAAAAATATTCCAGAACATGGAAAAGGATGGATTCTTCCCTAATTCATCTTATAAAGGAAGCATAATCTTAATACCAAAATCAGGCAAAGACATCACTAGAAAGGAAAACTACAGAAAAATATCCCTCATGAATATAGATGCAAAAATCTTCAACAAAATCCTAGCTAATAGACTCCAACAACATATCAAAAAAAACAATACATCATGATCAAATGAGATTCATAGTAAGTATGCAAGGATGGTTCAACATTAGAAAAATAATTAACATCATTTAACACATAATAAAGGAAAACAATCACATGATCATATCATTAGATGCAGAAAAGGCATTTGATAAAATCTAACACTCATTCCTGATAAAAAAAAAAACTCTCAGAAAAATAAGAATAGAAGGGAAATTCCTCGACATAGCAAGGGTTATATTTGCAAAACCAACAGCCAACATTATTCTCAATGGAGAGAGACTGAGACCGTTCCCCTTGCAAACAGGAACCAGAGAAGGATGCCCTTTATCTCCACTTCTAATCAACATTGTATTAGAAGTCCTAGCCAGGGCAATAAGGCAAGAGAGGAAAATCAAAGGCATCCAAATTGGTAAGGAAGAAGTAAAACTATCCCTATTTGCTGATGATATCCTATACATAGAAAACCCAAGAGATTCAGCAAGAAAACTACTGAAACTTATCACAAGATTTATCACGGTGTCAAGATACAAGATCAACATTCAAAAATCAGTTTGATTCCTCTACACCAGCAAAGAGATCTCTGAAAAGAATATAAGGAAAACAATACCATTTACAATAGCTACCCAAAAGATAAAATACCTGGGAATAAATCTTACTAGGAACACAGAAGACCTATAGAAAGAAAATTTAAAAACACTATTTCAAGAAACTATAAGAGATCTACATAAACTTAAGAACATAGCATGCTTATGGATAGGAAGATTGAACATTGTCAACATGCCAATACTACCTAAAGCAATCTATGCATACAATGCAATTCCAATCCAGATTCCATCAACATTCTTTAAAGACATGGAAAAAACAATCACTAATTTTATTTGGAAAGGAAAGAGACCTCAGATAAGCAAAACACTACTGAAGAAGAAGAACAAAGTAGGACATCTCACACTCCCTGCTCTCGAAACCTAATATACAGCCATAGTTGTCAAAAAAAAAAAAATGCCTGCTATTGGTACAATGACAAACATATAGACCAGTAGGACAGAACTGAAGACCCAGAAATACACCATCCCCCAGCCAGCTGATCTTTAACAAAGGGCCAAAATTCATTAAATGGGGAAGAGATAGTCTCTTTCACAAATGGTGCTGGCAAAACCAGATATCCATTTGCAGAACAATGAAACAAGATCCGTATTTCACACCATATACAAAAACTAACTGTTTGATGGATCAAAGACTTAAAATTAAATTTTATGTGCATCAAAAGAATTCTCCAAAATAGTAAAAGGATAACTGACAGAACAGGAAAAAATATTTGGACAAAGGACTTATCTCTAAAATTTACAGAAAACTTCAACACCTCAACAAATCAAAAAGACAAACAAATCAATTTAAAAAATGAGCAGAAGACATTAAGAGGATTTGGTGAATATCTTCACCAAAAAAGATATTCAGGCAGCCAACAAAGACATCAAGAAATGTTCACCATCAATAGGCACTTGTTGTTATTGTTGTTTGCCGTGGAGTCAGACCCGACTCATAGCGACCCCTCCTTGGGTTTCCGAGGCAGTATCACTATGGAAGTAGATTGC
>NW_006921628.1:5169087-5180975 GCF_000298275.1 Orycteropus afer afer
ACACACACACACACACACACATATGTTGTTGTTATGCACTGTCAAGTGGGACCCGACTCAGCAACCACTCCTTGGGTTTTTGAGTCAGTATCACTACGGAAGTAGATTGCCCAACCTTCCTTCTGAAGAGTGGCTGGTGGGTTTGAACTGCCAGCTTTCTGGTTAGCAGGCACTACGTTACCAGGGCTCCTTTTATACATATATGAGCCATGATATGTCAAACAGAAAACAGGAGCTCTTCGAACAGACTATGTCAAGCCTGGCCAGGCTTTAGGCAATGCTCAAACCTTTTCTTTTTCTTGGGAACGACCAGTTCCTAGAACAAGTTTGCTTCTAATTGAGGCCTCATACTTCTTCTCTGCCTTATACCTTCCCAAAGAGCAGCCATCTCCCAGCTGCATGCCTCTTTCCATACCAGAAATGAAGACAGACACAGCACCACCACAAACCAAGCTTACAGAGAGGATTTAACCAGTTCCCTCCTAAACACAAGGCAGGCAGCCACGTCTGTCAACAAGTGGGGCTCTGTGGAATGTGAATGTCCTCACTGCTTCACATTTCATTTTTCAAAGGAATCTTTGTGCCTAAAATGAACATTCTGAACACCAGAAATAGAGCATCCAAATAGGTCAGTATGAAAGATTGCATTTGAAGAGATTCCTTCACTGGGAGGGCCAAGCTTGTCCATGTCGTGTGGGTGGAGCTCCTGTTAACCACTGTCCCCATTTCACACTACATTGACTGAATGTTGCCTCTTAGATAGAAAACTTTTTTTCTCAAAAACCAAGATGGCACACAAGTTGAAGGCAACATCTGCTAGGAACTAATAGCCATATTTGTCAAATTAATAGGAAAATAAACTCAAAGGCTACCAATCAAAAGTAGCAAATACTGAAAATCAATAACTGAGTTGGTGGGAGAATCACATTAACTCTGCTGAGATGTTAGCCCTGAAATTTATGTAACTTCACACACACACACACACACACACACACACTCCCCCCATCCTCATAATCCACTGCTTGTAGGCCCCTGCACCTAAGATACAGAAGCAAGCTTTGGAATCTCTCTGTAGTCACCAATCATGTCCCAGACCTGGTGGCCAACCAGAGGGCCAGCATTTGACTTAAAAGTTCTCACTCCTTGAATGACAATTTCTATGCTAAAAATTATTTGCAGTTTTTCCTCTCTACTAAACACATGCTTTAAAAATATTCCATAAACTGACACTAACCCCAGAGGTCATCTGGTAGCTAAATAACAAATTAGCTAATAAAAAAAAGAACAAATTATAAGCACTTAAAAAAAAAAAAAAAAACTCTCACTGCCGTTGAGTCATTTCCAACTGATAGCAACCCCTCCTTGGGTTTCTGAGGTGGTACCTCTACAGAAGTACATTGCCCAGTCTTCACTCTGAGGAGTGGCTGGTAGGTTTGAACCCCCAGCCTTCTGGTTAGCAGTCAAATGTCTTAGGCACTATGCTATCAGAGCTCCCTATAAGTACTGTGGTATGGTCCTTTAAAATATCACCTATATGAGACCAAATGGTTAACAATGAATGACTTTAAAACAAAAATTAGCATGTAAGTGGGCAAGGAAACTAGAGTAATGGAAACAGAACAATCAGAATAGAAATAATGAGAAAGAATGTACCCAATTGTGAAGAATGTAACCAATGTTGCTAAACAACTTGTGCAGAATAGTTGAATAGGAACCTAAATTGCATTGTAAACTTTCCCAGAAAACACAATAAAACATTATTTTTAAAAATTCTATAAAATGTCATCTCTGCAGGTTAAAAGATGCCAAATAGATATGTTGACTCACTCACAACTCTCTGTATTCTTAAATACTCTAAGCCAATAAGAGGTAAAGTGGTAACTATAGCAACCTAGAATATGAAGGACAGAAAATGATATACGGACTTAATTGTATTGTCACCATATGCCAATGTAGTTAAATGCCATTGAGGTAGTTACAACTCATAGTGACCCTATGCACAACACTGCTCAGTCCAGCACCATCCTCACAATCATTGCTATACTTAAGCCCACTGTTGTAGCCACTGTGTCCATCTATCTCAGGAGGGTCTTCCCTTTTTTCACTGACCCTCTGATTTACCAAGCATGATATCCTTCTCCAGGGACTAGTCCCTTCTGATAACAAGACCAACATATGAGAGATGAAATCTGGCCATTCTCGCTTCTAAGGAGCATTCTGGCTGCACTTCTTCCAGCACAGCTTTGTTTGTTCATCTAGCAGTCCATGGTATAGTATGTCACTTAGATTTACTAAAACGTACATATACATACTAGAGGTTACATATTATTACATTTTTGCCTTCAGATTAGCAAAAATGTTGAAGCTTGACATAGGAAATGCTGACTAGAGTGTGGAAAAATAAACCACCTCAAACACTATTCGTGGATGTCTAAATTGGTACAACTCAGTTACAGAGGCATTTTGTAAATTTTAGTTGCCTGCCCCATAAATCTCACTGGTAAGAATTTATTTACACAAGGACTATTGTTGTTGTTGTTGTTATGTGCCGTCGAGTCGGCCCCAGCTCATAGTGACCCCTCCTTGGGTTTCCGAGGCAGTATCACTATGGAAGTAGGATTGCCCAACCTTCCTATAGTATTTGTTTAAAAGGATATTTATTGCAAATTTATTTGGTCAAAAAGAAAATACAAATGTTCAAACTCAGAATGAAAAGGAAATGGGAAGAGTAAGAAAAGGACCAGAAATACAGCTTAGGTACAGTGAAGGGTATTTCACAATGATGAGAGTAGGGATATTAGGCTATAAGAAACATAGTACAGGTAAGGACTGTACTTCTTTATTTTTATAAAGGAGGAGTGCTATGGTCTATTACTCTTTCTCATGGGTTTTGAGAAATTCTTGCTGCTTCTATGAGTCAAAAAATCAAACAACATATTGCATTGTGCAAATGTGCTGCAAAAGACCTCTTTAAAGTGTTAAAAAGCAAGTGTCACTTTGAAGAATAAAGTGTACCTGACCCAAGCAATGACGTTTTCAAGAATTTCATATGCATGCTAAAGCTGGACAGTGAATAAGGAAGACCAAAGAGGAACTGATGCCTTTGAATTATGGCATTGGAGAAGAATGCTTCTATTAGTGGGAGCTCTGGTAGCATAGTGCCTAAGGCACTTGACTGCTAACCAGAAGGCTGGCGGTTCAAACCCATGAGCCACTCCTCAGAAGGAAGGTTGGGCAATCTACTTCCATAGTGAAACCATCTCAGAAACCCAAAGAGTGGTCTCTATGAGTCGGGTCTGACTTGACGGCACATAGCAACAACAACAGCTTCTATGAGTGTTGATTGTGGATCCAAATAAAATGAAATCTTTGACAACTTCAATCTTTTCTTCATTTATCATGATGTTACTTATTGGTCCAGTTGTGAGGAGCTTTGTTTTATGTTAAGGTATTGCGGTGTAGTAAATTACTTAGTGTGGCTTTTCTACCATAAGTCTTTGTAAACTCCAAGGTGGGATTTTCTATGAGCAACTGAGGAGCTCCTGATTGCTGAAGTTGTCCACCTGGAGTATCTCTGTTGGGAGTGGCACAATACAATGTTCTGGGAGGTTCCCACTCTCTCTCATGTGCTTAGAGTTCTGATGCTATGATTGGCTAGTTTGACCACCCTGCCGGGCTCAAAAGGAGGCCTCCTGGAGGCAGAACTCTCTCTGACTGCTGGTTGAGGAAGACGTGCTGCCAAAAGAGACACGTGCTCCGGAAAGAGACACGTGCTGCTGGGAAAGAGACGCAAGAGACACGCATTGCTGAGTGAGACACCGAAGGACCAGCACTGCTGGGAGAAAGACTGTGAGAGACTGTTGGCTGAGGGATGGTGGGCTGGGAGAGAGACTGAGAGTTCTTCCTGAACTTGAATTGTAGTCTGGTGCTTCCCTAATAAATCTCATAATCTGTGAGTTCTGTGTGGCCACTGCAGCGAATTATCGAACCCAGGAGAGAGGTGGTGGTGCTTTGGGAGGAATGGTTGGAGAAAGGGCTGGAGGGAGGCAGCGTGTCTGGCCTTGTAGGAATAGGCCTTGGGTTACTGCTGGTAATCCTGTCTTCCTCTTGTAGGGTTACAGGAGGTCAGAAGATGTGGCCTCCTTGTCGTTTCTGCAGGTATAATGACTATTGAAGGCTGAAGTCTTGGATCTTAATCAGAAAGTGCCTGAAGTAAAAACAAGCAAGGTTATGTCATCTGCATATGTCAGGTCATTAATGAGTCTTCCTCCAATTCTGATGCTGTGTTCTTCATACAGTCCTGCTTCACAGAGTATTTGCTCAGAAAAGAGATTAAATAAGAATGATGAAAAGATACAACCCTGATACATGTTTTTCCTGATTTTATACCACACAGTATCCCCTTGTTCTGTTTGAATGACTATCTCTTATAGGTTCTGCATGAGCACAATTAATTGTCCTGGAATTCCAATTCTTCACAATTTATCCACAGTTTGTTATGATTCACACAGTAAGATGCCTTTGCTTAGTCAATAAAACACAGGTAAACATCTTTCTAATATTCTCTGCTTTCAGCCAAGACCATCTGACATCAGTAATGATAGTCCTTATTCCACATCCGCTTCTGAATCTTTCTTGAATTTCCGGTCATTCCCTGTAGTACTGCTGCAACCACTTTTGAATTATCTTCAGCCAAATTTTACTTGTGTGTGATATTAAGGACATTGGTCAATGATTTCCACATTCTGTTTGATGTGTTTCTTTGAAAGGGGCTCAAATATGGATCCCTTCCAGTCAGTTTTCCAAGTAACTGACTTCCAAGTTTCCTGGCATAAATAAGTAAGCACTTCCACCATTGTATCCATTTATTGAAACATCTTAATTGCTATCATGTCCATTTCTGAAGGTTTATTTTGCACTGATGCCTTCAGTATAGCTTGGACTTCTTTCTCCATTGGTTCTTGACCATATGCTACTTCCTGAAATGGTTGAATGTCAACCAATTCTTTTTTTGGGACAATGTCTTTATGTATTTCTTCCATCTTCTTGGGATGCCTCCTGCATCATTCAATATTTTTCCCATGTTATTGTTGTTGTTCAGTGTCGAGTCAGCTCTGACTCATACTGACTCTATGTACAGCAGAACAAAACACTGTCCAGTCCGGCACCAGCCTCACAATCTTTGCTACACCTGAGCCCAGTGTTGCAGCCATTGTGTCAATCCATCTCATTGAGGGTCCTGCCCTTTTTCACTAACCTTCCACTTTACTAAACACGATACCCTTATCCAGGGAATGGTCCCTGATGACAACATGACCAAAGTAGGCAAGATCAAGTCTGGCCATTCTCACTTCCAAGGAGCATTCCAGCTGTACTTCTTCCAGGACAGATTTGTTCCTTCTTTTGGCAGGGCTTGGTGCTTTCAGTATTCCAACACCTCAAGTTTTCTTCAGTTGTCCTTATTTACTGTCCATCTTTCACATGAATATGACCAAAAACCCAAACCAAACTCTGCCATCAAGTCGATTCCAACTCAATCCTCAGTGGATTTCTGAGGCTGTAAATCTTTACGGAAGTAGATCGACTCATCCTCCATCTATGGAGCAACTGGTGGGTTTGAACCACTGACCTTCTGGTTAGCAGCCAAATCCACTACACCACCAGAGCTTGCTCACAGGTGATTGAAAATATCATGGCTTGAGTCAGGTGCAACTTAGTCTTCAAAGAGACATCTTTGCTATTCAACACTTCAAAGATATCTTTTGCAGCAGATTTGCCCAGTGCTATACAACATTTGATTTCTTGACTGCTGCTTCTAGGTACTATGAAATCTTTGACAACTTCAATCTTTTCTCCATTTATCGTGCTGCTGCTTATTGGTCCAGTTGCGAGGATTTTCATTTTCTTTATGTTGAGACTGCAGATTGTAGTCTTCAATCTTTATCACTAAGTGCTTCAAGTCATCTTCACTTTCAGCAAGCAAGGTTGGGTCATCTGCAAATCGCAGGTTGTTAATCAGTCCTTCTTCAATCCAGATGCCCTATTCTTCTTCATATAGTCCAGCTTCTCAGATTGTTTGTTCAGCATGCAGATTGAATAAGTATGGTGAAAGGATACAACCCTGACGCACTCCCTTCCTGATTTTAAACCATGCATTATGCCCTTGTTCTGTTTGAATGACAGACTCCTGGTCTATGTACAGGTTTCTTATGAGCACAATTAAGTGTTCCGGAATTCTCATTCTTCTCAATGCTATCCACAGTTTTGTTATGATCCATGCAGTTGAATGCTTTTGCATAGTCAATAAAACACAAGTAAACATCTTTCTGGCATTCTTTGCATTCAGCCAAGATCCATTCAACAGCACCAATGATATCCTTCATTCCACGTCCTCTTCTCAATCCTGCATACATTTCTGGAAGTCCCCTGTCCATATACTGCCACAACCATTTTTGAATTACCTTCACCAAGATTTCAAATGTATCTGATAATGATATTGTTCAATGATTTCCACATTCAGTGGGATCACTTTTCTTTGGAATGGGTACAAATATTGATCTCTTGCAGTCAGTTGGCCAGGAAGCTGTCTTCCAAGTTTCTTGGCATAGATGACTAAGTGCCTCCAGAAAAGCATCTGTTTGTTGAAACATCTCAACAGATATTCCGTCAATTCCCAGAGCCTTGTTTTTCACCAATTCCTTCAGTGCAGCTTCAACTTCTTCTTTCAACACCATCAGTTCTTGATTACATGCCACCTCCTGAAATGAATGAACACTGACTAATCTTTTTTGGTACAGTGACTCTGTGTATTTCTTCCATCTTCCTTTGATGTTTACTGCATCATTCATTATTTTGCCCATAGAATCTTTCAATATTGCAACTGGGGGCTTGAATTTTTTCTCCAGTTTTCTTAGCTTTAGAAATTCCGAGCATGTTCTTCCCTTTTGGTTTTCTAACTCCAGGTCTTTGCACACTTCATTATAATAATTGGCTTTGCTTTCTTGAGTTGCTCTTTGAAATCTTCTGTTCAGCTCTTTTTCTTGTCATTTCTTCCATTTGTTTAGCTACTCTCCATTCAAGAGCAAGTTTCAGAGTCTCTTCTGACATTCATTTTGATCTTTTTCCTTTCCCATCTTTTTAATGATCTTTTGCTTTCTTCATGGATGCTGTTCTTGATGTCATCCCACTGTTCATCTGGTTTTCAGTCACTGGTGTCCAATGAATCAAATCTATTCTTTAGATGGTCTCTAAATTCAAGTGGGATATAATAAAGGTCACATTTTGGCTCTCATGGGCTTGTCTGAATTTTCTTCAGCTTCAGCTTGAACTTGCATATGAGCAGTTGATGGTCTCTTCCACAGTCACCTTCTGACCTTCACTTGGCTGAAGATATGGAGCTTCTCCATCACCTCTTTCCACAGATGTAGTCAATGTGATTCTTGTGTATTCCATCTGGTGATGTCCACATGTACAGCTAATGTTTATGTTGTTGGAAAAAGGTATTTGGAATGAATAAATCATTGGTCTTGCAAAATTCTATCATGTGATCTCCAGCATCATTTCTATCACCAAGGCCATATTTTCCAACTACTGGTTATTCTTCTTCGTTTCCAACTTTTGCATTCCAATCATCAGTAATAATCAACACATCTTTATTGCATGTGTGGTCAATTTTAGACTGCAGAATTTGGTAAAAATTGTCAATTTCTTCATCTTTGGCATTGGTGGTTGGTGCATAAATTTGAATAATAGTGGTATTAACTGGTGTTTCTTGCAGGTGTATGGATATTATCCTATCACTCAAAGCATTGTACTTCAAGATAAATCTTGAAATATTCTTTGTGATGATCAATGCCATGCCATTCCTCTGTAATTTGTCATGCCTAGAATCATATGATTGTCTAAATCAAAATGGCCAAAACCAGTCCATTTCAGTTCACTAATGCCTAGGTTATTGATCTTTATGTGTTTCATTTCATTTCTGACAACATCCAATTCCATGATTCATACTTCATACATTCCATGTTCCAATTATTAATGGAATTTTGCAGCCGTTTCTTCTCATTTTGTGTTGTACCCCATCTACAAATGAAAGTCCCGAAAGTTTTACTCCATCCACACCACTAAGGTTGGCTCTACTCTGAGGAGGCAGCTCTTCCCTAGTCATATTTTGAGTTGCCTTCTGACATGAAGGGCTCATCATCCAGCACTATATTAGATAATGTTTCAGGGCTATTCATAAAGTCTTCCTGTATTATATCAGACAGTGTTTCACTGCTATTCATAAGGTTGTCACTGCCCAATTCTTTGAGAAGTGAGTGGTCCCTTCCTTCTTCCAAGTCTGTCTTAGTCTGGAAGCTCATTGAAACCTGTCCACCATGGGTGACCCTGCTGGTATGTGAAATACCAGTGGCATCGCTTCCAGCTTCACAGGAACACACAAGCCACCACACTATGACAAACTAACAGATGAGTGGTGGTATAGAACTGTAACAACGAAAAATAAGATACAGAAATACTCTCTGACCTACATGTTATTGCTGTCATTAGCTGCCATGGAGTCAACCTCCGACACATGGTGACTCATGTTCAATTGAAAAAGTCATGGCCCAATAATGTGTCATCTCCATGACCAGGGATCAAATGCTGTGATCCATAGAGTTTTCATTGGCTGATCTTCTGCAATAGTCATCAGGCCTTTTTTCCTAGTCTATCTCAGTCTGGAAGCTCCACTGAAACCTATTCAGAATCATAGCAACACACAAGCTTCCAGTGATTAATGTGTAGTAGCTGTGCATGAGGTGCCGTGGCTAGACTCAAATCCAGGTCTCTGACATGAAGGCGAGAATACTCCAACTGAACCACCAATGCCTCATTATGACTTAGACACATGACATTAATTTAAAAGCATTACTTTTGGAACAATTTCCCAAACCAAGTAAAGTCATTCATGCAAGAATTTATGCTAAAAGTCTAGAATTTCCTTCCTTTTCTCTTTTAGAATACATATTCCCATGCTCCAATGGCCTCTATTACAGAGAGGCCATGTGCAATCTCCTAGCTCCACTGATATCTGAGACTTCATCCTTGTGCTATGTGGTAGTTAAGTTTGTGAATCAACTTGGCTGGGCCTGGATGAGTGGCTGGACAGCTGACAGTAGTTATTCCCCATGATGAGACTTGCAATCAACTCCATGGTGAGATATCTACCACAAACAGCTGAGTAGCTGCTTTAGGGATATGGTCTGCTTCCCTTATATAAAAGAAACAGCTTTGGGAATGGTCTCCAGCTTATGGCATGCTTGAACCCCTGCATGTAGCTGAGTCATTGATCAGCAGCCTGCCATGCACTGCCAACCTTGGAACTTTCAATGGACTTGAATCAATGGCCTGCCATGTGGTTTGGTAACATTGGGACTGAGCCTTTTTACTTGTCAACCTTGGGCTTGTCAGTCTCAGCAGTCAGCAGCTGTCTGAGTGAAGAAAAGCCTCTAGCTCCAGTGGGCTGGGAGCAGGAGGCAGAGCTGAAGCCTAAGGTTGAGAAGCTTTTACCCAGACCCTAGACTCTGGCACTTTGAACTCAGACTTAAAGCCTCCAAATTGTAAGAGAATAATGTCCTGTTTGTTCAAGCCATCCTGTTTGTGGTATCTTCCTGTCAGAGTGGCACTAGGTAACCAGAACATGCTACAAGTTACGATACTCATGAGACACAGGCAGAGATAACTTGCTCTAACAGCAACCCAAAGAAAAACTGAAAGGTAAATAGCTGGGGCCATGATATCTCTCTGCCATTCTTTATTACCCAGTTTGAGAAGGATCCTCACCACTGGTAGTGAGCAGAGCCAGCAACTGACACTGACGCTGGGGGAACTTGACATAACATGGGACACTTGCAAAGTGAGAATGGTAACGAGGGGTTTAGGAATACCCAAGCAGGATTAAGGTAGAGTTTATAGTTGAGATGAGAAAGACACAAACACATCTGACAATAATGATAGCTATGCAAAGATGCACAAGAATGGGGTAGTCAGTCATGGTTGTGAATGTTGCTTTACTGATTAAGTGGTTTACAGGTTGGCTTAAAGGTAGTCTTGGGTTTCAACTCTAGCTTATTAGCTGTGTGGACCTTGGGAAACTTACTCTTAATGACCTTCAGTTTCCTCATGTAAAAAATTCAAAACAAAAAACATTTCTCCAGGTATATGTGGATTGAGAGAATGCTTTCAAAGCAGATAGAACAGTACCTGCCACATACTGTCAATGAAATATAGCTATTACCATTGTCATTTGAATTTTATTATATGAAAGCACTAATACAAAAACTGGCTTGTCCAGAACTGTGCTGTTAATAAAACATTTTGCAATGACAGAAATGCTCTATATCTGCTCTATCCACTAGCCACAAGCAACTACTGAGCATTTGAAATGTAGGTAGTTCAATGGAGGTACTAGACTTAAAATTTCATTTACTTATAATGAATTTAACTAATCATTAGTGTTCAATGCATCAAATCTATTCTTGAGATGGTCTCTACATTCAGGTGGGATATACTCAAGGTTGTACTTTGGCTCTTGTAGACTTGTTATCATTTTTTCCAGCTTCAATTTGAACTTGCTTATGAACAATTGATAGTCTTTTCCGCAGTCAGCCCCTGGCTTCTTCTGACTGATGATATTGAGTTTCTCTATGTCTCTTTCCACAGATCTAGTCAATTCAATTGCTATGTATTCCATCCAGCATGGTATATGTATAGTCGGTGTTTATGTTGTTGATAAAAGGTATTTGCAATGAATAAGTAATTTGTCTTGCAACATCCTATCTTCTGACTCTAGTGTGTTTCTATTACCCAGACCATATATTCCAGCTACTTCTTCATCTCCTACTTTCAGATTCCAATTACCAGTGATTATCAATGCATCTTGATTAAATGTTTGATCATATTCAGACTGCAGGAATTGGTAAAAATCTTCAATTTCATCTGTGGCATTAGTGGTTGATGAGTAAATTTGAATAATAATAACATAAACTTGTCTTCCTTGTAGGCATATGGATATTATATTATTAATGACAGCACTGTATTTTAGGATAGATCTTGAAATCTTTTTGATCATGAATGTGACACAGTTCTTCAATGTGACATTCCTGACATAGTAGACCATATAATTTTCTGATTCAAAATGCTAATACTGGTCCTTCTCAGCTCACTAATGCCTGGGATACTGACCTTCAAGCGTTCCATTTCATTTTTGACAACTTTCAATTTTTATAGATTCATACTTCATACATTACATATTCTGATTATTAATGGATATTTGCAGCTGTTTCTTCTCATTTGGAGTCATGACACATCAGCAAATGAAGATCCTGAAAGGTTTACTACATCTACATCATTAAAGTCAACTCTACTTTGAGGAGGCAACTCTTTACCAATTGCATTTTGAGTGCCTACCAACCTGAGGGGCTCATCTACCAAAACAGTGCTCTGCTGCTATCAGTAAGGTTTTCACTGGCCAATTTTTTAGAAGTAGGTCACCAGGTCCTACTTCCCCAACAACTTGTGGGTTGACATCAAAGACATCATATATGAAGAATGCAAAAGGTCATTAAAAACAGAGAAAAGAAAAAGGATCAAAATGGATGTCAGAATAGACTTTAAAACGTGCTCTTAGATATCTAAAAAACCAAAAAACAAAAGCACTGCCATAGAGTTGGATCTGACTCACAGAGACCCCTCCTTGTGTTTATGAGGCAGTATCACTACAGAAGCAAATTGCTCAATCTTCCTTCCTTGGAGTGGCTGGTGGGTTTGAACTGCCAGCCTTCTGGTTAGCAGTCAAATGCCTTAGGCACTACACCACCAGAGTGAATGGAGGAAATAATGAAGTA
>NW_006921628.1:5181150-5183342 GCF_000298275.1 Orycteropus afer afer
AAAAAAAAAAAAAAAAAAGGTTGAATTCAACTATTTCAGGAGGTAGTATATAATCAAGAACTGATGGTACTGAAGGAAAAAAAATCCAAACTGCACTGAAGGCATTAGGCAAAACAAAGCTCCAGGAATTGATGGAATACCAATTAAGATGTTTCTACAAACATAGATGCCAAGCTGAAGCACTCACTCGTCTATGCCAAGGAATTTGGAAGATAGCTACCTGGCCAACTGACTATATCAGATCCATGTACACAGCCATTTCAGAGTAAGGTGATCCAATGGAATGTGAAAATTATCGAACAATATCATTAATATCATGTGCAAGTAAAATTATGCTGAAGGTAATTTAAAAATGGTTGCAGCAGTACAAGGACAGAGAACTGCCAAAATCCAAGCTAGATTCAGAAGAGGACAGGGAACAAAGGATATCATTGCTAATGTTGAATGGATCTTTGCTGACAGAAGAGAATATCAGAAAGATGTTTACTTGTGTTTTATGGACTATGCAAAGACATTCGACTGCCTGGATCATAACAAATTATGGATAAATTGTGAAGAATGAGAATTCCACAACAGTTCATTGTCCTCGTGCAGAACCTGTACATAGAACAAGGGGCAATCTTTCTAACAGAACAAGGGAATACTGCATGGTTTAAAATCAGGAAAGGGGTGTGTCAGGCTTGCATTCTTGAATGCACTATACTTATTTCAGTCTGTATACTCAGCAAATAATCCAGGAGCTGGACTATATGAAGAAGAATGTAGCATCTGGGTTGGAGGAAGACTCATTAACAAGCTGCAATATGCAGATGACACAACCTCTCCTGCTGAAAGTGAAGAGGACTTGAAGCATTTAGCAATGAAGGTCAAAGACCTTCAGTATGGATTTCACCTCAACATAAAGAAAAAAAAAAATCGTCACAACTGAACCAGTAAGTAACATCACGATAAATAGAGAAAACATTGAAGTCATCAAGGATTTTATTTTACTTCGATTCACAATCAACATTCATGGAAGGAGCAATCAAGAAATCAAATGATATATTTATTGTATTATGTAAACCTGCTGCAAAAAAAAAAAAAAACTATTCAAAGTATTAAAAACAAAGTTATTACCTTGGGGACTAAGATGCATATGATAACTAAGGTTGTATGTCAACTTGGCTGAGCCATGATTCTCAGTGGTTTAGCAGTTATGATGAGATCTGATATAATGTAATCATAATCATCTCCATGATGAGATCTGCTATGAGTGGTCAATCAGCTGAAAGGGTGTTTCCTCAAGGTGTGGCCTGCTTCCAATATATATGGATGTCCTGGCAAATTTCTCCAGCTTTTTGCTGAATCTGGCTCATCATCTGACCTCAGGTTCTTGGACTTGAACCAGTGGCTGGCCAGGTTGCCCACCAATCTTAAGATTGTTGCCTTAGCAGTCTGTGAGCCAGCAGCCTGCCATCTTACCTGCTGATCTTGGATACATCAGCCTCCACAGCCAGCAACCACATGATCCATCAGAGGTCTCCAGCCTGCCATTGGATGCACAGATTTGGGACTCACCAGCTCCCACTATTACATGAGCCATTTCCTTGAAGTAACTCTCTCTCAGTTGCAGGGTCCAGGTGAAGACAGGAACTCAGGCATGCCCAAAGCAGCAGGGTGGAAGAGCAGGAGAAAGGGGATTAAAAGCCCTAGGAATCTGGACAGAGGAGGACTCAGCCACAGGGACCCAGGTAAGGGTGGTACAAGAGGTTTCCAACAGGGAGGCAAACTTGTCTGTCGGTTTGTCCTACTGTGGTGACGTGTTGATGTGAGTTTTGAAGCTGAGCCACTGGTGTTTCTAACCCAGAGGGATGCACATGGTGCACAGGTATAAGCCCAGCTTACAGACTGAGACAGACTAGGAAGAAGGAAGAGGCCGTCCACTTCTCAAATAATTGGGCAGGGAAAACCTTATGAGTAGCAAAGAAACACTGTTTGATACATTACCGCACAACTTCATGAATAGTCCAGTTAGGTTAGAAGGCTCTCAAAATAGGACTGGGAAAGAGCTGTATCATCTGAGTAAACCCAGCCTTACTCATATGGATAAGGTAAAGCTTTTGAGACCTCCATTTGGTGATGTGGCACGACTCAAATTGAAGAGAAACAGCTGCAGACATCCATTAATAATCGGAACATGGAATGTACAAAGT
>NW_006921628.1:5185767-5195831 GCF_000298275.1 Orycteropus afer afer
GATTGCTAAAAGAACTAACAGATCTGTCCTAGAGGAAGTGCACCTGAAATGCTCCTTGGAAGTGAGAATGGCCAGACTTTGTCTCACCTATTTTGGTTATGTTGTCAGAAGGGACCATTCCTTGGAGAAGGATGTCATGCTTGGTAGGGTGGAGGGTCGATGAAAGAGGAGGAGGCCTTCAATGAGATGGATTGACACAGTGGCTGCGATGATGGGCTCACATATAGCAGGGATCGTGGAGCTGGCGCGGAATCGGGTAGTGTTTCGTTCTGCTGTGCATGGGGTCACTATGAGTTGGAAACGACTCGACAGCACCTACAACAACAACAACTCTCTCTACATAATACTTATATATCCATTGCAGTGGTTTCACTCCTCTAGATGACCAAGACTAAGATAATGTTCTCCTAAATTTTTATGAAATTTCATCATTCATCCAACAAATATTTATCATAATAATGCAGTTCAAACCCACCAGCCACTCCAAGGAAGAAAGATGGCGCAAACTACTTTCATAAAGATTTACCAGCTTGGAAACCCACTGGGAGTCACTACGAGTCAGTGTCAACTGGATGGCAGTGAGGTTTTTCTTTTGTTGTTGTTGTTGTTGTTTAATATGCCAGGTAGGAATCCCTAGGTAGAGAAAACTTTCAAGCTCTTAGCTATAAACCGAAAGATTGGCAGTTCCTTGGAAGAAAGGCTGGCGATTTACTTAAGGAAGGTCATAACCATTGGTGGTTTAGTACATATACAAAGGCAGTCCCCAAGTTATGAATGGCTAACTTATGGATAACTCCTAAGTACTCTTTAATTTGCCCTCACTGTGAAACGATTGAACCTGCTCACAACAAATTCATCACAACCACATCAAATCAAATACATGTGCAGCTTTTAAATCATTGAAAAGGCTTCTAGCCTTTTCTTGCACTGATCCAAAACCAAATCCACTGCAACTGAGTTGATTCTGACTCATAATGACACTCATTGGGTTTCCAAGTCTGTAGATATTGATAGAAGCAGACTGTCTCATCCTTCTTTTGTGGAGCAGCTGGTGGGTTCGAACCACCACTGGCCTTTGTGGTTAGCAGCCAAATGTTTTAATCATGAAACTATCAAAGCTCCTTTCCTTGCAGTAAAATCAAACCAAACTCATTGCCCTCAAGTCGATTCCAACTCATAGAGAGCCCCATTGTGTTTCTAAGGCTGTAAATCCTTACGGAAGCAGACTGCCTCATCTTTCTTCTGCAGTGCAGCTGGTAGGTTTGAACCACGAACCTTTTGGTTAGTAGCCAAATGCCTTAGCCACTATACCACCAGAGTGCCTTTTCCTGCATTAAAGGCTAAATAAGAACCTTATGTACCTGGTCCAATTACAAATTCTTAAAGACACAGTTAGAAATGGATCTCATTCATAACCTGGGAACTGGTGTGTACGTGTGTATGTATGCATTTATGCACAAAGTGTATGTTTCATTATTCTTCATTTACTCTGAAGATCTGAGAACTGTAAGCCTAAACAATATCCTCCTCCTTGTGATATCTTCAGTAATTTTTCAGTCTTTTCTGGGGTTGAAATTCATATCTTAGGGAGGAGAGAAGGTGTGATTTTAAGGATTTCTGGAAGCAGGGATCCTGTAATAGCAGAGAGGTCCAGAGAGTAACAATTACTTGGCCCTGTCTTTGTGGTCCAATGACATTGGTGAGGCAGTATTTACAATGGTTAAGACCAGAAACTTTGAAACTGGACGTGGGTATAGCCTGGCTCAGCCACTTATTAGCTACAGAACTTTAAGTGAGTAATTCCCCTCACTAAACTTCTGCTTACTTGTCAGTAAAATGGGGTTTTTCTGCTAATGCATTGAAGCCCTGAGCACAGGGCCATGCCCAAGATATTTGTCCAGCTGCAGTTTTAGAGCAGTGCTGTCCAATATAGAACAAAAACAAACCTTCCAGAAGCAAATTTCAATTAGGGAAGCAAGAGTGTAATTAGTGTTTCAAACAACCATTTATAACAATTCATTTGAATATTTGTACCTCTACAACCTGCTTTCCCAGCAAGAATAAAATACTGCTTACACATATAGCATTGAAGTTTGCAATCGTCAGTTTAAAAAAACAAAACATAACTGAATGCCAGGATGATGACATTGCTAAGGCAGGTTCAGCAAGAGAGCTAAAGAGAAAACCACAGATCTTTATGAAGTGCATGCAGGAGGCAGAACAATTCCACCCGTGATTTCCACACACACATACCTGATATCTTCTTAAGCAGTGGTTATTCATCTTCAGTGTGCATCAGCATCAGCTGGAGGACTTGTTAAAACTTAGATTGCTGGGCCCCAACCCTAGAGTGTCCACGTTAGTAAGGTCTGGTGTAGGCCCTGAAACTTTGTACTTCTAATAAGCTCCCAGGCAATACAGATGCTGCTGGTCCCTGTCCTACTCTTTGAGAACCAGTACCCTGAAGAATAGCCAGTATGTCAAAGCCACAGCTGAGGAGTTTTGCATGGACTTTAATCCCTTTTATTTCCTTCCAGCAGGCTAGTGATTGATGGTCAATGATGCCTGCAAGATTTTACCATATGATTAAATCTAGTTAGTCCTAAATGTTTATACTGTGTGAATCATTTTCCAACCATCCAGAACTTCCAGGAATTCATGGACACCAAACCACACACTTCTGAAAGCCTTCCCTAAAAGGAAAGCTTAAGATAAGCCCAAAGGATATGAAAGTAAAGACACTCAAAAATAAATTCAGCAATTAGTTCATAGCAACACTGTCAAACTTTGACATAACCAAAGGCTGGATGAAATAGACTAGAAATCGACTACACAGCAATAACTGTGTGACTCAGAAAAAAGTCAAATGACCCAGCCAGACTATGGAACTATTTTTATAAAAATAAATCATATTGCTTCTTCTTTTATAAACTATATCACAATTGAGGACTAATAAGAAAAACAAGTAAAGTTGAATTAAAGTCAAATATAAAATGCAAACAAAAATTCTTAATTATGCCATCTACTCAACAAGGATTGTGTTTATAATTCAATGAAGTAAATGTTGCTTGAAATCATACTCTAGGCAAGGCATTGTTGGGATGAAATATACTTTCTCTACCATGGCTATATAGCTATGGGGCTAGTAACTCCTTATAGACAGGTGCTGATCAGCATCATAACAGAAAAACCAATATAATATTGGACAGAGACTGAATAAAAACCAATTGCAGTGGGGAAATCAGTCCTGAGATGGATTTATAAGAATGGAAGGGAAGGGCCTCCCAGGTGGGAGCAGAGCAAAGCCAAGTTCTAGAGACAGAAAAGCTCAGGTTACATTGGGGAAAGGCTGTGGAGTTATGTAAAAAATGGAAGATGCTCTTGGGAAACTAGTAGGGGTGAGGCTTCAGAAGAAGGAGGTATCATGATCATGTAAGACCCTCAGATGCAAGCCAGAGTTTGACCTCTTGTATCACATTTAACAAGAAGCAAATAAATGAAGAAAGAAACAAACAAAAACCTGCAGAGTCAATTCCAGTAAATGATGACCCCAGGGGCAGATTACCCAGTAGGCAAGATAAATACAAGTTTACTCATGTGTTGATTTACTAATCTGTAATGAAATAGCATCTGTAGTAATCATGTGAAACTGTTCACTAGAGATTAGTAAGTAAACACAAGAGTAGTAAGTAAGCACAAATAAGTGCGTGCTTACCTTGCTTACTGAGTCCCCTGATAGGGATTGCAAATTTGAGAAGAGGCTTTAATTCTGTAGGAAGGTGCTGTAGAGGCGGGAGAGAGATAGATGCCAGCTATTACTAGAAGCAGAATCTTTGATATGAAAAAAGTAAAACTGTTCATTACAGATTAGTAAATAAGCACAAGTAAGTCAATGCTTACCTCACTTACTAAGTAACCCAACATGAGGTGTGTCAGAGGAGAACTGTGTTCCACAGGCTTTTCGATGGCTGATTTTTCGTCAGAAGATTGTGATGCCTTTCTTCTAAGATACCTCTGGTTGGACTCCAACTTCCAACCTTTCAGTTAGCAGGCACGCATGTTAACCAATTTGCACCACCCAGGGAATCTTTCACTATAAATAGGAGGCATCAAGTGAGTATTTGACAAATAAATGAATTGTTTTACTATGACTCACATGGAGTCACACTGTAAGTTGGAAGTGGCATGAAGTCAATTGTTTTTTTTTAAATAAACGAAGGTTCACTCTACAGGAACCAGAGCTTTGCTGGCAAATGCAAAATTAAGGCATACAGAGCTCAGCTGGTGTAGTCCCTAAGGCACTTGACTGCTAACCAGAAGGCTGGCAGTTCAAACCCACCAGCTGCTCCTCAAAAGGAAGATTGGGCAGTCTACTTCCATAGAGATACTGCCTTGGAAACACAACGAGGGATTGCTATGAGTTGGAAATTACTCGACAGTTTGGTTTTGGTTATATAGTAATCAGATATATAGTATCAGATATGAAGTATGAAGACTTTCTTCAGAAACTCTCTAGCAAGATGATTGAAAAGGTAGAGACAGAAATCACATATTTGATTGCAAATATTCTTACCCTTTCCCCACCAGCAGTCACACAAGGTGGGAGTTGGGGGAAGATCCTGAGTGGAGGCTCACTGGGCTGAGAAACCCTTACAGCTATTATAAAACAACACCACTGCTAGAAACCAGCAAACTATGCTCACCATATTCTGTATTAGTAAGAATGGCAAGGAATACATAACCAGAGGCTGAAGAAATTGTACCTTGAACCAGGCAAAACAGGGTGTAGAGTTCCCTTGGCATGTATCTTTGTGGGTATGTATATTTACCTGTGTAACCTGCTTGCATATGGTACCTCTTCAAGAAGACAAATATAATAGAAACAGTCAAGAACATTTATAGATACCAGTTTACAAAGCAATTGGACTTGTTTGAAATTATTTACCTACAAACTTAATTCTAGTGTCAAAATGAATGTAAAGAGCCAAGGAAAAAGAAATTATATTCTAGTGAGATTTTCAAAGAGCCATCTTCATGACCACCTATAAAAATGGCAGCATGACACATCAGACCTCATCTAACTGTTCAAGGAGCAGGAGAGAGGATCAAGATCAACAACAGCCCAAAACTGACTCCCATGAAGTAGAGGTCAAATACATCTCCTTTCTCCAACTTTATATATATATATATATATATATATATAAATTCTGACACCAACTGGCACTCTCTACTCCTCTGAGTTCAATAATTCATTACAATGGCCACATAGTACTCACAAACCATATTCATCATATCATTATGGGGTTTGTTAGCAAAGTAATAGACAACAATTCAGGATCAGGAGCAACTCGGGATACAGTTTGTCAGTCGAACAGTTTCTCAGCCTTGCCTCCAGGCAGGCCTCTCTCTCAGCATGGCTTCTGCCCTACTTAGGCAAGTGTTACAAAGCCTTTAACTGAGCCAATAAGTGCCCAGAAGCATTTCACTCCACCAGCAAGCCTCCTGCCCAAAGGTGCTCAGCTCTTTTACTCCATGAATCAGCTCATCCACTGTAGGCCATCTTGCTCTGTGGGCCAGGAAGCACACTATGCTGTCATGTGCTGGTCTCCTGGTTCTGCTTGCTGCTGTTTCTCTGCCAGTGGACTGTGTCATGCTTTGTGCTACCCCTTCTTGCCATCTCTAGTATTACAGCTCTCTGTCTCCTGAGCTTAGGTGGTTCTCAGCATAGGGACCCTAGGTCCAAAGGACATAATGTGCTCCCAGGTCTTCTTGATAGTAATGAGGTACTTTCTTCTCACCTTTGGGATGGCTCATTTTAAGCCTACTGGAATGGCAAAACTGACCAATCCCCTTGTTAGGGTTCCAAGTACCTTCCTACAGTCTCATCCCCACAGGGTTCCATGGACCTCATTTGCATTGTTAGCAGGCTGTCCAATCCCCTTGATTACAAATAAACACCTTATTTGTATAGTCCTGCTTTGTGGGAATTACAAGGCCATGCATTGCTAGAACAGCCATATTAAGTAATCCACTGCACCACACCACCACGCTTTTCTACACTACAACACTTGTTGCTCACTTGGGGACTACAATACAATAGCTTGCTAGTGTCCTGTTTGCTCAAGGACTGTCCTAGTTAACATTGTTCCATTGTAAGCAGTAATATATCCCTTCTAACTCTTAGAAGTGTTTCAGTTTAGATGATTTCATCCTACTTCTCATTTATTCTTGACCCACTTGAATCCTTTCTCTATACCATAGCCAAAATGTCTTAATCCAAAAGTCCCTACCTTAAAACTTTTCCATGGCTTCCCACTATTTTAGCATCCAAGGTTCACTTTACCAAGCTCATTCCTGTATTTTTATTTTTATCTACACCAGAATTCTTCAGTTTCTCATGAGTTCCAGGGTCCTTCTGGCTCATCTAACCTTGCACATGCTATTTCTACCATCAGCAATGCTCTTTTGCATCATCTTTTTCCTGCTAATTACCATTCAGCATTAAGAGTTCAACAGAGAAGTCACTTCCTCAGGAAAACCCTCCCTGACCACTCCTTCAGACTACATATTTGCACTTCTATTTATAATACTTATCACTCTTGCAACTAAATACTTGTGTGTCTAGTTGTTCAATGTCTGTCTCCACTGGAACACAAGTCCTCCAAGGGCACGGATTATGTGGTTTTTGCTCACCATTAAATCTCCAGTGCCTAGAATGGTGCCCGGCACATAATAGATGCTTAGTCAATATTACTGAATGAAAAAATGATCTCATAGGACCACATATCACAACTTTTGTTTGGAAAATAAAGTCACCCTTCTTAAACAGACTTCATTTCATTCATCAGTTTATTAGTTTCCTATTGCTGCTGTAAGAAATTATCACAAACTTAGTGATTTATGACAACACAAATTTACAGTCTTACAGTACTGGAGGTCAGAAGTCTGAAAAAAGTTCCTCTGGGCTGCAATCAAGGTGCTGGTGGGGCTGAATTCTTTCTGAAAGCTCTAATGGAGAAACCATTTCCTTGCCTCTTCTAGAGGCTGCCTTGGTGGTATAATGGTTAAGTGCTTGGTTGCTAACCAAAAGGTTGGTGGTTTGAACTTACCAGCCACTCCACAGGATAAAAGAAATGGCAATCTGTTCCTGTAAAGATTTTGTCTAAGAAATTCTATAGAGCAGTTCTACTTTGTCCTATAGGGTCTCTATCAATGGAATTCATTCAATGGCATACAACAGAAGCTTCCTGCATTCCTTGGTTTGTGGCCCCTTTCATCTTCAAAGCCAGTGATCACATTACACCAACCTCTGCTTCCACGATCACACTCCTTCTCTTGACTCTGACTCTCTTGCCACCCTCTCCTTCTGATAAGGATGCTTGCGATTACACTGTGCCATCCCAGATAATCCAGTAATCATTCATCCTCAAGATCCTTAATTTAATCACATCTACAAGGATCTTTTGCCCAGTAAGGTAACAGATTCATAGGTTTCAGAGACTAGGGCATGGACATCTTTGGGGGACCATTATTTTGCTTACCACAGTCAGTTTTTATGTGCCTTTTTCCTTATAGAAATAATTCATGACAACAATAATAGAAATGAGAATCTATTATAATTCATATCTTAGAAAAATCACTATGAAAAATCACCTACAGGAAGCATGAAAATAAACACAAGTCACTCTGTTCTTGGAATGATTTCTTCTGTAGTGTATATTGCAGATAATTTCCTTAATTCAAATCAACAACCTTAATGGTCAAAAGTAGATGGCACTGAAGCAGCATATAATAGTTAAAGAAGATGCATTTTACTATGACTTGGCTTGTTTGTAAACTCAAATGAATAACTGGAGAGCAGAAAATTTCATCCCATTAACCTTCATAATATTTGTACTGATACCTCAAAAATGCAATTATTTTACAAATTCTTATATAAATATCAAAAGTCTTTACTCAAAATTCTTAACATTTTTTGGAACCACAGATCCTAGCAGATAATTGAGTTATAAGGACAGAATGACTTCAATTGGGACATAGACACTAAAACAAGTGTTATCATCAGGATGATTTCCCCCTGTAGTCTTGAAACAATTCATTCTTCCTAATCTCTTTGAGGGTTTTCAGTGGAATAAACGCTTTCACAAACAGCCTCCCCCATCCAGAGTCCTTTGGTCTCTGTGGCTGCTTCCCCTTCTCTGAGAACCAGACATACCAGAGCCATATACTATGTTCTTCTAAAACAGTGAGTTATATCCAGAAGGGTTTCTCCCATGCAGGCAGCAACTGCTTATCCAAGCAAAAAAGCAAGTTGGGTTTTATCCAAGCAATAAATTCCCTGCCTCTTATTTCTTAGGTTTGCCACTCCCCTTGCTCACTTGTTTTTCTGCGGTGTTTTTTGTTTTGTTTTGTTTTGTTATTTTGCCTCTTATTTTCACCTTCTACACCCAACAATCATTCAATATATATCACTGAGTGATCTCAGTGATGGCCTAGTCAATGCCAAGTCCAGTTGTTGTTGTTGTTATGTGCCGTCTAGTTGGCACTGACTCATAGTGACCCCTCCTTGGGTTTCTGAGGCGATATCCATACAGAAGTAGATTGCCCAACCTTCCTTCTGAGGAGTGGCTCGTGGGTTTGAAACGCGAGCCTTCTGGTTAGCAGTCAAGTGCCTTAGGCTACCAGAGCTCCCACCAAGTCCAGTAGTAAGATGTAGTTGTGAAGAAGACTGCTGTCCACATGGAGTTTACATTCTAATGGAAAAGACAAAATGAAACAAATATGTACACACTGTAATAGTGATACCTGTGCCTGGAAGAAGTCACAGGAGAAGTCACAAAATGGCTACACATGGGTAAAATCCAGTCCAGAAATTTGGATCACTTCTAACATTTTTGAAAATAAGAAATTTTCACATTAAAATAAAGATTTCATGATACTCTTTATATATATACGTATATATACATATATACATATATATATATATACACATATATATATGTATATGTGTGTGTGTGTGTGTGTGTGTGTGTGTCTATATATATATATATATATATATATACTAATTGGCTGGAAGTGAGCAGCACCAATCCTTTTTGATAGAGACACATGGTTTCTGTGTTAGTCCTCGGCACTCCCTTCTCTCTCCCTGATACTGAGTCCCGGTTCTGCTTACCATTTGGCAATACATTTATGCTGCTGTTTGGTCTACAGACCAGTGCTGTCCAATATAGTACCAGTAGCCACATATGACTATTTAAACTAACTGATTAAAAATTCAATAATAATATAAAATGCAGTTCCTCACTTGCACTTGGCACATTTCAAGTCCTCAGTAGCCACAGGTGGCTAGTGGCTACTATAATGGGCTATGCAGATATGGAACACTTCCATCATCACACAAAATTCTGCTACTGACAGTCCATTTCATTATTTACATCACCCATCTGGCCCTTTGTAATGAGTTGAGTGTGTCTCCCTTCTCAGAGATATGAAGCCCTAACCCCCAGTACCTCTAAATATGATTTTGTTTGGAAATAGGTTCTTTAAAGATTTTGTTAGCTAATATAAGGTCATACTGGAGTAGGTTGGGCTCTACTGACGTTCTTATAATAGGGGGCAAAGAGATACACATACAAAGACACAGGGGGACAGTGGTCATATAAAGATAATGGCAGAGATAGAGGGATGCATCTACAACCAAGAAATGCCCAGGATTGCCAGGAACCACCAGAAGCTAGGAAGAGACAAGAAAGCATCTTCTCCTGGAGATTTCTAACATGGCCCTGCTGACACCCTGATTTTGGACTTTCAGCCTCCAGATATAAATTTCTGTTGTTGCAGGCCACAACTGTAGCACTTTGTTATGGCAGCTCTAGGAAACTAATACACCAAATAGATACATATGTTTGTAAGCCAAGGTATAGGATGGAAAGTAATGGCTTAAATGGGAAGACCAAATTAGGTTGGGGATTCAAGGAAAGCTTCCCCTGTGGAAGAGACTGGTAACCCAGGATCTGAAGGGTGTGCCAACATTAGTTGATTAAAGGTGGTTAGAGACAAAA
>NW_006921628.1:5199376-5206581 GCF_000298275.1 Orycteropus afer afer
GGGTTTGAACCACCAGCCTTCTGGTTAGCAATCAAGTGCCATAGGCACTACACTACCAGAGCTCCTATCCAAGCAGTAGAGGGATACATATCAATTTGGAGCTTCTGATAATCTGGCCATACTTTTCTTCATGTACCACTTGAGAAACTATCTCCATCTGAAGGGCACATACCAGAAAATCAACTTTCCTTGTTCTACATTTCAGGATGACAGTTTCCAATCCTGAGACTACCAAGAATGGAAATAAATGTGAAGGCCATCTGCTGAGCAGACCATTTCCCTGGGAACAGCAAATGCTCTTCTTGAGTGGATTTCACCGTAGTACTTTTCCTTTCTAAAGGACAATGACTTCTCGATGGAGAAGGGCATCCTCAGTCTTTTTTGAGAACTTTTATCTTCAGTGAAAATGGTTTGCTTTGAGAGTTATTTCAGATCCAATTCTGCTGAAAGCCAACTTTTTGCTAACCACTTCTTAAGGGCTGGGACCTATTAATTATTTGAGGCTACCTTTGGTCACTTAGTATTGAGAATATAGAAGCGGGTCTCATCTTATTTTTTTGCTTAATTCAAACAGTTTCTAGTAAGAAACACTATTTCAAAGCTTTATGAGTTCTGTTGGAAACAGAAAAACAGATAACCAAGTCCTATCCTAAAATGGTCACATCCAGTGATAAAAGCATAAACAAGTCCAAAGCCTCCAATCAATATGAAAATGTTGTTGTTGTTCTGTGCCATCGAGTCAGACCCATAGACTCATAGCGACCCCTCCTTGAGTTTCCGAGGCAGTATCACTATGGAAGTAGATTGCCCAACCTTCCTTCCAACTCTTGTAAAGGAGTGGCTGGTGGGTTTGAACTGCCAGCCTTCTGGTTAGCAGTCAAGTGCCTCTGTAAAGAGTCCTGGTGGCACAATCGTTAAGCACCTGGCTTCTGACTGTCAGTTTAGTGGTTTGAACCCATCTAAGTGACTCTTCATGAGAAAAGCCTAGCAATCTGCTTCCATAAAGACTACAGTCAAGAAACCCTATGAGGCAGTTCCACTCTGTCACATGTGGTCTCTATGAGACACAAATCAACATGATGGCACTAAACAACAATAAATATTAAATGAACAACAAACTCATACTGGTAAATACATGAGGGCCAGCCATCATATGAAACCTACACAGACCATCTCACACAATTCTTTCACTGACCTCTCACAGGACAACCAGCTACAGTGTTTGAGATAGAAACAATCCCAATTTGTTACTTCCCCTCCTAAACTCTCTGCCCATTCTTCCTATCCCCATCAAGGAGATCAACCAGATTTAAGATTTTATGTTCATCAACTGCCTCATTCCCAAACCCACAGAATACCTGCTGGTACCTACTTGTGCATTTTATATTTCATTAACTGGTATTTTTCCAGCTTCAGTGGGGATCTCCACTGTGCAGGATGATGACATCACCCTTCCTGAACGCCATATGTATTCACTGTTGAAGAAATATAAAATCCACCACACTCGACTCATTCTGGTTAGCCTAATACTTGCTTGTACTTTCATCTTTATTGTGAAGCAACTTTGTTTAAAAATGTATTTTTCAGGTGCCACCATGGATAAATGTGTCTTTTGATCAGGGAGAAAGGATACGTGAAACTAAGAAAGGACACGTTTTCCTATTTCTGGGAAGGTTCTGGAGATGTCAGTCACTGTAAAAATCTTTTCTTGGGAATGCCGTCCACATCTGCAAACTGTTCCTGAGAGGCCTACGAAGAAATCTATTTAACAATATAGTTTTTCCCACGATAAGCAATCTTCTCTGGAGAACACCAACCCAGCCTCCTCAGCTGAACTATAAAATCACATTGCTACTTTTGTTTTTCTGTTTTTGTTTTTTCTATGACAGGACAGAAGGAAGTGATTCACACACCTGAATTCCCTAAGAAATAGAAAATTTCTCATAGGAGAATATTTTGATAGCTTTTCTTCCTTTCAAAATCATGATGTACATGTGAGTTCTAAGTATTTTATTTTCAGCAGGGAAGAAGAATTTAAGATAGGAGAATGATAATATGAGTAACACATTATTTAAACAATTTCTGACCCCTTTTTTTTTTTGCACTTTATCAGAAGCAAGCATGTTTGTAAATTATAATGTAAATGGAACAAATGTGTAGTTTCTGAAGAAGACACCATCATGCCTGTACCACTAGTTAGTTATGTGATGTTGTCTAAGCCCCTCAACCTCTCTTAGGCCTAGGCCAGAAGGGCCTTTGTGCTGGGTCATGCAATTTAAAGGGTTCCAGATATGACAAATCCAAAAATAATCTAGCCAGACAACTCTGCTCCCTACCTTCCCTCTCCTCAGGTGATGCAGTCTGGAAAGCACTTAGAATCTGCTGGAAGTCCTAGGTCAGATGAGTGGGCCCTGGAGGAGGAGAACCTGTTTGCCCAGACTCGCTGGAGAGCCTGAAAGGGTCATCCCCTTTCTGGGTTGGGTGGGTCCAGTCATAGCCCAAAAATCCACAGCCTGGGTCCAATTCCTCCCCTACCCTGCTCCAGCAGATCCCTGCTACCACACAGGCTCATAGCCAGAGAGCTGGTCTTAGAAAGAACAGGGTTCCTCTTGTAGCTTCCACATAGAAATCTTCCAGGTAGAGATCCTTGGGAGGGATAAAAGGTAACTAGGTCTGTAGTTTGATTAAACCTTTAACTATTTAGACATTTGGTCTAGGGCCATCCATTAGCACTTGCCCTGGCCCACAAAGGTTAGGGGCAGCCTGCCTCTGGTATTTCTTCTAAAAACGAAGAGAGTCTACTAAATTGCTCTACAGTTTAGACTTACTCTGAAAGTTATTATATTTTCACTTAAGTACCTTAAGATAAAGCAAGGTAAAAATTGCAATTCAAGATGTCAGAAAGGAAAATAAAATAAAATTTACTTTTGCAGTTACTTCATGAGGAAGCCTTTGAATGAATTGCAGCCTCCAGCTTGCCCTTCCCTACCTCTCAGGTTGCATGCCCTATAAAAAGAGTGTCATTAAGTAAAACTATGGTCTGAAAATGCTTAGGGATCCACACACAAAAAATACCACAAATACCACACTGTAAAATTCTCCATGTGGTATAAGAATCACAGTTTATCACTCTCTAATGATCAATTGGCAATTAATATTTAACTACCATCTTGCACTGAAGACCTTTCCTAAAATACACACAAGGACTAAACTATGTAAGGATTATTTCAAGGCTCAGCATCCAAATAATAACTTTAAAGAGAAAAAAATAAACAAAAGCATGGTAAAAACAACCACAGACTATAAATACTAAAGATTTTTTTATTATTATAAAATTGAAGAATTGACTTAAAATATTTAGAGATGTCAGTTGTGAAACACTCAAGTTTTAATTTTTCCTATTTTTTTTCACACTAACTACAAAGACAGATGTGCTTACTATGTCCACCACTCATTCCATAAGTATAGTATAAGAAACAGCTTTTCCCTTCTGATCAGAGGCATAAATAATATTATGCTGTATTCCCATATATCATGGAACTGGTTGAAATGCATCTCTGGCTACTGTAAATTATAAATACAGTTAAACACAATCTCCTCCTCAAATGTAGAAAACAAACACATAGCAATGAAATCTAGACTCACACAATTTGAGTGTGAGTCTCTTCATATTCCACTTAAATTGATTTATACCAACAGGAAAGAGAGGGAACCTTAAACCTTTTACAAACCTTCCCAAGCTCACCTAATTAAGCCAGTCCTGCATAAAGAACTTCATAGTTTCAAAAAATCCAAGAGCAATGAAATAAATTGGGGAAAAACACACATATCCCACACCTGTTCTCGAGTCCTGTGCTTCCAACAAAGAAAAAATTACAGGCAATGGACATAAGGACCATAACCAGGTTCCTCACCAGACCACATAATGGTATTTCTGAAATCTCAGTCCCTATTCTATCTTTATGAATGAAATCTCTGAAACAAGCCAAAATCACCAAAGAGCTCATGAAAAGCCATGTTTAACATGAAAAGTTTATTCAACTGAGACATACAAAGTAACTAATCTCGGTCAGGCTTTAAGATATTAAATCTTAAAAAATCCATTTGCAACCTTTAGTTAAAAATGTTCTCATAGTCTTTGTGTCAAGTAAGTTATTCGGTACAGGTACATATAAAAGCTAAAATATCTAAAGTAAATGACCCTGCTCTAGAAAGTGTTTAAAACAAAGTTAATATGTCTACCGTATTTCTTCCAAATCTAAGCCACCATCAATCGTAAAACTCATCATTAATCTCCATCCACAGAGATAGGAAAATCTTGCAATAACACCATAAACTGTGAGGTGCATCCCAATTTCAGAGATGTTAAATGTGCAAAATGAGACATTAAAATATTGAATACATGTCCAGCTATAAAACTTGAAAAAGCTACAATGAGTATTTGGGTATGATAACCACTTAGCAAATACCTGGTGGAATAAATAGATGACTTTAAAAACAACCTTCTTGATAGGAAAATGGAATGAAGAAAATAAAAGTTTTATATATGCAATCATAGAGATAGACTATCCCTTCTTCATCAAATTTTTCCCCTCCTACCCTGGCCCAGCTTTCTCTCCTTCCTCAGACTTCCTACAATGTTCCTAGTGAAGAGCACACACTCCAACACTGGTTTTATATTCACATATACACATATATACACATTTACTGATCCACACCCTAGAGCAGGACCAACAAACTATGGCATTTGGGTCAAATATTCATTTACAAATCATGTAAACAAAGTGTTTTTTTTAAAAAACTTCTTTTTCTCATTTATTTTCATTTTATCACATAGGCAACACTCAGCATACACAAATGGCTAATTGCTATTATACTGATATACTCAAATCGTGTAAATAAAGTTTTATTGGAGCACAGCCCTGCTCATTCGTTTACACATTGTCTGCGGCTGCTCTCATGCTAAGATGCCAGAGTTGAGGAGTTGTAATAGAAACCATATGGCCCAAAAAGCCTAAAATATTGATCATCTGGACCCTTAAGAAAAAGATTGCTAAGCCCTGCACCAGAGCATAAGACCTTGGAGGGCAGGGGCCATATTGTAAACTAGTCCTGTCATCTCTCAGCAGCACCTGGCCTTGAGTAAAAGCAGTTAATATACGTTGGCAGATTCTATCATGTAAAAGAGTATCATATATCTGAATCAAGCTGAAAGGAATTCTGATAATATACTTTTTCACTTTTGTCCTTATTCAGACTAATTTCCATTTCCAGAGGAAGCTCCTTGCCCTCCATTTTATCCCTCTTTTTCACAAGTTAAGATTTAATATATAACCAGTTCCTCCTACACAAGCTGTATGTCAAATACAGATAACAACTCCCTCCACCCCCTATTATGTTCATCAGACAGAAGCTTTGAGGACCATCAATTCCCTTTACCAACCACAAAAGAATATATATATATAATGAAAAAAAAGCTTAAAGAACTCAACAGTAATTTTCAGGCATCAATCATTTCCCAGATATCTGTGGGACATACTCTCTGTGCTAATCTATGTAAGGGGCTACCAAGTAGAATTAGACATAGCCCCACTCTCAAAGAGTTAAGAGTCTACTTAATTTTTTAGACTCATTTATAAGTAAACACATAGTAAGTAGTATGATAGCAAACAGGATCTCAAGTTGATGACAAGGGGAAGAGCTACTGATTCATTCAACCAGGATTTGGGTATTTACTCTATGCAAAGGCCCTGGGCAGAAAGAAGGATAACAATCTCAGCTCCTTACCTGAGCTGGCTACAATACAGTGGGGACCATGGGTAGAGTTACAGCCATGCCTAACAAGAGGCAAAGGACAGAAGAACACAGCCCTTTGCGTCCCTGAAGAGGAAGGGATTGATACTGATGGGACTGGGTGGTAAAGAAGAAATAAGAGAAAACCTTGCAAAGAAGACTTTCTTGTAGACTTTAAGAGTAGTAAACTTGAATAAGGAAGTCTTCAGGGTACAGGCAGAATAAAGGCACAAAAATGAGGCAGCACAGTGCCTGGTATATCCGTATATGCTCTATAAAGGGAGTTACTATTACTGTTCTTTCATTCATCAAATTGTTATTGAGCACTTACTCTGTGCCAAGTGTCGTATCTGGAAGCAAGGCAAGTTCCTTCCCTCTAACGATGACTTCATATTATTATTTCCGCAGTGATGTTAAATAGAATAGAATGTGGATGAGAAATATGATAGGAGACAAGGCTCAATTAGTAGGTTGGGATCCAACTGTGATGTATCTTAAATACTGGGCTAAGGAGGTTGGATTCTATCCTAAAAACTATTTATGCTACATGTTCTCTTTTAGGCCACTAGAGAATAGTATAAAACTGACCTTTGGAGCCAACTTCATTTATAACAAAGTACAGAGCAAAATGTAAATTCAACTCACTATGACAAGGAGCCCTGGTGGCACTGTGGTTAAATGCCTGCCTACTAACAGAAAGGTCAACAGTTCTAACCCACCACCCACTCCATGGGAGAAAGATGTGGCAATCTGCTTCCATACAACCTTGGAAATTTTATGGGGTGGTTCTAGTCCATCTTACAAGGTCACTATGAGCTAGAATTGACTTAAACAACAATGGGTATGAAAATTACACACTAGTCATTTTCAAGTGTTTCAGCTAGGTCATTTTGCAAAATATAGGTGGGACCCAGTGTATGTCAGAACAACAGCAAGAGTACTGCTGACTAGGGATTAGACGTAATTTCCAAGTGAGCCAAACGTAGTATTCTACACAGTCTGCCAGACTGATATTTGTGTGGAACTGTGTGTGTTTTAGTGAATACACATGTTTAGTTTTATCTTAAAAACAACAAAACTTCCTTCACTACCTGAATGCTTCTTTATATAATAGCTCCAGATGTGGCAGGAAGAACAATGCCTTTTAGCAGCTTATTTCTCCCTTGAGTTTTTCAAGCTTATCCTACCAACTCTTACGTCCCATAGAGGGCTATTTTCCTGAGAGTAAATTTCCCTTGTCTTCTGAGTGATACTCCTTCACTGGTCATCACAGTAAGTCTTTTCCCAGATTCTGAATTTACTCCTTATCTTCATGGATCAACTTATCTTCATGGATCAACTTCCCATAATGCCCTGGGATGATTTAATTATTTCAGTATTTCCTTTTTTTTTTTTTTTCTTTTTTTATTTTT
>NW_006921628.1:5207231-5219290 GCF_000298275.1 Orycteropus afer afer
GAATTTATCTTTTCTAATTTACCTTTACTTATATATGCTTCTTGTTGTTGTTATGTGCCATGTGCTTACTAGGGTCTAAACAAGGGTTTCTCAACCTTGTTGTTGTTTGTTGCGATGTGCTATCCAGTCCTCTCCAACTCAGAGAGACCTTACATATAACATAACGAAACACTGCCCAGTCCTGTCCCAGCCTCATGATCCCTACTATACCTGAGCCCATTGCTGCAACCATCAGGTCAATCCATCTCATTGAGGGCTTTCCCTGCTTTCATTGACTGTCCACTTTACCAAGCATGACATCCTTCTCCAGGGAATGGTCCCTTCTGACAACATGACCAAAGTTAGGTGAGACGAAGTCTGGCCATTCTCGTTTCCAAGCAGCATTCTGGCACTTATTCCAGGACAGATTTTTTAGTTCTTTTAGCAGTCCACAGTACTTTCAGCATTCTTCGCCAGCACCACAACTCAAAAGCATCAACCCTTTTTTGGTCTTCCTTATTCACTGTCCAGCTCTCACATGCATATGAGGGAATTAGAAATATCATGGTTTGGGTCAGGCACATCTTAGTCTTCAAGGAGATATCTCTGCCCTTCAGCACTTGAAAGAGGTCTTTTGCAACAGATTTTCCCAATGCAATATGTCTAAACCCTAGTACCATAATATTAGGGGTGTGTAATTCTTTGTTGTGAGGGCTGTCCTGTTCATTGTAGGATGTTTAGCAGCATCCCTGGCCTCTACCCTCTAGATGCCAGTAGTATTCCCACATACTCCTAAGCTGTGACAAGTGAAAATGTTTCCAGTCATACTCAAATATGCCCTAGGGAAAACAATCACTACTTGTTGAAAATACTTTAAACTTTCAGTTTTATTTTATAATAATATTAGTAAAATGTAGCATATATGGACGTTTCCATTTGGCCATCAACTATTCTAATCATTTTATATAAGTTAACTCAGTTATTCTCACCATCCCTCATTTTAAAGATGAACAAATACTCAAAGGAGGTAAATATCTTAGGTAAGGGCACATTGTTACTAAGGGTAGAAACTCTTATCAAACCTGAGCTCATTGATTTCAGAATTTTTGCTCCTGATCACTATACCATTTTGTCTTTCTGGAAACGTACAAAATTGACAGCAATAGACCAGTTTATTTCTCTCTGCATCTTCCCTACTTTGTGGCCTCCAGCCATCTGGGAGACCCAGTACACATTTAAGAACACATAATTTTCACTGCAGGAGCTCTTGCATATTCAAGGGGGTAAAAATGAACTATTTAATAACTGGTATGGCTTTGTTTGCTGAAAGTGAGGATGACTTCGTGCACTGACTGATGAAGATTAAAAACTACCGTTTGCAGTACAGATTACACCTCAATATAAAGAAAACAAAAATCCTCACAACTGGACCAATAAGCAGCATCATGATAGATGGAAAAAAGATTGAAGTTGTCAAGGATTTCATATTACTTGGTTTTACAATCAATGCCAGTGGAAGCTTCAAGACATCAGATGACATACTGCATTGGGCAAATCTGTTGTAAAAGACCTCTTTCAAGTGCTGAAGGGCAGAGATATCTCCTTGAAGACTAAGATGTGCCTAAACCAGGCTATGGTATTTTCAATTGCCTCATATGCATGTAAGAGCTGGACAATAAATAAGGAAGACCAAAGAAGAGTTGATGCTTTTGAGTTGTGGTGTTGGCGAAGAATGCCGAGAGTACCGTGGACTGCTAAAAGAACTAACAAATCTGTCCTGGAGGAAGTGTAGCCAGAATGCTTCTTGGAAGTGAGAATGGCCCGACTTCATCTCACCAACTTTGGTCATGTTGTCAGAAGGGACCATTCTCTGGAGAAGGATATCATGCTTGGTAAAGTGGAGAGTCAACGAAAGAGGGGAAAGCCTTCAATGAGATGGATTGACACGGTGGCTGCAGCAATGGGCTCAGGTATAGCAGGGATCATGCGGCTGGCACGGGACCAGGCAGTGTTTCATTCTGTTGTACATAAGGTTGCTAAGAGGTGGAGACTACTCAATGGCACATAAAAACAACAACAATGGTATGCCTTAGCATGGACCGATTTCATAGGTGTAAGTCATATATGAGTATAGCCCATCTGTATATCACTGGCCATCTGGTGCCCAAGGACTAAATGTGAACTCTAAGTTTTCCTCAACTAACATTTCATTTTGCCTAGATAGGCATGCCTTGGTCAAAAGCATGCATCCATAGAGCAACTGCAAGGGGCAGGGCACCAAACACTGTCATGGAACTTACCAAAAAAAGTCTCATAGGTGGGAGGTCAGGCAAAACATCCAGCTACCAAAGGAATTAAGACTTAGTGCCTATCACATAACAAGCATGAATTTCAACCAAGGGCGGAAAGAGCCCAATGTAACTGCATAAAAAGAATTACCGAATATTTTTCTTAGAAACAATTTTTTAAAAGCAAGTAATCAATTGGGCTAATAAAATGTTGTGCATTAACAGTTATTGTTGTTAGGTGCCACTGAGTCAGTTCCAACTCATAGCGACCCCATGTACAATGGAACAAAACACTGCCTGGTCTTGTGCCATCCTCACAATCTATGTTTAAGTCCATTGCTGCAGACACTGTATGTAGCCATCTTGTTGGGTGTCTTCTTCTTTTTTGCTGACCCTCTACTTTACCAATATGATGTCCTTCTCAAGGGACCTGTCCCTCTGAAAATATGTCCAAAGTATATGAGACAAAGTCTCACAATCCTTACTTCCAAGGAGCATTCTGGCTGTACTTCTTCCAAAACAGATTTGTTCATTCTTCTATAAGTCTATAGTATAGTCAGTGTTCTTTGCCCACACTAAAATTCAAAGGCATCAATTCTTTGGATTTCCTTATTCATTGTCCAGCATTTGCAAACATCAGAAGGTCATGAAAATACCATGGCTTGGTTCAGGCACAAATTAGTCCTCAAAGTGACATCTTTGCTTCTTGACACTTTAAAGAGTTCTTTTGTACCACGTCTGCCCAATGTAATACGTGAATTGATTTCTTAACTGTTGCTTCCATGGGCACAGATTATGGATTCAAGTAAAATTAAATCCTTGACAATTTCAATCTTTTCTCCATTCATGATGATTTTGTTTTATTGGTCTAGTTGTGAGGATTTTGGTTTTCTTTGTGTTAAGATGTAACACATACTGAAGGCTATAGTCTTTGATTGCCATCAGTAAGTGTTTCAAGTCCTCTTCACTTTCAGCAAGCTAGGTTATGTCATCTACATATCTCCAGTTGTTAATGACTCTTCCTCCAGTTCTGATGCCACATTTTTGTTCATATAGTCCAGCTTCTCAGATTCTCTGCTCAGTGTACAGACTGAGAAAGTATAGTGAAAGGATACAATCCTGATACACATCTTTCCTGATTTAAAACCATGCAGTATCTCCATGTTCTGTTCAAATGACTGCCTACTTGTCTATGAATAGGTTCTACATGAGTACAATTAAATGTGGGGGAATTCTCATTCTTCTCAATGTTATATATAATTTGCTTATGATCCACACAGTACAATGCCTTTGCATAGTCAATAAGGCACAGGTAAACATCTTTCTGGTATTCTTTGCTTTCAGCCAAGATCCACTTGACATCAGCAGTGATATCACTCGCCGACAGTACCTAAGGAGTTTATTTAAGGGATGCAAACAAGACCTGAAATTTGCCTATTTATTTATAATGATTATATTTTTTCTATTATGCTTAAAAGCTGCTTATGCTCTTTTATAAACCAAAACCAAACCAAATGCACTGCCACAGAGTCAGACCCGACTCATCATGACCTCTCCTTGGGTTTCTGAGGCAATATCACTACGGAAGTAGATTGCCCAACCTCCCTTCCAAGGAGTGGCTGATGGGTTTGAACAGCCAGGCTTCTGGTTAGCAGTCAAATGCCTTAGGCACTACACCACCAGAGCTCCTATGCTCTTTAATAGGATAAATATTTTCTTTCTGTTCCAATGTGGTTATGAATGTACTTAGCAAATCCATTGCAGATGTAAACTTTTGCCCAACACCAAACAAACTGGTGCAAAATTTAAATGAATGGTTTATGAATTAATTAAGTTTTTACTAAAGATGTAATTGGCCCCACAACTCTTGAAAGAGATTTGGAATGAATTGAGGATTCTCACCCTGCCCTACAACTGGGCCTCATGTCCAGTGATCTTGATTTAATCAGTCTGGGTGAGACCTGGTATCTGCATTTTTAAGCTCCTCTGGGGCACACAGTTAACACACTTGACTGCTAACTCAAAGCCTGGCAACTCAAAGGCTGGAGTCAAGTCCACCCAAAGGTGCTTCAGGAGAAAGGTCTCGTGACTTTCTAATCAGCCATCAAAACTCGCATGGAACACAGTTCTACTCTGACACACACAGATACACCATGTGTCAAAGTCAACTCTACAGTGACTGGTAGTAAGGTGTACTAATTCCCGAAATGTTATCAGGTCCTGAACACAGCCTAAGGACAAGAGAGATTTCAATTGACACAAGCCTGGCAATCTACGTCTGAAAAACCAGCCATCGAAAGCCCTATGGAGCGCAGTTCTACTTTGACACACACAGGGCTGCCATGAGTAGGAAATAACTGAATAGTAACTAGTTTGCTTTTCGGATTGGTGGTTCTAATGGGCCCCAGAGTAAAAAGAACTGAATTAAAGGGATGTTAATGCAAAGAGGGAATCAGAAATGTCTGAGTGAATAGCAGTGCAGATCACAGACAATTCAACCTCCTACCCCACAGCCACCCCTTGATAGGAAGATTGAGCAACCTGCTTCCGTAGTGATACCACCTCAGAAGTCTGACCCCAAGGAGGGGTCGCTATGAGTAGGATCCCACTTGATGGCAGTCAGTTGTTTTTTTTTTTTTTTTTTGGTATTAATCAGTCACCTCTTCTACCAGTTCCTACTCTATGACCTTGGGTAGGTTTCATCCTCTCTCTTTCACCTTTGCCTTTCTCTTCTGTAAAATAAGGGTATTCAGGTGAATAAATGACAACACTCATAAAAAGAATCTAGTGTACTGCCTAAAACACAGTGAGCAGCCACTTTATTTTACAAATCATCACAGGCTTCTCAGAGCAGGTGACTTTTTGAGTTGAGTCTTGGTCTTGACCGTAAAGATAAAGCCATGTGCCTCTGTCTAATAATATTTTCATTGCCACTGATATTTTCTAAAAAATGGGATTCATGCACAGAATTCAATGATATGCTGTACGGACACCTTATTTAGAATTAACATTCAAGTTTAATGATCAAACTTCTCATTTGTCCCTCAGGCATCCAGAATCCAATTGATGCCACTTGAATTTTTGAGGTTCCTGATCTACTTCTGACAGCTCTCTCTCATCCTTCCCAACAACTAGGCAAACATTCACACAACCTCCAACAGCTAAGGCAAAGATATGTTTGCACCCACATGCCTCCTTGCAATAACTAATCCTGCAAACACAATAAAGTTAAGTTCCAGGTGAGGTTGAATTTTTTACAGTATTAGTTATAAACCCTTAAAATAATTTATAATGGAAATTCTGAGATGCCCTTTACTACAGAGGATATTGGTCCTAAGCTCAACGGCAGAACATGTGTTGAGGAACGCACACAACTGTGTGTATACAATACGTGTACACAGAAAAGGGTTCTGTTCACTTAACTCAAATTTATTCAGAACAGTTTTATGTTATTTATTTTCATGAGTTTTTAGACAAGATCTTTTTTAGCACATTACAGAGGCCTGGAGGGGCTTTCTGCATAAAAGACAAAGCCAAGTACTGTTAATGCAAAGTATAGTAACTCAGTGTTTTTGGAAACACAGCCAAACATATTTGAATATGAAGCCATCAGGACAAGAAATCTTGGTGTCTAGAGCTGAAGAGCAAAATTGGCAGTTGGGTTCTCATTATCAGCAGATTTCTTGCTACCTTGTGGCCACTTGGTCTAACTTACCTCAACCTTACAAGGATTTATATGCACATTCCAAGAAATAGAACACAAATATTGCATATCATCCACATGATGGTGAAATATAAGGCATAAGAGACCAGACCTTTTGTCCTTGCTGGACTACTTACAAACTGTGTGACATTACTGAAGTTACTTTTCTAACCCTCAGTCTATTAATTTGAAAATGGCAATAATAATAGTATCTATACCCTTACGGTTGCTGCAAGGATTAAATGGCATAGTGTTCAGAACAATAAGTGTTCAGTAAGTATTAACTATTATTATTATTACCCGTTTTGTCTGACATCTCCACTACAAACCACACTCACAAAATCTGCATCATATTTTTCAAATGATATTCTCAAAAATAAGAATGGAACATACAGTTTTATACCATACCTCCCTAAAAATCTAAGCCCCAAAGGTAAAATTAGGGCTAGTGCCATGCTGAATGTTATGGAGGAAAAAGCTAAGAAAAAAACACATAACACAAAGCAAGAGGTAGCAGCAGATGTGATATTCATGGCAAGAAAATTGCAATTCAGACAACTTACATTTAGGAAGTATGAGAATTTTAATGTCCTTGGGGTACTATTTGGGGTTCAAAGAGAATCTTTTACTGGAATAAGATCTAAGAGACCTTACAAAGATTTCACATTCAAAAGGTGAACTCTGAGAGAACATGATGAGGCTTCAGTCATGAATTTGGCTTCTCCTCCCCCCAGCCCCCAACACTCATATTTCAGGTAATTCAGGAAGCAGTCCAAGAAGCCTCCTCATTATATTTTTAAAAGCTCCCTTTCCATCATTAAAAAGGCACACATTTCTAATAGGTAAACATCCTTCAGTTGAACAAACTTGAAGCATGCCTATTCCTAAGCAAAGTTGCCTTCATTTTCCAAAACTCCTGGGCACACTTAAATCAATGTGTGAAATTCCATGAACTCCAGGCAAGAGGGTTTGCTAGAGTCCTTAAGCTTACAACAGTGAGACCCAGTAAAAGATACTAATCAACGAGCCCGCAGACCAGCAAAATCTTAAGGCCTAATAGCAAATTATTTTTAATAAAGAGCCAATCAAAAATTTACTGGAACATGAAGGAGACTTTAAGAGACCACTTAACACAGGCAGCCTGGAGAGTGAGACCTTCTGAGGGTGCATTGCTATCTAAACACGGTAATATTTCAACAGTCCCAAAGTTATACACATGTAACGGCTGAAGGAGGTCCGTGGGTGGTGCAAACGTTTAAAATGTTCAGCTGCTAACTGGAAAAGTTGATGGTCTGAGTCTACCCAGAGTCCTCCTGGAAGAAAGGCCTAGTGATCTACTTCTGAAAAATCAGGCATTGAAAATGGTATGGAGCTCAACTCTACTTTCCATCCATGGGATCTCCATGCAGTGAAGCCGACTCAATGGCAACTGGTTCTTAATAACTTTAGACACTTGTTACCTATCATAGAAACCAAAGGAGGCTACACTTGGCACCAGATTCTCCACCAGACTCACAGTTCAACATTTCAAGTTGGTAGATAGAAAAACCCAAATGTCCGATTAAATTTTGACTGACTAAAGTGTGATTTTTAAAAGTAGAAAAGTAAGACATAGTGGTAGTGTTCAAACTGTTAAAAAAAAGTTCTGGTAAGAAAAATTCATATATGATTTCAATCTTGGCTAGTATTGATCCTTACAGTTGACACAACTAGCTTTTATTTTAAATGGCTTGTAAAATGTTACCAGAATGGCCTTAAAATCAACTTTAATAACTGACCTACAAACTCCTGGTGCCACGGAAAAAAGCAATGTTCAAAACTATTCCAAGAGAAACCAGTCAGAAGAAAAGTAAATCTCATTCAAGGGTGCCATCTAGTGGGCAAATGAGGTGGCTGGATGGTTGCTAAGCAATATTTGGATAAAAACCAAACCAAATGCACAGCCTTGAAATCGGATCTGACTCATGGCAACCCCTCCTTGGGTTTCCAAGGCCGTTATCACTATGGAAGTAAACTGCCCAACCTGCCTTCTGAGGAGTGACTGGTGGGTTTGAACCGCCAGCCTTCTGGTTAGCAGTCAAATGCCTTAGGCACAACACTGATGGCATACTTAAAATCCCAGAATCTTGGATATTGGAAGAAACTTAGCTCAGTGTTTCCCAAAAAAAGTTCTTCACTGACAAGATTCTGTCAGCAAATACATGTAAGATATGCTTGGTGAAACACTGTGGAAAATAGGTCATTTCGATAAGACTTCTCACAGCCTTGAATGTGCTAAACCACATTGGGAATCTCCGAAGGGGGACGTGGCAATTTTCGCATGTATTTAATCAAGGAAACGCTTTACTTGGGGATGCCTCTGAACTCCTCATATAGCATTGGAGTTTCTCAAACCAATGTTTGGAAAATGCTGATCAAATCTAATTCCAGCCTCCACATTTTACGTACGAACACTCCAGAATTTAAGTAACTTATCCCAGTTTCCCAATACGTACTGCTTTGTAGCAGAACTAGCCACACAGCAGAACTGCCTTTGAATGGAGTAACCTGAAGAAGTGGATGAAAGTGGGAGGTGGGCTCCAGGGCATTATCCCTTGCTCTTCTACTTCATTATTCAAATTCTGTGGTGGAAAGTCTAGAGGCTTCATTTTTGTTGCCTTTATTTCATTCAGGTTAGACGAAAGGTGTTCTGGTGGTGCAGTGCCTAAGGCATTTGACTGCTAATGAGAAGTTGGTAGTTCAAACCTACCAGCCACTCTGTAGAAGAATGATCGGCAATGTACTTCTGTAAAGATTTATAGCCTTGGAAACCCAATGGGAGTCACTATGAGTTGAAATTGAGTAGACAGTAGCATTTAAAAACAAAAAAAACTAGGTTAGGCACTTTGTTGCTAACCAGAAGGACAGCATTTCAAATCCACTAGCTGCCCAATCCACCAGCTGCTCCATGGAAGGAAGATGAGGTAATCTACTTCCATAAAGATTTATAGCCTTGGTCTCTGTGAGTCAGAATGGACTCAGTGGCAATGGTTTTGAGGGTTTTTTTATTTGGTATTAGGTTAGAAAGGGAGCTCTGCTGGTACTGTGGTTAAAGCATTGGGCTGCTAACCAAAAGGTGAGTGGTTCAAACCCACCAGCTGCTCCATGGGAGAAAGATGAGACAGTCTGCGTCCTTGAATTTACAGCCTTGGAAACCCTATGGGGCAGTTCTACTCTGTCCTAAAGGGTTGCTTTGAGTTGAAATCAACTCAATGGCAGTGAGTTGGTTTTTTTTTTTAATTAGAAAGACAAGTTATTCCAGATAAATATTAATTTTAAAAATTAAAATAAATAATATTTCCCTTCCAAGTTCTGATGGTTATTTTTCTAATATAGCTACAAATTTATCTTAATGTTATATATCAACATGAGTGGTAGTTCATTTTTATAAATTTTATGCTGATAGTTATGTATTTATACAAACTCAATGTAAGAGTGTGTGAATGTTATTTCTGTTGTCTCTAATGTATGTTCCATTTGGGTGTAAGTCTGAAAAACAACAACACTTACTAGTGATCATGGAAATCAAAAACCAAAGAATTATAGCCTAAGATAATAAGTTCTAGGAAGGGCATCCCTTACTTTCCTCCCCTACTCCAACTATGGCACATATCACATGGGATGATAACAATGCAATTACAAGAGCAGCTTCCACACTACTGTTACAAACTATCCTGAAAAACTAAAATATATTTTCATTTGAAAATAAATTTAAAATTTCAAAACAAAATTCAATTGTGAGCATTGTGCTTTATGGGAATCCCAAGGAATCTACGGGAAGACATGGCCATACAGAACATTTCAGAGTGAGCACTTGACCGTAGGTGGCACTGGCTGAGTGGCCCCATGCCTTTTAGGGACAGCCTGGGCCACAGTGTAGGTCTTCTGACACCTGCTTCTGTCTTCTTCACTGTTGTACCCTAAATGCTAACAATTTTAAAAAGGAATTACGTGTTCACAAAGTCTGGTTCCATGGCCTACTCCCTTCTCTCAAGATGGAAAAATGGGATAATACTAACTTGTGTGTAGATGAAAGGATGAACACAAGCAATCAAGGACCTTGCTTGGGTTGGTATTTAGCTATTACTCAATTAGTTTCCCTTCCTAATTACCACCCTTGTAGGGGGACTCTTTGCCTAACAATGTAGCAAGTCAATTTATTCCTCTGTACACTTGCTACTTCAATCAACTGTATCTTTTAATATCAGTGCCTCAGTTGGAATCCCTAGGGGACCCAAGCAGTCAAGCACAGGACTATTAGGAGGAAACAGTCAGTTCAAACCCACCCAGAGGCACCTTCCAACAGATCATAGCCTTGAAACGTCTGCATGCATGGGCTCGTTATGAGTCAGAATCAGCCCAATGGCAACCAACAGCAATAACAAGAGTGTCTCATTAGATCATCACAGCTAAAATTCAGAAGTGGTTTCCACTTTAATACAGGCCCCCTGCAAAGGAGGTCATTTCTATTTAAAAACTAATCTGGGGGATTTATTATAAAAACAGAACACGAAGAGTCTCCAAAACATAAAATGTAAAACAACAAAGAGAGAAAAAGGACAACTCACCATCATCCTTCCTGTTTTTCTTTCTTCTTATGCTCAAGATTATTTTAAATGGTTGTAAAATATAATATTGCCTGTCATCTTATATATTATGCTTTCTCATAGATTTATTAAGCATTTTTATGTCACTTCTTAGATTTATAAATTATTTTAATAATGCTTTTTGGTTTTTGGTTTTTACTTTAATTAAACTATTATAAACTTACTCCAAAAAGATTAGAAACCACAGAAAGGTACAAAGAAAAAAAAATGTCTATAATCCTAGTACACAGAGGGAATTTTTTAAACCATTTGGATGGCTATATAATATTCTATCACTGTTAGCTTCATTTTTGGAAATTTTAAGTTTTCTCTAATTTAAAAGGGGGAAATTTGCTCTCAATATCTTTAGGCACAAAACTTTTTCTGTACAAAGAATTATCTCAGAAGGATGGATCCCAGAAGTGGAATTATAGAATCAAAGGATAAGATACATTTATATTGACAAGCTTTATTCCTAAAATGGTTGTTCCAGCTTACACCAAATTTGTAACTACTTAGCCCTTGATTACAAATGGGAGGCTTGAGAACTGGCTATAAGTGAGCACACTCCTCTCAGTTTAGTCCAGGTCAAACATGCACAGCAGATGGAAAGCTCTGGAAACGCACACTTGTTTGCAATGAACTGACACTTTAACGTAAAAAAAAAAATCCTCTTCCCTTATATAAGATGGAAATTCTAAAGACTTTTAAAAACTATAAATTCTCAACTGAACTTGTGCTTTTGGTTGGTGAAGAAAAGCTCTTAATTAGGAACCCAACTTCAAGGTGTTAACAAGACATTTAATGCCTACCTGTAAGATTGGTGCTTTAATCGGATTAACAGGAATCCAAGTGCAAAGTAGAAACCAGACAGAAGTATCATCAGTTAGGCTGAAGGGGTTGGGAGAGCACTGGTGCCCAAGTTTCAAATTGGCACTGCTTTGCACCAGAGGGCTGGCTGTAATTTCTTTACATTTGCCTGGAAGGTGGTTTTTATTCTGGTCATGGATTACAACAAAATGAGAGGATGTTATAAAGTGACTCTAAGAGGCATGACTCACCCGAAATATTTTCTTGGCCCCTCACATGTTCCAAAGCCCCCCATACTCAGCCCAAGAGTTAACAACTTTCTCAAGAGTCTTCAAACCACAAAACATCTTTATTTTCACGTCTAAAATATAAGTTTATGAAGTCCCGCTCTTTTGCTTTCTGTGTATTTTCTGACAGAACCCACGAGTATATATTTCCAAAGTCTCAGCTCTGGGTTAGAATGCACTAAAATGCATTGAAAAACAAAAAATAAACTCAATGCCATTGAGTTGGATCCAACTCATAGCGACCCCTCCTTAGGTTTCCAAGGCAGTATCACTACAGAAGTATATTGCCCAACTTTCCTTCTGCAGAATGGCTTGTAGGTTAGAACTGCCAGCCTTCTGGTTAGCAGTCAAGTGCCTTAGGCACTAC
>NW_006921628.1:5219410-5220553 GCF_000298275.1 Orycteropus afer afer
AACCTTCCTTCCGAGGAGTGGCTGGTGGGTTTGAACCGCCAGCCGTCTGGTTAGCAGGCAAGTGTCTTAGCCACTATGCTACCAGAGGGACAGTGAATTCGCAGAGGGAGGGTCCATCTCTGATTCATTTTTCTTGGCTTGCCTTGCTCACAGAAGTATTCCCAACATACTGACGATTCAGCTGACACTGAGAGATTTCAGAGATCAATAATTCATTTAATTATTTATTGTGTTCTTATTATGTCCTAGGGAGCTCTGGTAGTGATAGTGCCTTGGAAACCCAAGGAGGGGTCACTATGAGTCGGGCCCGACTCAACGGCACATAACAACAACAACATTATGTCCTATGTCCCATGTCAAGCTCTGGAAAGCCAAAATAGGCACTAAAGTGATATTTAAACTCTAGCCTTACTCACTTCCTGTGGTGTGAACTTGGACAAGTCAGGCAATTTCTCTAAGCCTCAGTTTCCTCATCTATTAAATGTGAGATAATAAGAGTACCTTTCATCATAGTATTAAATAATCTTACCTATCTCCCAAATTAAGTAAAATAACGTACATAAAAACACAGTGTCTAACACCTATCACATATTCAAAAAGCACAGCTTAGTTACTAATGTGGGAAAAAAAAATACCAGCATAATTAATTTAGCTGCTTCTGCATAGAAGAAATTGTAGTGAATATTAAAAATTAGTGTGCACTTGGTTTCTTCAAAACATAAACTGCAAATAAAAAAGGGAGAAGGAGGATAAGAAAGAGGAAGGGGGACCAGCAAGAGATTTAAGGAATATATTAGCCAATTGGAAATTATTTGGATTCCAATTCAACAAACACTGGAAAAAAATATTCATGAGGCAATTGGGGAATTTGAACACTAACTGGATCTTTGACAATATTAGTAGATTGTTGCTAATTTTATTAAGTGAGACAATGGTGTTACAGTTTTGTGATTTTTTTTTAGAAAATCCTTTTGGTGATATATGTTGCAATATTTTTTATAAAGTGATACTTACAAATCTGAGATTTGTGTTAAAATAATCTAGGGAGGAGACAATGGTCCTATAAGTTTATGTGAATGATCAGAATTCCCAGGTGTATAGTAGAGCTGACAAGGGGCAAGGTTGTAGTCACTGCTTGGTCAC
>NW_006921628.1:5223338-5224956 GCF_000298275.1 Orycteropus afer afer
AAAGAGGGGAAGGCCCTCAATGAGATGGATTGACATAGTGGCTGCAGTGATGGGCTCAGGTATAGTAGGCATTGTGAGACTGGCACAGGACTGGGCAGTGTTTCGTTCTGTTGTACATAAGGTCACTATGAGTTGGAGATGACAGCACATAACAACAACAACAATTTAGGGTTAAATAATTAATTCTACTCAAGGAATTTGGCCTGTGTCCCCATGGGAGGTAACCTTTGTTGCTGTTGTTGTTAGGTGCCATCGAGTCAGTTCTGACTCATAGTAACAAAATGAAATACTGCCTGGTCCTGCACCATCCTCACAACCATTGCTATGTTTGAGTTCATTGTTGTAGCCACTGTGTCAATCTATCTTCTTGAGGGACTTCCTATTTTTTGCTGACCTTTTACTTTACCAAGTATGATATCCTTCTCCAAAAACTTGTCACTCCTTATGTCATGTCCAAAATACACGAAACAAAGTCTCACCATCCTTACTTCTAAGGAGCACTCTGGTTGCACTTCTTCCAAGACAGATTTCTTTGTTCTTCTGACATCCATGATATATTCCGTATTCTTCACCAACACCATAATTCAAAGGCATCTATTATTCTTCATTCTTCCCTATTCAGTGCCCAGCTGTTGCATGCATATGAGGCAACTGAAAATATTCTGGCCTAAGTTAGGCACACCTTAGCCTTCAAAGTGACATCTTTGCTTTTTAACACTTTCAAGAGGTCTTCTGCAGCACATTTGCCCAGTCCAATATATTCTTTTTTTTCTTTTTTTTACCAATTTCGTTTTGTGATTTGGGTGCAAATTTAGGAAGCAGATCTGTTTTACTCTCAACAGTTCATAAACATTTTGTTTCATGGCACTGATTACAATCCTAACAATACACGGCTCTCCTCCCATCTCCTCCCTATAACTACCCCTTCCCTGTGTCCTTCTTATCTCTGCATTCCTGTCTGCCCAGCTTTCCTCCTACACCAATGCTGCCTTTCTGATCTCTCATGGTTGATTGTTCTAAGGGATGCATCTCCCTGGGGTAGGTGTTCTGCTTGAAGGCCTTTCTATTGTTTGGCTGAGAGCTGATCCACAGAAGGGAATCCATTCCCAGGACCAAAGGATAACCTGGGGCCATATTCTCTGGGGTTTCACCAGTCTCTATCTGACCATTCTGGTCATTTTTGTGTTTTTTAATTTTGTTCTATCCAGGATCTCCATTTTTTCCTCCCACTCTATCCAGGACCTCCATTTTTTATCTCTTTCCAGGTGGCTGGCATTGGTAGCTTAAAAAAAACTCACTGCCATCGAGCTGGATCTGACTCATAGTGACCCCTCCTTGGGTTTCTGAGGCGGTATCTCTATAGAAGTAGATTGCCCAGTCTTCCTTTCGAGGGTTCAAACCCACCAGCCTTCAGGTTAGCAGTCAAATGCCTTAGGCACTATGCCACCAGAGCTCCTGGCATTTGTAGCTGGGGCATTGGTAGTTGGGCACCATCTAGTAATTCTGGTCTCAGGGTCATGAACACTGCAGTTCTCATGGTCCATTAGTCCCTTGACTAACTGTTTCCATATGACTTGGACTTTCTTCACTCTTCTTTGCCCTGGATGAGAGGAGATCA
>NW_006921628.1:5225056-5229387 GCF_000298275.1 Orycteropus afer afer
AAAGTGAATTTGCTCTGTAAATTTTCACCCAAATCACAATAAAAAAATAAAAATAAAAAATAATCTAGGAGGGAGATGTGGGTAAAGGAATAGATAATATAAGATTAGCAATGAGGTGATAATGGTTGAAACTAGGTAACAGATATACAGGGGTTCACTATACTATCTTCTCTAGTTTTGTAAATATTTGGAATATCCCATATTAAATTTCAAAAAGTACAATGTGCAAATTATAACTTTAAATTGATGTGCAAAAATATAATTTTCTATCAGAAATTCAATGTAGCCCACAAGGTCCCAATTCCACCCCCAGTGGAGGATGATGGTACAGTTGACTAATCCTGCCAAGTAGAAGCAACTCAGTCACCACCAGTTAAACCTCTCAGTCTTTCAAGACTCTTTTTTCCCCCTTCTTCACATTTACCCCTAAGTATCTAAGAATGGGAGAGAGGTCCCTGGAGCATACTTGTCCTCTGTAGGTAGTGTCAGAGTAGCTTGTGCCACAAGAATTTGGGTGTTGACCTTTGGCATCAACTACTGTTGTCCCTCCTCCCCATGGCCTCTGACAAGATCCATGTATTGTGAATTCTTCTCATTCCTACCACAGGGCCTCTCCAGTAGCTGACCCTCTCTGAATCTTTCACAGCTCCCCTTGGGGCCTCTTAGCAGCCTTGCCCACACCTCATTGGAGCAGGGAGTCCTATGAGGCTGTCCTATGTCACTGCCATTTCCCACACAAAAGGCCTGTGGGATGTGCACCCCTCAGTCTCCCCAGGATGCCCCTAGAAAGCAAGCTTAGGTTCCCCACTACTCTGGATCTTCCTGAAATATCTTGGGAAATTTCTGGATCTGAGGAGACCATATCTATTTCTCCCTTCCCTCATGTACAAAGGAATCTCATGCCAGGTACCCTCTTGCCTTCCAACTATGATCACAGCCCCTTTGATCTGCCTCCTTCTGCCTGCAGTTCAAATGCTTTCTTCCTTTTGAGTGAGAAAAGTGCTTTCTTGCTAATAGGCATTCTCTGCTCTGTGGCTCAGACTCTTGCTATTCAAACTGTGGTCTGTGGGACAGCAGCACTGACATCATCTCCAAGTTTATTAGAAATGCAGGATCTTTGGGCCTACGTGACACCTGCTGAATCCGAAACGGCATTTGGCAAGATCCCCACATAATTGTAAACTCATTACAGTTTGAGACACAGTGGCCTAAAGATAAACTTTAAGCACAGTTCTCCTAATCTGGATCTTAGTCTGCAAGGCCAAGAAAACCCTTTTCTTTCTTTCCACAAGACTGGCCATTACAAATCAAATACACCTGGGTGTTCAGACAACTGTAAATGTTAAAAACTCTATTAGAAGGCCCAAGCATAAGCTGTTAATCCTTTCACGGAAAGAATGAGTGCCTTTGAATCTCCAGGACAACTAGTACTCACCATGAATGAAAATCACATCAGTTAATATTTCAAAAGCGTCATCCTGCTACACACCCATTCCCAACAGGTGATTAAGATCAATGTGAAATAAAGTTAAAACTCAGAAACAAAGAGTTGGGTGCAAAATTAAATTAATATGGGCTGAGTGTGGCTCTGAGCTTAATAACTCCTGAGAATTTCCCCAACATCGAGATAATGGATGAAGATAAATTTTTTCTTGTTAGTATAGAGAGTTTATTCCAGCTTTTCAAGAAAATGTCATAACTTATCTTTTCTTTCTTTGTAACCAACAACTTAACCTAAGAAAAAAAAAACAAAGGGAAGGAACCCGGGAAGGAAAAAAAAAATAGGCTTACACTTAAGTACTTATTGTTTCTGAGATCTTGAGCAGTATTTAATTAACTGGTTTCCATATGTGTAAAACAGGGGTAATAAGACTGGCTCAGTTACTTAGGACACATCATCAGGAAAGACCAATTGCTAGAAAAGGACATCATGGTCGGCAAAAACAAAAAGATGGAGATGGATTGACACAGTAGCCAAAATAATGGACTCAAACATACCAATGATTATGAAGATGGTGAAGGACCAGGCAATGGTTTGTTCTGTTACACATAAAGCTTACCATAAGTCAATGCCGACTTGACCACAACTAACAACTAACATTCATCTCAGAGGGTCATAGTGAGCAGTGAATGAGATAATACATACATAAAGTCTCTGGAATGGAGCAAGTGCTGCCCACCCCACCCTCTTAATTTTCCCTTCGAGATGATGTGACACAACCTTGTTTAAGATCTTCATAGTGATGGCAAGCTTAGGAACACCTGCAGATTAGGCAACTTAGTAACAAATAAGCCTCATCTTCATCTTCCAAAAATGCCAAGGTTCCATTTCCCACCCCAAGTGACTTTTGATTTTAAGTTTAAAATTAAAAACTTGAGGAGATTAATCAAGTAATGTATCATTTTCCACATCTTCAGGTTCATGGCCAAAATGATATGTGGATACTTGAAAAATTAGAATTTAAATAAAGCATTTGGTACATTTTAGTTTTCAGTCATTGCATGGGGAGTATGAACTTTACCACCTTCGTCAACTCCAGTCATATTTTCCCTTTTAAACCATATTGCACTGCAGAGAGGTACGCATATTTGCTTACAAAAAGAAAAAATGGGCTGCCAGAGACTAAAAGCAATCCTCAGCAAGTCAGTGATTACAAGTCAATCCCAGCTTCTGAATTCTTTGAGTTCACAAGGATTTTGTATACTTATTGATGTCATGTCTAGGTAATCACTTCAGTTTACAAGGCACATAAATTAGACATTCTCAGAGAAACACTCTCGCTGTTTGGAATGCTCTCCTATACTTTCAGATCAGTAGAATTGACATTATTTTCTTAAGCAGGGTGTTATGGATTGAATTGCGTCCCCCAAAAATATATGTTGAAGTCCTAAGCCCTGTATCTATAAATATGACCTTGTATGGAAATAGAGATTTGTTTTTGTTATACTAACAAGGTGGTAACAGAGTAGGGTGGATCCTAAACCTAACCAATTCTAAGTTATAGAAAGAGCAGAATAAGCAGAGAGGCACATACAGGGGGGAGAGAGTTGCCAAGGAATGCTAAGGAAGTCACAGGGCTACAGACAAGGAAGGACCTCCCCATAGAGCCATGTCCTGAGTTTGGACTTCCAGCCTCCTGAACTATGAGAAAATAAATTGCAGTTCTCTAAAGCAGCCCCTTCTGGTATTGCTGTTATAGCAGAACTAGGAAACTAAGACATAGGGCAATCCTTTCTTCATATCAAGTCATACACAGAAGCACAACAGAGTCAAAAGGACAGGCCCATTATTCCAGATGAATCGGGGTGAGGCAGCCAGATGTCCTGCAATGCTAGGTCTCCTCACTCCATGGTAGATCCTATCCTATCCCAAGGGGCCCTCAGTTCACTTTAAATAAATAAATAAGCAAGCAAGCCCTCATGAACCTTTTTAAATTAATTTTTTAAAAATTGTGATTAGGGTACAAGTTTGCAGAGCAAATTCATTTCCCATACAAAAGTTCATACACATTTTGGTTCATGACATTGATCGCAATCCTCATAACACCTTTCTTCCCACTTCCTCCCTGAGTCCTTTTTCCTGTGTCCTTCTTTCCTATGTATTCCTGCCCTCTGAGCTATCTCCCTGTGCAAATACTGCCTTTCTGATCTCCCATGGATGATTGTTTGAAGTATTGTACCTACCTAGTATAAATGTTCACCCTACAGGCCTGTCTATTGTTTGGCTGGAAGCCACAGAGTGACTTCAATTGCAGGCCTGAAGGATGACTAGGGGCCATAGTCTCAAGGGTTTCACCAGTCTTTATCAGACCAGTAAAGCTGGTCATTTTTATGATTTTGAGTTTTGGTCCACATTATTCTCCCACTCTATCCAGGATCTCCTGCACTGATCCCTTTCTGAGTGGTTGATAGTGGTAGTCAGGCACCATCTAGTTCTTCAGGTTTCATGGTCATATAGGCTAACGCTCTCATGGTCCACTGGTCTCTTGGACTAACTGTTTCCATGCATCTTTGGTTTTCTTCATTCTTCTTTGCTCTGGATGAGGAAAGATCACCTGTTGCATCTAGATGGCCACTTGCAAGCTCAGTGCATTTTTAAAACCCACTGTCTGAGATGATCTAGGCCAGGAGTGGGCAAACTTCTTCTATAAAGGGCCAGAGAGTAAATATTTTCAGATTTATGGGACATAAGGTCTCTGTTAGGAGCTCTGGTAGCATAGTGGCTAAGACACTTGCCTGCTAACCAGATGGCTGGCGGTTCAAACCCACCAGCCACTCCTCGGAAGGAAGGTAGGGCAATCCTACTTCCGTAGTGATACTGCCTCAGAAAC
>NW_006921628.1:5234934-5235503 GCF_000298275.1 Orycteropus afer afer
AAAATTGTCCTTGGCTTTTCATAACAATGGACTCAAACAATCTTTTTTCTTCTGTGATGGATTTATTTGACTCAGCATAATGTACTCAAAGTTCATCCACATTGTGAGGTGATTTGCAGGTTCTTCATTATTTTTAGTGTGGCATAGTATTCCATTGTGTGAATATACATAGTTTGGTTGTCAATTCATCTGTTGATAGGTACTTAGGTTGTTTCCATCTCTTTGCTACTGTAAATAGTGCTGCGATGAACATGGGTGTACATATGTCTACTCACGTCCTGGATCTCATCTCTTTAGGATGTATTTGTAGTACTGGAATTGCTGAATCAAATGATATTTCTATTTCCAATTTTTTAAGGAAATACCATATCATTTTCCACAGTGGCTGTACCATTTTAAAGTCTCACCAGCAGTGTATGAGAACTCTAACCTCTCTATACCCTCACCAGCATTTGTTATTTTCTGCCTTGTTAAACTTTGTTATTATTGCTGGGTTGAGATGATATCTCAGTGTTGTTTTGATTTGCATCTCCAGAAGGCTGGCGGTTCAAACCCACCAGCCACTCCTC
>NW_006921628.1:5236116-5238853 GCF_000298275.1 Orycteropus afer afer
CTTTCTGCCATAAATTAGGGCCCTTAGGTTTGTCCATTTTATCATTCATGAACTTTATAGTTTTGGGTTTTACATTTAGGTCTTCGATCCAACTTCAGTTCACTTTTGTGTATGGTGTGAGGTATGGATCTTGTTTCATTTTTCTACAAATAGATATCCAATTTTGCCAGCATTATTTGTTAAAGAGACTTTCTCTCCATAATTTAATGGGTTTTAGCCCTTCATCAAAGATCAGTTGTACACAGATGGATGGGTTTATTTCTGGATTCTCAATTCTGTTCTATTTGCCTACCATTGCACCAATACCATGCTGTTTTGATTACTGTGACTATACAGTAGGTTTTGAGATCAGGGAATGTGAGACCTCTACTTTGCTCTTCCTCTTCAGTAGTGCTTTGCTAATCCAAGGTCTCTTTCCTTTCCATATAAAGTTAGTGATTGATTTTTCCATATCCTTGAATGTTGATAGAATCTGGATCAGGATTGCACTGAATGTATAAATTGTTTTGGGTAGTAACGGCATTTTCACAATATTCAGTCTTCCTATCCATGAACATGGCATGTTCTTCCATTTATGTAGGTCTCTTGTAGTTTCTTATAGTAGTGTTTTCTAGTTTTCTTTGTATAAATCTTTTGTGCCTCTTGTAAGATTTATTCCCAAATATTTTATCTTTTTGGTAGCTATTGTAAAATTTTATTATTTCCTCTTCAGAGATCTCTTTGTTGATGTAGATAAATCCAAGTGATTTTGTATGTTGATCTTGTATCCCACCACTTTGCTCAATCTATTAGTTCTGGTAGTTTTCTTGCTGAGCCTCTTGGGTTTTCTGTGTATAGGATCAAGTCATCTGTAAATAGAGATAAGTACTTCTTCTTTGACAATTTGGATGCCTTTTATTTCTTTCTTGCCTTATTGCCCTGGCTAGGACTTACAATACAACGTTAAATATAAGTGGTCATAGAGGGCTCCCTTGTACAGTTACCATTCACAAGGGGAATGCTTTAAGTCTTTCTCCATTGAGAATAATGTTGGGTACTGGTTTTGCATATATGCCCTTTATTATACTGAGAAATTTCCTTTCTATTCTTATTTTACTGAGAGTTTTATCAGGAATAGGTGTTGGATTTTATCAAATGCCCTTAGTGCATTAAATGATATATCATTTGATTTCTTGACTGCTGCTTCCATGGGCACTGATTGTGGATCCAAGTAAAACGAAATACTTAACAACTTCAATCTTTTCACTATTTATCATGATGTTGCTTACTGGTCTAGTTGTGAGGATTTTTGTTTTCTTTCTGTTGAAGTGTTATCCATACTGAAGGCTGTATTCTCTGATCTTCATCAGTAAGTGTTTCAAGACCTCTTCACTTTCAGCATGCAATATGTGTCATCAAAATATTACAGGTTGTTAATGAGTCTTCCTTCAATCCAGATTCCATGTTCTTCTTCAAATAGTCCAGCTTCTCAGATTACTCGCTCAGCATACAGATTGACTATGGTGAAAGGATACAATCCTGATGTACAACTCTCCTGATTTTAAACCATGCTTTATCCCCTTGTTCTGTTCAATGAATGCCTCTGTACAGGTTCTGCATGAGCACAATTAAGAGTTATGAAACTCCCATTCTTTGCAATGTTATCCATAATTTGTTATAATCCACACAGTGGCATGCCTTTGTGTAGTCAATAAAACACAGGTAAACATCTTTCTGGTATTCTTTGCTTTCAGCTAAGATCCATCTGACATCAGTAAGATATTCTTTGTTCCACAGCCTCTTCTGAATCTAGCTTTCTGATAGTTCCCTGTTGATGTACTATTACAACAGCTTTTGAATTATCTTAAGCAAAATTTTACTTGCATATGATATTAATGATATTGTTTGATAATTTTCACATTCTGTTGGATCAGTTTTCTTTAGATTGGGCACAAATATGAATCTCTTCCTGTCAATTGGCCAGGTAGCTGTCTTCCCAATTTCTTGGCATAGAGAAGTGAGTGCTTCCAGAATTGCATTCATTTGTGGAAACATCTCAATGGGTATTTATTCTATCAATTCCTGGAAACTTGTTTTTTTGCCAGTGCTGTCAGTGAAGCTCTTCCTTCAGTACTGTAGGTTCTTGATTGTATGCTATTCCTTAAATGGTTGAACATTGACCAATTCTTTTTGGGTACAGTGACTCTGTGTATTCCTTCCATCTTCTTTTGATCCTTCCTGCATCGTTCAATATTTTGTCCATAGAATCCTTCAATGTTCCAACTTGTGGCTTGAATTTTTCTTCAGTTCTTTCAGCTTGAAAAATTCTGAAAATGCTTTTACATTTTCTTCTTCTAACTCCTGGTCTTTGCACATTTCATTATAATACTTTACTTTATCTTCTCAGGCCACCCTTTGAAATATCCTGTTTAGCTCTTTTATGTCATCATTTCTTCCATCTGATTTAGCTACTGTACATTCTAGTAGCATAGTGCTTAAGGCACTTGACTGCTAACCAGAAGGCTAGCAGTTCAAACCCACCAGTCACTCCTCGAAAGGAAGGTTGGGCAATCTACTTCCGTAGTGATACTGCCTCAGAAACCCAAGGAGGGATTGCTATGAGTTAGGGTCGACTCGACAGCACATAAAACAACAACAACAACTCTACATTCTAGAACAAGTTTCAGGGTCTCTATACCCTCTAAACCCTTGAAATTTCCCAATTCACTGGAGTGTTTTTGTTATTCATGAAAGGTCC
>NW_006921628.1:5239433-5240841 GCF_000298275.1 Orycteropus afer afer
GGTATTTTATCTTACCTTACTCTGGTAGTGTAGTGCCTAAGGCATTTGACTACTAACCAGTAGGTTGGTGGATCAAACCCACCAGCCACTCCATGGAAGGAAGACTGGGCAATCTACTTCTGTAAATATTTACTGCCTTGGAAACCCAACGGGGCTTGCTATGAGTTGGAATAGACTCAATGACAGTAGGTTTGGTTTGGTTTGGTTTTATACCATACACCATTATGACAACAAAACCCGTGCCCTATCATGAGAAATAGCCAAGTAGCCATGTTATTTCATGTGTCCACTCCCAGCAGGCCAGGACTGACTAGAGCAAGGATAAAAACTGATGCAACCTGGGCCCTCTCCCAGGTTTCAGTTAGATCTATATCAGGTAAATTCAAGAGCTACGGGATGGCTGATTTTACCACATGGACTGAAAGGTACAATAAGCAAATAAGCCTGTGCTCAGAGGGGAGTTAGAGCATTATGATGGCTCTCAGGTTCCTACTCTAAGCCCTCCCTTGGGGCCAGGGCATCCTAGACTTAGATGTCACAAGCAGCATTGTGTCTTTTCAGTAAAGGCTCTTTTTCTAACCGTGCTAGCTGTGTTTCTTGCAAGCAGAGTCTTAACTTCAATACATACTACCCTGTATGAATTCTTATTCCATGTTTCAAGCCACAACTATTAGTCTCAGGGAAAAAGTGAATTTTCTCCACTAGTTCATTGCATCTGAGACTGAGGAAAGCAGGCTCTATGGGAATGCTGTGTGAGACCCTCAGGAAACCACCCTTCTCCCCTTAAATCCTGGGACTCTCTGCCATTGCCAAGCATCTACTCATGGGAAGTAAATGGGAACAGCAGATTTTCCATAAAAGTTTAGTGAAAAGCTTACCCAAATAAGGAAAAAGAAGATTGAATGAGATGTCACCAAGTAGTGTTAATTTCTGCACCAAGTGAAGCAATTGAAGAGAAAAACATCCCCCCCTCTCCAGAATGGCAATCAACAATAGTTCCAGGGACTTAACTGTCAGCTCAGCTCAGGCAGCCTCTCATCCTCTGCCCCACAGTCATGTAAGCTGGGCCATCTCTGGAGCTGAGCACTGCTCACAAAGGTGAAGCATCCTCCTCCAGGCAAAGTGAAGATGGCAGACCCAGAATCTATGCTCTACTGGCTCCTGTCAGTGGCCTCCCCACTTACATCTATTCCTTTTCCTATCCATCCCACACCCCATTCCAGATTAATCTTTCTTCCTTGTTGTTGTTGTTGTTGTTAAGTGCCATCGAGTCGTTTCCGACTCATGGCGACCCCATGCACAGCAGAACGAAACACTGCCCAATCCCGCGCCAGCCCCACAATCCCTGCTATACTCAAGCCCATCCTCGCAGCCACCGTATCAATCCATCTCCTTGAAGGCCTCCCCC
>NW_006921628.1:5241836-5252176 GCF_000298275.1 Orycteropus afer afer
GTGGGATCACTTTTCTTTGGAATGGGCACAAATATGGATCTCTTCCAGTCAGTTGGCCAGGTAGCTGTCCTCCAAATCTCTTGGCATAACTGAGTTTCTTCCTTAGGGGTATCTTTATTACTATCACTTTATTACTCAATTACATCCTGTTGCCAAGCTAAATGACGAATGCCAATCGGACTATGCCCCATCCTTGAACAAAACCTTTTAGCAACTTCCTAAGGCTCTAGAATAAAGTCTTGACTATTCATCATGGTCAATCAGATCTCATAAAATCTATCTCTGACTCTCCTCTTCAGCCTCATGAAAATCTCTCTTGCTCTTGCCCACTCTGCTATAGATATGCAAGACCTGTTCTGTGCAATATGGAAGGAAGGCTGGGCAATCCTACTTCCGTAGTGATACTGCCTCGGAAACCCAAGGAGGGGTCGCTATGAGTCGGGGCCGACTAGATGGCAAAACAACAACAACAACAACAGCCACTGTAGTAGTCACTGGGTGGTACAAACAGTTAACATGCTCAACTATTAACACAACTACTGACAGTCTAAACCCAATGGCATATTTGAAGAAAGACTTGGCAATCTACTTCCAAAAAAATTAGCCTTTGAAAACCCTGTGGAGCATAGTTCTACTCTGGCACATAAGGGGTCACTGTTATGGATTGAATTGTGTTCTTCAAAAATTTGTGTTTAAATCGTAACCTCCATGTCTGTGGTTATAATACCATTTGGGAATGGGGTCTCTTTGCTATGTCAATGAGGCATAATTAGTGTAGGGTGTATCCTGAGTCAATCTCTTTTGAGGTATGTAATAGATTAAATGGAAGCTAGGAAAAAGAGAACTGTTTCAATAACAATAGATTCAAAGAGGTGGCTGGTAAAACTGAAGAAGCCCTGAAGTATATTTTTGTCAAAACACTCTCTTTTGAGATGGCTGCTTGTGAGCTTTTAAGACCCTCATTGCTACTCACCAAAGTAGGATGTAGAACAATGTTTTTGTGTAGAATGTTATGCCAGTTAAGCTTGATGCCCCCTGCAACCATGGTCCCTAGCCCACAGGCCCAGCAACTCACTCCCTCAGGGTTGTGGCTGTGGCTAAGAAGTTATTACAACTTTGCCCCCTGTTTGCTTTACTATATATATGGACATTATAATAGCACATACAAATTTGTATGTAGAAATATCATGCCAAACTTACATATGGTCATGAGTATATTCCCTTTTACCTAGACAAACCTGATCATTTAGCCTGTCTACCCACAGATTGTTTGTATTATTGATAATGCAGTATTGTGTATGTAAAAGTGTTTGTCTCTGTTGTTTGCACCTCTTGTACACCTCTCTACATCTTCCTTTTCCTTAGTAGTATTGCGTTAGTCACTTGCTTTTGGTATATTGCCTTTCCCTTCCAATATTAATACTTGTCTTTTACCTATCTAGCAATTTTCCTTCCTCTCCCATCCTTGGAAACCAAAAGGGAAAGCTCCTTCCACATGTAAACTTTTCCTTGACTTCTTACAATAGTGAACTCATACAATATTTGTCCTTTTGTGACTGACTTATTTTACTCAGCATAAGGTTCTCCAAGTTCAACCACGTTATGAGGTGTTTTGAAGATTCTATGTTACAGTTTAGTGTTGCATAATATTCCATTGTGTGTTTGTACCATAGTTTGGTTAGCCATTCCTCCATTGACAGACACTTAGGTTGTTTCCATCTCTTTGCTATTGTGAATAGTACTGCAGTAAATAAGGGTATGCATATATCTATTTGTGTCCCAGCTCTCACTTCATTGGGTTATATACCTAGTGATGGGATTGCTGGATCAAATGGTATTTCTATTTCCAAGATTTAAGGAATCACCATACTATTTTCCACAATGGTTGTATCATTTTACAGTCCCACCAGCAGCGTATGAGAGTCCCAATCTTTCCACATACTTGCCAGCGTTTGTTATTTTCTCTTGTTGAACTTTGCTATTCGTGCTGGGGATGAGATGATATCTCATTGTTGTTTGATTTGCATCTCTGTAATGGCTAATGATCATGAGCATTTCTTCACATATTTGTTGGCTGCCTAAATATCTTCTTTGGTGAAGTGTCTGTTTATGTCTTCTGCTCAGTTTTTAACTGAAGAAAATGACTCTCTTTTAAAAAGACAGTAGTGCAAAAGTCAAGCACAGAGTGACAGATATTTCATCATGCTAGCTGTCAATTGGATCAGAAAAATTAAGCCCAAATGAAAATCAATATTTGAGATTTAGTCTTTGTTCCTTCTAGAAATCAACACACAGTTTCACATTGTATTTAATGTTAGATTAAAAAACTTATTTTCATACTGTTTCATTTCATTTTCCAAGATGAAAGTCCAATCAAAACTTACCAACTTTACTTTCTGTTCTCAATATGAATTATTCTCAGGTAAGGAAAACCTCTTTCATGGAGATATAGTCTTTTTTATTTTTATTTTATTTTTTTTTTGAATTGTGATTTGGAAATACAGTCTTAACAAATCCCTTGTATAATGTTAACATTCCAAAGATTTTCACTTCCTTGATCTCACACTTGAGATACAGAAGTTAAATAACTTCACAGCCACAAGCTGACTCCCCAAAAATAAAATTCTCCTCTAACTGCCCGCAGGAAGACTGGCTAGAGAAAGTATTTTCAGAACAAGAAGCTCCATAGAAACAACAAGAGAAATACTACCATCCTAAACCATTTCCAAGGAACTCTGGTGGTACAGTGGTTAATGCACTAAGGCACTAACCAAAAGGTAGTTGGTTCAAACCCACCAACTGCTCTGTGGGAGACAGAAGAGGCAATTTGCTTCTGTAAAGATTTACACCCTTGGAAACCCTATGAGGCAGTTCTGTTATGTCCTATAGGGTCACTATGAGTCAGAATTGACTCGATGGCAGTGGGCTGGGTTTGGTTAACCCATTTCCATTTGTTTTATGGTCTTTCTAGTGGAAAAGCCTTTAAACTTCCACTCTCAGGCACATGTAATCTCCAAGAAAATAAATCTGAAGTGTTTCTCATTTTCTGTCTAATCATTCAATGTGCTTCTGATTTTCTCATTAATTCATAAATAGGAAAGATTTCTAACATACATCTTTGTTGTAGTCTTCTCACACTCACAGAAAACTTAAGAAATTTTCAACAGGTCAGAATTACCCAAAATTTTTAGTTTGCAATCCACAAATTAAAAGCAGCTTTTAATTTGCTATATTTGTTTAATTTGTGGGTGGCACGACAGTGAAAGGTGGCTTCTAGCAGCATAGGAAGGATCAGAATGAACTAAAACACCAGAAGTAGACATAAAAGGAGATAATCTGAGACCACTTAGGATGAAGGCAACTAACTCTATACTCCCAGAGCCATCCAAAGGTATTCACCCCTTCACAGGCAAGAATAACAATGGACACGGATAATCTTGACCCTGAGCTATGAAAAAATGGTTCCAACAGGCTCAGGACACTCTGTGTGTAAGAGAGCCAGGAAATATTCCAATAGAGATAATTTATAAAGATTTCCTTCAAAGTGGTTAATCATTTTTGAAAGTGTTGACAAGTAAAAGGCAAGGTTTTGGTCAATTGGGGAATTCTCTTATAAGGAAAGCTCCCTTCTCCCACAACATCAGTTCATGAAGCACTGCATATGGACATTCCGCATCAGAAGCCATTCCAAGGACGGCATTCCACAGTCAGCTACAAAAACAAACAGCAGATGTCCTGAAGAGGCACAGATATCTCCTCCCCACACCCAAATTGCTCCTCCCCACACCCAAACTGCTCAAGGAGGGTAAAAAAGAGCCAAAAAAAAAAGTGTGACCAGATATATAAAATTATCAATTAGTTGAAAAACAAATCCAAAGTCACCAATGAGGGCACAAGAGTACCTTTTTTTTTTTTTGAAAAAAAAAGGAAAAAAATTTTTTTTTCTTTACATAAAAGGAACCAAATAAATTTCCCCTTGAACAACCGCCAGGCCCAAAGGCAGATTTTTAACATGAAATGGTCAAACCTGAAGTATATCCTCAAAGGAATAGATACTTCCAAGTGGCAATATTCCATTTGAAAGTAAGCATATTCATTTTTATTTTCCCAAGTTCAAGAATGTTGATGGTGGTTAAACATTAAATTCTAATTTCTTAACTCATGCAGTGATGGGAAAACAGCCCAGTGAGGATAGGGTCATGTGAGGGTATGAAACCCAAAAAAGAGTTACTAAAATCTATCAACTTAGAACAAAACAGAACAAAGACATCTGGCTACAATGCAACTATCATGGCCAAATAAATGTGACCTGCAGTGTGTTTCCCACCAGCATGACAGGCTATTTATTTATGTACTTTGTTAATAATTTTTCCTTCACCTGTTTCCACAAAGACCATGAAGATCCTGGCTGAAGAGAAGCCTAAAAGACCAGGCCAGCACTAGAAATCCCTTCCCATTGAAGCTTCTAGTTATTTCACTTTCTTCACATTCTGAAAAATTTTAATGAGAAAACCAAACTTATTCAAATTACCCAGAATACATGTAACAATACCACATTAGTTTCCTAGGGCTGCCATAACAAATAACCCCAAATCAGGTGACTTAAAACAGAAGAAGGGTATTCTCTTATAGGTCTGGAGATCAGATGTCTGAAATCAAGGTATCAGCAGGTCCATGCTCCCTCTGAAGGTTCTCAGGAAGACCCATTCCTTGCCTGATCTGGCTTCTGGTGATTCTTCTGGTGATTGATTTTCAGCCCTTTGTCAAAGATCAGCTGTCCATAGATGGATAGATTTACTTCTGGGTTCTCAATTCTGTTCTAGTGGTCTACGTCTCTTTCACTGTACCAATACCAGGCTGTTCTGACTATGGTAGCTGTATAGTAGGTTTTGAGATTGGGGAGTGTGAGGCCTCCTACTTTGTTCATCTTTAGTAGTGCTTTGTTTATCCAGGGTCTCTTTTCTTTCCATGTAAAGTGAGAGATTAGTTTTTCCATCTCTCTAAAGAATGATGGACTCTGGATAGGGACTGTATTATATCTGTAGTTATGTTGGGTAATATTGTCATGTTTACAATGTTAAATGCCCCTATCAATGAGCATGGTATACTCTTTCATTTCCATAGATCCCTTTTGGTTTCTTGTAGTAGTGTTTTGTAGTTTTCTTTGCATAGGTATTTTGTGTCTCCGGTTAAATTCATTCCTAAGTATTTCATCTTTTTGGTGGCTATTGCAAATGGCATTGTTTTCCCAATTTCCTTTTCTGAAAAGAACTTGAATCTGTTAATCACATCACCAAAGCTGCTGCATCTAAAAAAGCTGAATTCAAGGTCACTTGCACCTCCTTAGTGAAGGGATGCAATTCCCTGTTTTCAGATGTGATTCCCTGTAAAGTTTGTCTTTAGAAATGGAGGCAAAAGTAGAGCAACAGCAAGAACATGTATAAAATATGTCAGTCTAAGGCATGATACTCACTGTTGTTAGCTGACCTCAAGGCAACTTTGACTCACAGTGTGACCTTATGTACAACAGGATGTAATGTTGCCTGGTCCTGTCATCCTCATGATTGCAAATATATTTGAGTCCATTATTGTGGTTACTGTGCCAATCCATGTCACTGAGGATCTCCCACACCATAGCTAGCCCTATATTTTAGCAAACATGCTGTCCTCCTCCAGTGATTGATTCTTCTTGATGATATAGCAAAAGCAAGTGAGTCAGATAATTTTCTGGTGTGATCCATCAGGTTTTCATTTTTAGAAGTACACTGCCAGGCTTTTCTTCCTACTTTGTCTTAGTCTGGAAACTCCACTGAAACCTGTCTACCATGGGTGACTGTCCAGCTATTTGAAATACTGGTAGCATAGCTTCTGGTATCATAGCAACATGCTAGCTACCATGAACAAAAAACTGACAGACAGGTGACGGAGGCACAATACCAGACAAACCAAAAATGGTCATATGACTAGTGCTAAGTTATGTGAAAGGAGCTCTGGTGGCATAGTGCCTAAGATATTTGACTGCTAACCAGAAGATTGGTAGTTCAAACCCACCAGCTACTCCACAGAATGAAGACTGGGCAATCTACTTCCCTAAAGATTTACTGCCTCGGATACTCAAAGGGGGTCACTGTGAGTCAGAATTGACTCGATGGCAGTGAGTTTGGTTTGGTTTGAAGTTATGTGAAAAGCCTCATGTTCAAAAAGCAAAGTCCTGAAGAGGAATGTACACTAGGCATGGTCTCATACATAAAAGGGGTATCACCATCCCCATCCCTCCAGCACAACCACCATGGTACCCACCTTCCTCCACAGGATCATATGATCTTCTACTAATCTGGAGCTGATGAGATTCTTCAGTACATTCTCAATATACTCTGCTGGACCTATATCAGCAAATCTTTTCTACTTCTTAAATCATCTCTCCTTTACTTGGGAGGAATGGCAACATACACACAAGCATTAGGAATAGCTCCAAGATGAAAGTGATATTCAAAGACACTCCTTTTATGGAAGATTCTTCTTTCACATTCATGAAATGTAAAAATTATACCTTTTTTCATGGCTCTTGGCCATATATTGCCTTCTAGGGAATTGGTTTTTATTATTTTGCACATCACCAAAGACAGAAAAGATGCAGGACTGCCACTGGCCCATATGGTGCCTTTGTGAAAATCAGAAAAGGATGCCCCTTCTTCAAGACACTTTGCTTCTGTATGACAGAAAATTGTTGCAATATACTGATTTTGTTAGAATAAGGCACTGTGTTGCCATCTTTTGACCAGTGGTAATAATATATATGCAAATATATAGTGTCCATTATGTGCATGACATCCCCTAAAACTGTACACTGCACATGACTCTTTACATTGGATGACAGCCCATAGCATCACAGGACTTCAGATGAACTAACTACTTGTGATTTGCTGAAATACTATCCTGATGAGTCAAATCCAAATACTATTTATGTGAGTGTGTGTAGATATTTGTGTGTCTGTGGATTTTTTTTTTCCAGTTACCATCGAGTCAATTCCAGCTCATAAAGACCTTACATGTGCTTCTGAGTAGATTTGTGCTCTGTATGGTTTTCAAATCAGTGTCCTTTTGAAAGCTTATTGCCAGGCTTTTCTTCCAAGGTGACTCAGGGTGGGTTCAAACCTCCAACCATTCAATTAGTAATTGAGCACTTAACCAACAATTTGTACTATCCAGGGACTCTTGTGTATGTATATACATATATTGTATTCTTTAAAAATGAATTTTGCTGGAAAGAGATATGCCTATGTCAGCTTAGATTACTGGCCCCAAGCCAGGGAGAGCAACTCTACTTGATATCTCAGGACAAGAATGTTAAAAATACATGCTATACTAAGGCAGTAACATGGTAGGAGAAAGAAGAAAAGGAAAAAATTTAGAATCCTGAAGCAAGCAGCTTATTCTTAAGGTAGAAACATACCCTTATCTTACATAACCAAAAATTTCACAAATGGTCATAAAAATAATTGACCCCATTTCAAAATCCAGTTGCTATAGCACCAGAATAAAGTTTACCATGTGAGCTGCTTCTTCTTTAAACAGTTTTACATATAGTGGCCATGAACTTTACCTTCCACAACTTTAGATTCTGGCCTTTAAATGAGACCGTTAGGAGTTCACAAGGCCCAGGATAATGAGTTTACCAGAAACAAGATCCCAGTTCCACAAGCACTGGGGAAAAGAAGGGCCAACCACAAGAGCCACGACTTAAAGAAAATAGATAATTCAAAAATAAAACTCTGTAAACAAGTAGATTTTTTTATGACCACCTCTACCTGCAGAGTACAAACAGACATATTGCTTTTCCTCACCCTCTTATATCATTATTACAAGTAACAGCAAGTGCAGCAGGGCCAAGCAAAATACCTCAGGTTTATAAAGAAAGAGAAGGAAACCAGCCTGGGTGAGGATCTAATAAGGGCCAAATGCCCTTTTTGCAGAATGGCTGGGTGGTGCAAACAGTGAATGCACTCAGCTGTTCTCAAAAGGCTGCAGATTCACATCTACCCAGAAGGGCCTGGGATGAAAGAACTGGTGGTGTACTTCTGAAAAATCAGCCATGGATCACCATGGAGCACAGGTCTACTCTGATACACATGGGTAGACATGAGTTGCAATCGACTCCACAGGTATTGGTTTGGGGTTTTTTGCTCCTCTTGCTGCTTCAGCTAGATTCCCCCCTTTTATTCTCATCAGACGGAAGGCATTCTTGTACCCATTTTATAGAGGAGAGAACTGAGTCTTGAAGAGGTTAAGCAACTCACCGAGGGTCCCAAAGTTATTAATGGTAAGCCATGTCTAGTTCCAAAGTTCAGGCCCTTCTGTTGCACAGTACTGTCCTGGGTCGAGCTTTAGGCCAGTCCTTCTCAAAGATTCATGTGCCCACAGGTCTTGTTACAATGCAGATTCTAACTCAGGAGGCACAGGATGAAACGGGAGATTCTGCACTTCTAAGAAGCTCCATAGAGATGACGACCTGCTGGTTGTCAGGTCACACTTTGAGTAGCAATGGTTTAGACCAGTGGGTCTTAACTCAGGGGCGGGGGGCAGTGATTTTGCTCTGCAGTGGAAATTTCACAGTGTTTGCAGACATTTTTAATTGCCATTACTGGGAGTAGTATGTTACTAGCACTTAGTGGGTAGAAGTCAGGAATGCAGCCAAACATTCTACAATGAATGGGACACCTAACCGTACCACCCCAAAAAAGAATTATCCAGCCCAGTATGTTAATAATGCCATGGTTGAGAAAACCTTGCTTTGAGACAACCTCAAGTTCATTTAAACTTCTTCCAAAGCTGCTGTAGTTTTGCAAACTTACACTGGGGTTCAAGGTAACTCCAGTGTTTTGAAAATTCATGCTAAAGTTCAATAAAAATGCTGATGCCATGCAACTGATGGCTAGAGTAAGATGAAGTTTAATTTCCTCACAAACATTCTGCCATTGTACTGAAGAAAATAAAATCAGCTCATTACATTGAAGGGTTTCAGAAACTGCCTGAAGTTTCTTTAAAGTCCTTGTTTCTTAGTAGTGGAAGGTCACAAATGAAAAGGCAAAGGATGAAATTTTTTTAGATGTAAATTTTGTAATTTCCTGCTCTGGCAGTCCAAACATTTACCCCCATTGACAAGAATTTCTTGTAAATATCTTTTAATATTCAGCATTGGCTATTGCTACCTACCATCGATAATGTGCTGAGAACTGGGCTGCTTTGCATATGACATTCATTCATTTTTCAAAATTTAGTAAGTAATTGACTCATTCACCTGCATCTGCATCTTTAATGTTCATAGCACCAAAAAATTAATTCGAGGTTAGTATTTTGACTGAAGTAACTATATTTTATTGTGGCATAAAGAGAATTGTCAAATGTAGTATTGTTTGATTATGTCCACCGTAAGTGGTTCTGCTGGTATTTGAAATATCAGTGACATAACTTCCAGCATGACAGCAACACCCAATCTACCAAAGTATCACAGTGATAGACAGGTGATAGAAATACAGATATGCCCCAGGTTCTACTGTTGAACATTCCTCCCTTCTGGTGGGATCTGAGCCCTGCCTCTTATTAATGGCTCCCAAAACTTCTTAGTCTTCTGTCCTTTAGTGCAAACCTAAATGTCAAACTCACCTTCTTCTCCCTAAACCCTGTTTCCCTCCTGACTGTCATAGGCATTGTCACTGATCCTGTCACCCAAGCTGAAAATCCTGGCTTATGGTATTTCTACCCTCTTTTCCAGTCTTAGCTGACATGGTTTCTATTTCAAGGCATCCTCTTGCATCCCTTTCTCTGTTTCCACATCACCATCCTAGTTTTACCTCAGGAACAGACTCCTAAATTTCAAAATGGGCTCCTAATTGGTGGATGCAAGATTGATTAAGGGAACAAGCATGAGAGCTGGCTGTGGTGAAAGTATGGATTGTCACTGCTCCCCTGAGAAGCCCTTCTGACCAGGGATACTGCATTATCCCTGTCCCCTGCCTTGCTCTAACACACACAAAAGAGATGGTATCATCTGATGCCAGGAAACACAGGTCCCCAGTCACCCAGACTGTGATTAACTATACTGCTCTGGGCAAGGTAATCCACTTCACCCTAACTCAAGTTTTTTGTGTTCATCTGTAACATGGGGAGATTAATAGGCTCTACTCCATTACAGTTATTGTGAGGATAAAATGAATTACTACACGTAAGGTGTTTGGAGCAGTGAAATTTAAATGGTTTTCCTCTTTCACAGTCTAGTAGAGAAGACACTCAAGTGAATGGTAGTTTAATAATTGCTATGAGAGAAATAAGCCCTGGTGGCA
>NW_006921628.1:5253291-5254338 GCF_000298275.1 Orycteropus afer afer
ATAGGAAGACAAATCAGTTGGATGGAAATTCCATTCTTGACAGGCTAAGTCTAAAATGTCTCTATAACTCCTACAAGGAATTACGTACTAGACAGTTACATATATGGCAACCGATGCTCAGGTCCAGGCTGGGAATAAAATAGGAAAGGCTTGACAATCAGCTTTCAAAAGGTCACACCTTTGAAAATGCTATAGAGTGCAACACATGGAGCTGCGATATGTTGGGATCAACTCAACAGCAAATGATTTGTTGTTTTGTCTTTAGTTTAGTTTTGTGTTTTATTTGGTCTGCTGAATTCTCATCTTCTTTTAAAGAAAAGGTTAACTTCAGGTGTATTTCTATTATGATAGTATGGTTGTGAAATACATTATGGGGAGCAACTATTTCTATGAGAGCAGGATGGTGGAAAGAATTTGTATTCAAATTCTAGTGCTAGCATGGTAGCTGTTACCCTGAGAAAGTCACAGCTTCTCTGAGCCTCTGTTTCCTCATTTATAAAAAGAGATAAGTCCTAAATGGGATTTAAATTATAATGAATACCTAGCACTTAACTTGAGTACCTGAAACAAAGTGTTCAGTAAAATGGAGCTCTGGTGGCAAAAGTTAAAGCACTGGGTTGCTAACCAAAAAGGTTGACATTCAAATCCATTAGCTTCTTCATAGGAGAAAGATGAGGCAATTTGCTTCAATAGAGATTTACAGACTTGGAAACCCTATGGAACAGTTCTACTCTGTCCTATAGGGTCACTATAAGTCAGAATCAACTTGATGGCAATGGGCTTGGTTTTATGGGGTAATGTTCCTTAAAAGAGAAGATGGCAAAGGCTTCAATTTACTTACTTTGAACACTTTGGTCATCAGAAAAGACCAATCTCTAGAAAGTACATCATGGTTGGCAGAGGGTCAACGAAAACAAGGGAAACCCTCCATGAGGTAGACTGACACAATATCATAACAAAAGTTTCAAACATACCAACAAACAGGAAGAAAGCACAGGACAGGGCAATGTTTCATTCTATTGTACATAAGGTTGCCATGAGTCAGAG
>NW_006921628.1:5255098-5256418 GCF_000298275.1 Orycteropus afer afer
ATAATATTCTGAAGCGATTACAGAGTGAAACTGGGATGTTGGAAAGAAGACCACCCTTGAGTTTGCATAGCTCACTTCATACACCTGTGTCTCAAACAAGCGACCTGTAAAATGCCACCAGGCAAGGTTTGATGGTAAAGAGAGAAGTCAATTTCTTGTAAAGGGAGCACTGACTTGTTTTACAAGGACACCAACTGATGTGAAGGCAACTCTTTGCTTATCCCCTCCTCACCATTATTCAAAGAAACAAAAATGACATTTGTTGAGCCAAGCCCTACACAAAGTACTTTGCATAGGTCATCTCACTTGAGACCAAACAGTAAACTCACAGAGGTGGATAAAAAGGTCTTATAGGCATCAGAGAAAACTGCAGATGAAAATTATATGAGGGCTAGAAGCCTCCTGTAAATTTCACCAGCATTATCAAGTCTCTTGCAAAAGCCCAGAACTGCTACTTGAAATATGAAAGACAATTAACCCCTTATAGTGAGGCAGATGAAAAAAATACAAAGGGAAGAAAACAATTGAGAAAACAACTGAGGTTAAAACAAAAGAGAGAGAAATCAACATATTAATGATAAGAATTCGATTTTAAATGACATCCTAATAGGAACCAGATGAAAAACTTACACAGAAAAGGAAAGTTTCAAAGAAAACAAATCAAAGAGAAGGAATGAAATCAGGCCTGAAGAAATGACTAGAAGTTATTTTGCCTTTCTATAGGACAGTGTGGTAGCATAGTGCCTAAGGCACTTGACTGCTAACCAGAAGGCTGGTGGTTCAAACCCACCAGCCACTCCTCGGAAGGAAGATGGGGCAATCTACTTCTGTAGTGATACTGCCTCGGAAACCCAAGGAGGGGTCGCTATGAGTCGGGGTCGACTCGACAGCACAGAACAACAACAACATAGGACAGTGGATTGTGCAATGGTTCTCATTTCTGAGATCACCTATAATATCTTCAGCAAGTTACTTCTCTGCTCTCATCTCAGTTTGCTCCTCTATACAAGGAGTTCCTGGGGTGGTAAAATGGTTAACTAGTTCAGCTGCTAATCAAAAGGCTGGCAGATCTAGTTCACCCAGAGGATCTTTGGGGGAAAAAAAAGCCTGGCAAATTACTTTTACAAAATTAGCCATGGGAAACTCTGAGGAGCAAAGTTGTACTCTGACACACATGGAGTCACTATGAGCCTGAGTCAACAGCAACTGGTTTTGGTAAATAAGAACAATGTCAGCACCTACAGTCTGGAGGAATTGCTCTGAGAAGTACTGAGTACAGCACTGAGTACTGCGTATGCAGTGAGAAAGTCATCCATTCAC
>NW_006921628.1:5256913-5259459 GCF_000298275.1 Orycteropus afer afer
TTTGACCAGTCACACCTTACACTTCAAAAAGACACCTTTGCTCTTTAACACTTTAAAGAGGTCTCTTGCAGCAGTTTTGCACAGTGCAATATATCTGATTTCTTGACTGCTATTTCCATGGGTGTTGATTGTGGATCCAAGTAAAATGAAATCCTTGACAAGCTCAATCTTTTTTACATTTATTATGATGTTGCTTATTGGTCCGGTTGTGAGGATTTTCATTTTCTTTATGTTTAACTGTAATCCATATTAAAGGCTAGAGTCTTTGATCTTCATCAATAAGTGCTTCAAGTCTTTTTTTTATTTCAGCAAGCAAGACTATGTCATCTGTATATCATAGACTATTCATGAGTTTTCCACCAATCCCAATGCCAAGTTCTTCATCAGAGAATCCAGCTTCTTGGATTATTTGCTTCAGCATACAGATTGAATAAATATGGTGAAAGGATACAACCCTGACACACACCTTTCATTATTTTAAATAATGCAGTATTCTGTTGTTCTTTTTGAATAACTGCCTCTTAGTCTGTGGACAGATTTTACATGAGCACAATTAAGTGTTCTGGAATTCCAATTCTTCACAATGTTATCCATAATTTATTATGATTCACACAGTTGAATGCTTTTGAACAGTCAATATAAATAAACATCCTTCTAATATTCCTTGCTTTAAGCCAACATCTATTTGACATTAGCAATGATATCCCTTATTTCACATCCTCTTCTGAATCCAGCTTGAATTTCTGGCAGTTCCTGTCTATGTATGGCTGCAACCATTCTTTATTTATCTTCAGCAACCTTTTACTTGAGTGTGATATTAATGATATTGTTTGATAATTTCCACATTATGTTGCATCACCATAGACAAGTGAGTACTTCCAGTGTTGCTTTCTTTTGTTGAAACATCTCAATAGTTACTCCATTAATACCTGGAGCCTTGTTTTAAACCAGTGCCTTCAGTGCAGCTTGGACTTCTTCCTTCAAAAACCAGTGGTTCTTGATTGTTCTTGATTATCCAATGCCACAATGATTCCCCAGGAAGCCATTATGATTTCAGGAAATATGGTCATTTTACACTATCTTCCTTGACTCCTCTAAGCAAGAAGCAGTATATTTCTATCTGTGAGGCAACAAATCAAGGAGCCAGCACACAAATAGTGTTGTTGTTAGGCACCATCAAGTCAATTTTCAACTTGTAGCAACACCATGTGACACAGCAGAACTACCCCATAAGGTTTGTCTAGGCTTTAATATTGATGAGCAGGAGCCATGGTGGTGCAGTAGTTAAGCACTTGGCTCTTAACTGGAAGGTCAGTGATTCAAACCCACCAGGTGCTCTGCAGAAGAAAGACCTGCTGATCTGCTCTCATAAAGATTACAGCCTTGGAAAGCTTATGGGGCAGTTCTACTCTGTTCTATAGGGTCAGAATGAATGAGTGAGAATTGACTCAAGGGCAATAGGTTTGGTTTTTGTTTGTTTGTTTGTTTGGGTAATATTTATGACAGCAGATCACCAGGGCTTTCTCTTGCTGAGCTGCTAAGTAGTTTCAAATCACCAACCTTTCAGTGAGCAGCCATGTTCTTAACTGTTGCACCACCAACGAGCTTTTCAAAAATTCTCATGTCCTCCAGAGAATCCTAGATATCACATGTCTAGAGAAGTCCCTACTAACTACCAAAACCAAAAAACAAATCCACTGCCATTGAGTCAATTACAACTCACAGCAACCCTATATGGCAGAGCAGAACCACCCTTATAGGGTTTCTAAGGTTTATGGAAGCAAACTGCCTCATCTTTCTCCTGCAGAACAGCTGGTGGGTTTGAGCTACCTAGCTTTTGGTTAGCTGCCCAATGCTTGAACCACAGTGCCATCAGGGCTTCCCACTCACCACACACACACACACACACACACACACACACACACACACTAACATTAAGTCGATTTCAACTCATAGCAACCCACATTGGGTTTCCAAAGTAGTAAATCTTTACGGAAGTAGAGTGTCCTGTCTTTCTTCCACAGAGTGGCTGGTGGGTTTGAACTGTCAACCTTCTGGTTAGCAGTCAAATGCCTTAGGCACTACGTCACTGAACTCCTGCAATGGCACTCTTTTTAATATTAGCTTAAGAGATATCCCAACAAAACCCACTGAGGTTTCCACCTGGCAGGTTTTTAAGGTGTCTTAAGTTTCCAGGGTGGAACTAGCAAGGACCCAATCATTGTGCAGCATTCTTCTTTTAAAACAACAAAGTTTGAGTCCTTAAAGCCATCCAATTATTGGCATGCGTCTTTGAAATACTGTAACAGAGACCCTTGGCAGGAACACTTCTGGGTACCTTGAAGGCACAGTGGAATAACTACATTAAGAGTCTTCACTGCTATCTGAGGCATAATCACGTCTTGCCTCTTCTTGCTGTCTGAAAACAGAATGACAAAGGCTTCCTCTACCCTTCAACCTTTAATCTGTAGAACATTAAGCTGAATGAAATTAGATAGTCACCAAAAGGCAAATATTGTATGAGACTACTAGGATAAAAAAAAAAG
>NW_006921628.1:5259559-5326708 GCF_000298275.1 Orycteropus afer afer
AATCACTAACTAGAGGGTAGACACATAATAATTTAGGTGAAGGGAAAGGAAATATACAATAAGGGGAGGTCAGCACAAAATGATGAAGACAAAGGAAAACACTGGGAGGAACACAAGAGTTAAATGCAACAAAGGTATTACATACTCAATTACTATTAATACTCAAATTACTATTACATATTCAATCCTGCAATAACAGTAATAACAATAATCTATGAGTGGATCATAGATAAATAGGTAAGCTGAACAAGGGTGGAAGGCAAATGGGACTACACTCATGAATATATACAGGTCTGGCCGAGGATATCTATGTATTTAGGAGCTCTGGTAGCATAGTGCCTAAGGCACTTGACTGCTAACCAGAAGGCTGGCGGTTCAAATCTACTAGCCAATCCTCGGAAGGAAGGTTAAGCAATCTACTTCCGTAATAATCCGTCCTCAGAAACCCAAGGAGGAGTCGCTATGAGTCGGGTCTGCTCAACAGCACATAACAACAACAACAACAACATCTATGTATTTATATATGCTGCAAATATATCCATAGATATAGCAGAACATACAAGAGGCAAAGTTATGAAAATTTTTAAACTTAAACTCACTGCCATCGAGTCAGAGCCAACTCATAGTGACCCCTCCTTGGATTTCCAAGAGGGTATCACTATAGTATATTGTCCAACCTTCCTTCCGAGGAATGGCTAGTGGATTTGAACCACCAGCCAGCCCTCTGGTCAGCAGTCAAATGCCTTAGGCACTACACCACCAGAGCTCCCACAACCAAATACCTTGAGGAAATGAGTCCTTAGGCCAGGGAGGGCTCAGGACCATAGCCTCAGGGCACATCAAGGTCAAGTAGCATAACATAGTCCACACAGACAATGTTCTCCATTCTACTCTGGTGAGTGCTATCTGGAGTCTTATAAGCTTCTGAGAAGCCATCTAAATTTAACTTTTGGTTACAGGTAACTATTGGTTACCTGGAGCAAAGAAGAGTGAAGACAACCAAAGACTCAAGGAAACAATTAGTCTAAAGGACTAAGGGACCACATGAACCCCAGTATCCATGACCTTCAGACCAGAAGAACCATACGGTGCCTAGCTACCACTGTTGACTGCTCTGAAATGTATCACATTAGGAGATACTGGATAGAGTGGGAGAAAAATGTGGAATAAAACTCAAAATAAAAATTAAACAAAGACCAGGTTTACTGGTCTGATAGAGACGGGTGGAACCTTGAGACTATGGCCCCTTAGACACTCTTCAAGCCTGGAAATGAACTCAATCCTATGACTCCACTTTCAGCCAAATGACAGACAGATCTATAAGGTGAACAATATGCACTCCTTAGAACAATCAACCTTGGGAGATTTAAAAAGCAGCATTTGCCCTGAGAAAAAGCTCAGAAGACAAAAAGGGATAGGAAAGAAGGACAAATGGTAATATTGAACACAGAGAGGAAGTGGAAAGAGTGCTGTTAAATTGTGGGATTGCAATCAATGTTACAAATCAAAATGTATATGAATTGTTGAAAGGAAGACCAATTTGCTCTGTAATCTTTCACCCAAATCACAATAAAAAGTAAAAAAATAATAAGAAAATAAATCACCTTGTAAAGCTTTCCTATTTGGATGTGGAAGGAAAAAGTAATGCTGTAAAGACCATTTGTCTAAACTCACATTCATTTCCAGCACAGTAAAAAGTGCACATAGGTTATGATGTTCTTCTTGTTAGCTGTCATTAACTCATGATGACCCCATGAACAACAGAACAAAATGCTGCCCGGTCGTGTCCCACCCACACGACCAGTTGTGGATCAGACCATTGTGATTTACAGGTTTTTCACTGGCTGATTTTCAGATGCAGATAACCAAGCCTTTCTTTGTAGTTTGTCTTAGTCTGGAAGCTCTGCTGAAATCTGTTCAGCATCATAGCAACACTGAAGCCTCCACTGACAGATGGGCAGGGGCTGCACATGTGGTATGCTGGCCAGAAACCAAACCTAGGTCACCCACATGGAAGGCAAGAATTCTACCAATGGACCACCAAAGCCTATGTCACCTCCTATCTCCCACAGGTTGTGAAGGAGCTCTCAATTCTGGGTTCAAGAAATTAAAGAAGAAGTTCTTTTAGCAACTCCTTAGATAAATATTTTTAAGGCTGCCCAAGTGATACAAAAAGGAAACGGCACTAACAAAGCCAAAAGAAGTTAAGCTTAGAGTGGCAGCTGATTTCTATAAATAGGTTTCCGAGCTGTGGAGGGGGAGCTGTCTGGTGTTGATAAAACACCTGCTGGGGAAATGACCACTGGTCCAGTGCAGGCCTCTTGGAAAAGGCAGAAACTCAGCCACCATCCCTGGGACTCCGTGCAAGGGAAGAACTATACTCCATTAGTACTTTTTAAAGCATGCACTAACTGATTCATGCTGGCAGTGTGAATCCTCCCATCAGACTTCATTATGTGATCAAGCCGAGTTCAAAGATAACGCAGGATAAAGAGAAAAACTCAAGTCTAGAGAAAACATTGCAGGGAGCAGAGGACAAAATCTTAATCTGAAATGAACATTTTAGAATTAGGAAAGGAGTGTACAACTAGAGGTCTTGGTCAAATGGGTCACAAAGTAAAGGTTTCAACTGCATAAAAAGCCAAATATTAGTTCAGATTTCTTAGTGTGATATGCATAAATACTTGCTGCTATTTTAATATTTGCCTTTTACTTGAGATTTAGTGGGACTCAGCCTGAGGCAAGACTTTTTCATGTTGTTGTTGTTGTTGTTATGTGCCGTCGAGTCGGCCCGACTCATAGCGACCCCTCCTTGGGTTTCCGAGGCAGTATCACTACGGAAGTAGGATTGCCCAACCTTCCTTCCGAGGAGTGGCTGGTGGGTTTGAACCGCCAGCCGTCTGGTTAGCAGGCAAGTGTCTTAGCCACTATGCTACCAGAGACTTTTTCATAGTAATAATAAAAATACTTAATAGTACTTAGAGCAAAGCATGTGTGGTCACAATGTTTTAAAGGAGGGAAAGAAAAGGTAATTCTGAACATCTGTACTACATTTCCACACCATAAAACCACCATACTGCCAAGTTATTCTGAAGTTTGGTGGTACTGGTGGCGGAGGGGGTAGGTCATGTAGAGAAATGTTTATTTGAAAAACAGAATGGAAGACTCAAAAACCATTTCAGGGGAAGCTGAGAAGACAAACTTCTTTTGCAAAATAAAACTACCAATTAATACTGAGAGTCCAGCAGTCAAGAGTAGGTGTGTGTATCATCTTGGATCCATAATTATTACCTCCATAAATACTCCTGAGAATCAAACACCTTTTATTTTAATAAAGTTCCAATCTTTCCATGTGGTATCTTAGATCAAAACTTAACCCCACCCTGCTTCCCTCCTTAGATTTCTTTTCCAGCCCTTTTGTTTCTTGAGAGAGAAGGGAGTAGGGAATCACTGGTAATCCCGCTCCCGCTCCCGCTCCCGCTCCCTCTTTCTCGTACACACACACACACACACACATACCCCACTCCTGTTTCTTTTCAGGTTCAAATTTCCAACCACCATGCTCATCTCCTTAATCTGTTTCCTAGTTCAATCCCCTGCAGTCAGGCTTGGATTCAACAAGTGTCATGATCACAGCTGCCTTCTTTAGGAAACTAAGTTTCAAGCAGGTGGAGCTGAGAATTTCTGTGCTTACCACAGCCACAGGCTATGTCATCCCTCTACCAGAACACCCAGAAAGATAAGTCATCCCTCCACCCCAGAGATTCACAAGTGGGGCAATTTTGCTCACCAGGACACATCTGACGATATCTGTAAATATTTTTGGTGGTCTCAACTGGGAAGTGGTGTGCAACTGACATATCATGATACTAAACATCATATGGAAGGAAGGTTGGGCAATCCTACTTCCGTAGTTATACTGCCTCGGAAACCCAAGGAGGGGTCGCTATGAGTCGGGGCCGACTCGACGGCACATAACAACAACAACAACAAACATCATATAGTGCACAGGATAGCCCTCTACAGAAAAGAATTCCCTGGCTCCAAGTGTGCCAAGTTTGAGAAATCCTAAACTACACCAAACCAAACACCAAACTCACTGCCATTGTGTTCATTCTCCTCTTAGTGACCCCTCCTTGGGTTTCCGAGGTGTATTGCTACGGAAGTAGATTGCCCAATCTTCCTTCCGAGGAGTGGCTGGTGAGTTTGAACTGCCAGCCTTCTGGTTAGCAGTCAAGTGCCTTAACCACTATGCCACCAGAGCTCCCGAAACTACACCAAGGAAGCAAAATTCCAGTAACAATCAGGGTCTGCTCCCAACATTTAAAATCCTCAATTGGCTTGTGACCTAGTCAAAAGACCACCAGAAGAGATGTGACTGCCTTGGGGATACAAGGAAGATGAGAGGGCAAGAGCTCTTCCGTCATCCTGACTAGGTCCCAGCTTTCAGAATAGTGATACTGTCCCGAGGAAAAGCTAGCAACTCCAAGGCACACTCACAAGGACTACGTGTAAATACATTTTAACATGACTTGTATATATACACAGGCAGTTTCTTTTCAGACCAGTTCCTTCAAAGCAGCCACACATTTTTAGAGCATTTATTTTGTAGGCCTAGGAAGTGTCAAGAGCCCCTAGGTGGTACAAATGGTTAACACACTTAGCTGCTAACTGAAAGGCTGGAGGTTGGAGTCGATCCAGAGGTACCCTAGAACAAAGGTCTGGCAATCTACTTGCAAAAAAGCAGCCCCTGAAAACCCTTGAGCACAGTTCTGCTCTGATACACTTGGGTCACCAGGAGTCCCAATCTATAGCAATTGGTTATTCATTAAGGAGTGTCAACAAACACAGATTTGTGAAAAAAAAAAAAAGGAAAAGAAAGAAAAGGAAGCCTGAGTTTTAATTAGGTCAGGCATTCCTAACTCTTTTGCACTTTGAATGGCAATCTCCATTTCTCTGGTACATAACCCTATAGGATATAGACTATTCCATATAGGGACCTTTTTGAATCTGCCTGGCTTTTACATAACATCACTTTTGAAACAGCTGAAGGTTTTTGTGATAATTGGCAATGCTATATAATATGCTGCAAATCTAGAAATTAAAGTTACAATAATAAAGTTATAAGTAAAGTAATAATTGTAAAAGAAAAATGGGCAGAAATGACAGAAAAATAATATTGTCATTTGGTTAAGGAAAAAAAATGTGAACGTAGATTTGATACTCCACATAAACAAATTGCTCATAGGCTTTTTACAAAACCTCTTCATTCAAAAAAACCATTTACTTATTATCTGAATTGGATCAGCAAACTCTTTCTGAAAGGGCCAGACAGTAAATATTTTAGGCTTTGCAGGCTAAAGGCAAAATAGAGGATATTATATAGGTACATATATAACCATTCCAAATATAACCATAAAAAAAAAAAAAAACCTTTTAACTCCCAAGCCATAAAAAAAACAGGATATCATTTGCCAACTCCTCATACAAATGAGCAGTAAAGCCTTTATAATTTTTCCTCTAAAGCCTCATTCACCTTTCTTTTCCTTTTTCCACAAAAGAAAACTACTCATATATAATTATATGTTTTCCTTTAGGGAAGAGTAATCCATTCTTTATATAAATCATAACCATTGTAACCAAAAGCCACAACTAGTAATCACCAGCCACTGTTCATATTGCTTTATTTTACACTCTACCTGAAACATTCAAGATGCCCTTCAACCTCTATGACAAACTGGAAACACATATAAAGCCGCCGCTCTCTTATCCCAACCAAAGTGAGTGGAGAAGTAGATTTAGCCTTACCAAATTTTAGCCAATTAAAAGAGCAGTGAAGTGAGGGGGTGTCTTTTGGGAGATTATAACAACAATTTTAACATTCCACAATTCACATGGAGGAAATCCAAAATATTCAACAAAAAACAAGCAAAAAGTAAAGTCGGTTTTGGGAGACAAAGCATTTTGATGAGGCAGTGGGTTAATAAAGAAATTTAAAAAAAAAAAAGACTAAAAACTTTGAACAGATAATATGGGGACAGTCCAACCATGCCACCCATTTTTCTTTATTCCCTGCTAACAAAAATCCACCCATCCCCTAAGAATTTATGGAGGGCCCGAATGTATAGTGGTCCATTTTGGTATTTTAAATGAGCACTTTCACTTCTTTAAGCTGTAAAATGGCCGGAGGAGACCTTGCCTTAAGCTGCCTTCTAAACCAAGTTGCCCTTGAGTCATGGTAAGCCTATATGTGTGAGAGTAGAACTGTGCTCCATACGCTCCTCAATGGCTGATTTTTCAGAAGTTGATTGCCAGGCCTTTCTTTGGAGGAACCTCTGGGTGGACTCAAACTTACAACCTTTCAGGTAGCAGCCAAGTGTGTTAACCGTGTACACCACCCAGAGTCTCCAAACTGTCTTCTACATGGCTTTATTCAACCTTCCTAATACTAGGTAACTTTACAAATTTATAGTCCAGAATCAGGAGGCCCTGGTAAGTCTTTGGTCTCCTCTGTATCAGGTTGAAATCCCCAGCAGCATCTACAAGTTGTTAGGAACAAAGGGCCTAGAACCAATAAGTCAAAATTTGAATTCTGGCTCCATTACTACTCTGAGTTCTTGGACCAGTTACATCACTGTTTCAGTATCCAGCATCCACAGAGCACTGCTGGGAGGAGTAAAAGGCTCTCACTGGAAAGAGAGATTGATGTGGAGAAAGTGGCCAGGAAATATTACATGTCATCACTGCTGAATTTCTCAGAACCTCAGGTTCCTTGCAGGGTTGCCCTGCAGCATTAGAGAAGATCACTGATATGTACTGTATTATATAAATTGTAATGCCTCAGACATATACAGGTATTAGTTACTGTTCTGATTCAAGAGAGGTAGGACCTTGGTAGAACTGAGCCCAACTCAACTTTCTGTTGCCTCAGTTTATCAAACTCACTAAAATATCTGCAGTATCAGCACTTGGAGGATTTTTCTCACTGACTCACAGAAACACTATAAGACAGAGTAGAACTGCCCTACACGGTTTCCTAGGCTGGAATCTCTACGGTCTTTTCTCCTGTGGAACTGCTGGGTGGGTTCAAATCACTGGAACTTTCAATTAGCACCCAAGTGCTTAATCACTGTGCCATCCAGGCCTCCTTATTTTCTCACAGCTGAGGTTTAATTTGTGGTGCACTGTTCTTCAAATGATGATGATAATAACTTATGTTAACTACCAAAAGAATATCTTCCAAAGAGCAGTCACATCTGAGGTAAAGCAGGAGGATGAAGGAGATGAGGACAGTCATCAGACTCTCCCAGCATAACCTCCTGACATTCTCTCCCCTTCCTGGCACCTCCCCAACCCTGCCACTTTCTCGTCTCAGCAGGTTCCAAAATGCCTGTGCCTGATGGCTCCCTGGGGCTTTCCCAGTCTATGTTACTGTAAAAAGCAGGCAATTATGCTCATTAAAATCAATATGGGGTAAAATCAGAACCATTTCACATTAGCATACAGTATTCAAACTTTAAAGAATGTCTTACAGTTTATGGATAAAGCAGTAATGCTAAACAGAAATGAAAGCACTCCCTGTGTCATCAGAAATGTGAGGGTTATCAAATTGTGCTTTTGGATTTGTTGTCAATCAGGGGTCCAGAGAGAGTGCTTCTCTTCAAAGACGCTTTGTTGGCATGGATGCATCCTGGAACTTGGTAAGAACAAAGAGGATCTGTATCAAGTTGGCAACAGTCAATGAAAATTCCATGTAATCTAAAAAGAGATACTATATTCAAAACTAAATGCTTATTTAGAAAAGAGGCATGAAGGAAAAGCATGCGACTCCTAAGGTGTCCTCTTACATGCTGGTAGGAGTAAGTGATAATGCAGGACTTGGAACAATCTCACACAGTGAGGGTCTGGTGGCCACAAATGATTAGGTTGATTAGGTGTACATGAAAAAAGAAGTGACAATAGTCAGAAATGTCTTATGCACTTACGGAGAACTTCACAATCATTTCCTCACCCACTTCTCAACAGGGACAGTTCCATCAGGATTTCATCAAACTCAACATGTCCAAGGTCTTGCCACAACCACAGCCTCTCCTACTAATGACTCTGACCTGCCACTCTCCCACCACAGGTCCAGGTACAAGCTCATTGTGCTGATCAGGTTCCACTGTGTGTCCCTCTCTGCTCTCAGCACTCAGTTCCCAATTTGTCAATACCTGCCTGCAGGTGGAGTCTCACAGTGGTACAAATGGTTAACACACTCAGCTGCTAATCAAAGTCTACACAGAGATGTCTTCAAAGAAATATCTAGTGGTCCAATCCCGAAAAATCAGACACTGAAAACTCTCTATACCACGTTGTACTCTGACACACAAGGGGTCGTCATGAATCAGAATCAACTCAACAGCAACCGGTTTCTTGGATGCATGCAGGTGGAGATGACCTTTCCCTTCAACCTCCACAGCCACCACCCAGATTCAGACCCTTCATTACCTGAACAAGCACAGAATATGTCTAATTTATCTCCATGCCTCTGGTTTCTTCCTACCCAATCCACTATCATTTAACTGTCTCCTCTAGTCATGCCATTTTCCCGGATAGGTGCCTTCAAAGACTCCCAGAGCCTACCGAGTAAAGGCCAATCACCTGTGTCAGTTACTCAGTGCCCTCAGTGATATGACCCCAAACCATCAATGCAGCTTCATTTCCTTCCCCTCCCAAGAGGTGGAGTCTCAGCTACTCTAAACTCACTGTGCCCCACATCCACTGTGGTTCCCGCCTGTCTTAGTTTTCCAGGGCTGCCATAACAAATTAACCACACATGGAGTAGCTTAAAACAACAGAAGTTTATTCTCTCCCAGTTCTGGAGGCTAGAAGTCTGAAATCAGGGTGCTAGCACAGTTGGTTCCTCCCAGAGGCTCTGAGAAAGAATCTGTTCCATGTCTGTCTTCTAGCTTCTGGTGATGGCTGCCGGTCTTTGACACTCTTTGGCTTGGGTAGCATCACTCCAATCTCAGTTTTCATCTTCACATGGCTATCTTCCCACCTTACCTCTCTCCATTTGTGTCTCTTCTCCAGTCATGCTTCATAGGGTTCTTAATTTCTGATTTTTCAGAAGTAGACTGCCAGACCTGTTTTCTGAGGGGACTCTGGATGGAATCGAACCAACAATCTTCAAGTTAGTAGGCCAAAGAAACTTGTTGCCATTGAGTCAATTACTACTCATAGCAACCCTATAGGAGAGAGAAGAACTGCCTCACAGAGTTCCCAAGGCTGTAATTGGAGTACTAATAATATTGGGTTAGGACTCACCTTATTCCATATGACCTTATGTTAACAAATTACATCTACAAAACCTCTATTTGTAAATAAGGTCACATTCACAGGTGCCAGGGCTAGGACTTGAACATATCTTTTTTGGAGGACACAAATCAAACTATATCATCACCACTATGGCTTGACTCACATCATATCCTCTCCTAATCTGCTTCCCCACCATCCTTGTGTGGTAAAATACCCCTGCCTTTGAAGAACAGCTCTGCCATGGAGAAAGCTTGTCATCAGCTCTCCTGTTTCTCAGCTGCACAGCATTTAATAAGCACTGCTTTAGGCTCATGGCTACCATCCCAAGAAACAGCAGAGTGCAGTGATGATAAGGACAGACCCTGGAACTACATGTAAGGGTTCAGGTGCTGGCTCCAGTACTTACTCTTGTGACTGAGGACAATTACTTACTTCTTCATGCCTCAATTTCCTTACCTGACTATTGGAGATGATGATGAGAGCATTCATTTAGTATTGCACCTGGCACAGAATAAACCTCAATACTGTGAGCTGTATCTTCTATTGCCCACCTGAAACCCCAAACAAGATCACAAATTTTCCAAGGGCACTCTCACAGCACTCTCTGCACATGGAGTTCAATATGTGTCCAATGATGTCCAACACATTAAAAAAAAAAAAAAAAGTGAAAGGAGAATTCAGTTAAGGTTACTCTGGAAGCTACTGTTCCACTGACAACACAGAGTAATGACAGAGAAAACATAGAAACATGAAGCTTATCTAATCTTTAGGGACCTTTCCAATATTGGCAAAATAAAGCACAGAGAATCCTCTAGGTACTTTAACCTATTTTTTCATTCACTGAAATGGAATGTACTGATCAAGTAAGATCACTACCAGTGCCAGTTGCTACTGACTCAAGTCCAATTCATGGTGACTCCATGTCTGTTAGAATAGAAGCAAGAAGCACACTTCATAGGGTTCTTAATTTCTGATTTTTTAGAGGTAGACTGCCAGACGTGTTTTCTGAGGGGATTCTGGATGGAATCGAACACCAATCTTCCAGTTAGTAGGTCAAAGAAACTCATTACCATTGAGTCAATTACTACTCATAGCAACCCTACAGGACAGAGAAGAACTGCCTCATAGAGTTTCCAAGGCTGTAATCTTTACAGAATCAGACTGCTGCACCTTTCTCTCATGGAGAGAGATCTGTGGGTTCAAGTCACAGACCTTTCCGTTAGCAGCTGGGTGCTTAACAACTTGGACCATCCAGGGACTCTATCAAGTAAGAAACTTACTTACTAAAATAAGAAATGTTACATTCTACAGTAAGTAAAGAAAACAACCCACATAAAATATCATGTATGTAAAAATTTATGGTTATATGGTCACTTGTATTTGGGATTTTTTTCTGTGATATGCTTTGTTGGTAGAAATAAATGTGTTGGATATGTAGAGTCAGAATTAGAAATGCCAGAATCAGCAAAATCATGACTTGGCTCTGTCAGCATAGTCAGAAACAAGCATGTGCTGAAAAGAAAGAGGCTATATGGTTTCAAGAGAAGGGGATGATGGTGGAGTTTAGAAGTTTGGGCAGAGATTATATGGGGAGATTTGAGCTCTCAGTAAAAGATCTATGAGCTTGAGAACTTCTAGGTCACATCCTTTGCTTTGGTGGATTTCCCACAACCTAGGGACAACCTGGATCACTAAACCAGGAGACAAAGAATTCATGCTTCTATGCCCTCTTCCTTGCCACCCCACGGCAAAGAAAGAAAGATCAGACCCAATATCCTGGAGGTTTTGCTTAGCCTAGGTCAGTAGCAACTCTGGCTCTCAATTATGTGAGTACTCATTTTCACCTTGCTACCAAAGAAAGTCACTTTGCCCAAAATGAGTAGCAGAGAAGATCAATAAGCATAACAGCAGAACATACATCCCTTCCATCCAAGCATCTTACAGTCAATGAGTCCAAATATCTTCCACAGGACCAGTTGAGAAAAATATTAAGGAGAGTTAAGTGCCAAAGGATCCCAGTAAACAGACCCATTTTTCTTGAATGAGATCAGTGGTACTTTGGATTCTGACTTACTAAAACCTTTTCATGGAACAATATGTTCTCTGCAGAAAAAGCTAGAGAATAAGGTAAACTCTAACCACATCAAACAACGTGTTATCATATCAACCTGTATCCAAATGCATCAGATGACTCTAGTGAGTAATGCTGACTTTCAGCCAACCCTTGGACTCACATGAGGTGTAGTTCCTGGGTAATGGTTCTGGTCTTCCAAATAAGTTGACATCATAACTCTTTGCTGTTGTGTTTCCTGCCAGGCAAAGAAGAGGCTGTACCCTCAGTCTTTCCCAGACCACCACGAGATAACAAGACATTAAAACAACCAAACTCAAGCCATGTGCAACTCCAGCCAACTTCAAATATCCTGGAACAATGGGCTAAACAAGGACAGAGTTCCAAAAGATGGAGAGTGTATGTGAGGTCCAACACCTCTGCCTGAAAATGAATCATAAAATCACTAACACTCCATTCCCAGCATTAAACCATCTACCCCAGCCTGGTCAAACTGTGAATAAGGAAAAAGAAATAAAAAACACACTGAAGTTAAAACCTCAAGTACATTTTAAACCCCATTTTAGATCCATTTAAATTAACAGAGGTCAGGCAAATTCTTTATTCAAGCTGAGTTATTCTTACTAGTTTAATACCAAAAGCAGTTAGCCAGATTTTTCCACTTAAAAAAAAAAAAAAAACCCTGACAGAAGAACATTCTAAACATCAGCAAAGAATATGGAAATAGTTTACTATAAACTTTGCCTTATAGAATACCTAATGAAGGAAATTACCCAGTTATTTGGCTATGGGAAACAACTATTTATATATTATTATATACTTTATAGGTCACAAATTAAAAGTGTAATTTTTATTTCCTAGAATAGCATTTTTCCAAAGTGTGTTACAAAGAATCAGTGAGTCAAAAGAAAAGTGAGTCAAATAAATCTGAGAAGCTCTGCTTTCCTAATCCTCTTCCTAGAGATGAAAAAAGCACATTTATATGTTAAAAAGTCCAAAGGTCCTGCAGTAAGCTCTGTGGAATGCAGCATTTCCCTTAGTTTACTTGGCCCTGAAGCCCTGTTTCTATCATAACGCATATCAAAAAGAACACTGGTGGCTTAAGGGCTAAGTGCTTTGCTGCTAACTGAAAGGTCAGCAGGTCAAACCCACCAGTAGCTCCATGGGAGAAAAGATCTGTCAATCTACCCGAGAAAATATTGCAGCCTAGGAAACCCTATGGGTCAGTCCTACTCTGCCCTATAGCACTGCTATGAGTGGGAATCAATTCAATGGCATACAACAACAGCAAATATCAACATCAGATAGAATGGCTAATCTGCAAAATACATTTTTGGAAAGGTTTTTTATAGAAGAAGCAGATAATGAGATGGTTTCAGAGCTCAGACTCTCAAGTCTGCTTGACTCAATTTCCAGCTTCAGCACTGGTCACTGTGTGACATTGCACAAGCAACTTAATGTTACTGCTCCTAAATAAAGCAGCAGCCTTTTTCCTAGTATAATCATCCTCTACTAGCCACAATTTTGGAATAACCAAAACTTCAAAATCTACAGTCACTCTACATGCAAGTGACAACACACCAGTAATCATTACTCCTGTAAACTAGATGGCAGGTTTGTGGATTATGGCAGGGACTGGATCGATTTCTGCATCACTGTATGAGTTATCTATTGCTGTGTAACAAAGTACACTAAAATGTAGCATCTAAAACAACATACATTTATAATTTCACAGTGTCTATGGATCAGATTAACAGGGTCCTCTGCTTCATGGTCTCTCAGAATGCTGTAATCAAGGTGCCTGTTCAGGCCTGCCATCCCATACAAGGGCTTGACTGGGGAAGGATCCACCATCAAGCTCACTAAGTAATTGTTGAAAGTAATCAGTTGATTTCCAGTTGCTTGTGGATAGTTGGACCGTGGGCCTCAGTTCCTTGCTGATTATTGGCTGGAGACTGCCTTCCGTTCCTTTCCACGTGGGCCTCTCCCACATACAGCTTTTTTCATCAAAGCATGCAAGCTGAGAAGGCAATAGAGACTTCTAGCAAAGCAGAAGTCATAATCCCATGTCACCTAATCATGGAAGTGACCTCCCATCACCTTTGCTGTATTCTATTGGTTAGAAGTAAAGTCAATGAGTTCAAACTTCATTCAAGGTGAGGGGATTACACAAGGGCATGAATTCTAGGAATTAGGGATCAATGGGAACCATTGTAGAAGTGTGCCCACAATATTCACCCTCTTGAAATCTGGATGGGAAGATCAAAAAACCCACTATCATTAAGTCAAATCTGACTCACAGCAATTCTACAGGACTGAGTAGAATTGTCCCGTCGGGTTCTCAGGGCTGTAAAACTTTACAGAAGCAGGCTGCCACATTTTTCTCCCATAGAACAGCTGGCAGGCTCAAACCACCAACCTTCTACTTAGTAGTCAAAAACTTTATCCACTGTGCTACCAGGGCTCCTTGGATGGGAAGACCAGGCCCAGTAAAGAATTGCTTTAAGTGTCTCAATAGAAAGCAAGCCATGTGATTGCCTGAGCATGTTGTCACAATCTCATGGAAACAAAATACAAAAAAAATAAGCAAGAAGGGCACTAAAGTTTGAAGACACTTAAAAAAAAAAAAAACACTGCTATCAGTTGAATCAATTCTGACTCATAGTGACCCTACAGGGCAGAGTCAAACTGCCCCATAGGATTTCCAAGGCTGCAAATCTTTTCAGAAGCAAACTATCTTCTCTTTCTCCCATGGAACAGCTGGTAGGTTACAACTACTGACCTTTTGGTTAGCAGCCAAATGCTTTAGCCACCACACCACCAGAACTCCTTGAGACACTAAAGGCTGTTCCACTGTTCTAAGCAAATACAACGACATCACAGAAACTCTTGCATCAGCAAGTCCCAACACAGAAACCATATTTCAAAATCAAAAAGAAAGGCTGCCTATCTGAATAGGCATTCAATGCCAAGAAACCTAGTTTGGTCTAGAAGCAAGTATCTTTTAGAATTTTTATTTATTGCTATGGAATATTTTGAAAACATATCTAATGCCATTTATTGCTTAGCATTTTTTGTGAGATCTGTGTCTTCCCACAGCAGTTTTCCTACATGGTACTTTTGAGATCCATAACCACTCCAGCAAGGGACTTCTGTAAAAAATTTCAAACCTTGGATGTCACCCTGTGTTTTCTAAGCTCTATCCAACTACATATTCTCAGACATCTTGGCGTCCCAATGTCCAGTGGAGGTAGCAGGCCAGGGAGCCCACCTCTGAAGGACTTACCCCAAGTTCAGATGATTTAACCTACAGAGTACAAAAAAAAAAAAATTGCATACTTAGAAAACCTAGGACACTCTGTTCAATACACATTATCTTCAACAAAAACGTTCAAATTTCATCACACATTTTCCTCTTTCCCTTTTGCAAATTTATCCTTCTTTCCAAAAGCATTCATGTGCTCTAACTTTCTGCAAACTCTGCCCTCAACTCAGCTTTAAAGATATTTAGGCCCATTGTTTTCTTCCTTTGGAGTGATGGTAGTTCAAAACAGCTAACACTTAAACTATACCTTACTTAAAAGACCCTGAAAACCATCTCCACCTGTGGGAAAGCAATTGTAAACCACCTCTGAGTTGACATGTGCTGCACACACTTGGATCCTGGATACGTGTTGAATAATAATGAAACATATGTGTGGTAAGAAGAGAAAACAAAATGTAAAGTTCCAGTTTAAATGTGATTAGCAGACAAGGAGGTTATGAAACAGATGACAAAGGAAATTTTCTTAAGGCTGTAGATATCTCTCAACCTGCAAAAATAAGTTGATAACATATTTTAATATTTATTAAAATGATTTTGGAAAAACAGAGTGACTGTGCTTACCTCTCTAAGATGTATGTTTTCCTTCTCCTTCTGGTCTAAAATCACTTCTAAGTGGCTGACCTGAGACTCAGCTTCTGCCATCCGACGCGTCCGTTCATTGTCATCCTCAAGGCTTTTGGACGGCAAACCTTTACTCTGTAACATCTCGAGGAGCTTTTTAATTGACTCATCTCGGGCATTGAGGGTCTGTTTCTGTGTTTCAATCCTCAGCTCCATTTCTTCCAATGTCTTCCTCAAAAGGAATAGCTCCTTGGCCTGTCTGTCATGCTCAGCTTGGAGCCGCCGGAAGTTTTCCTCTGTCAGCTCAATAGTGAAGTGTTCAGCCCCACGGTTGCCACTTTCTTGCTGCAGGAGGTGATTGAGGTCTCTCTGAGTTCGCAGCTCATCCTGAAGGGCCTGGATTGTCAGCTGCAGGTGCTGCAATGAGAAAGACAAAGCAAGAGAGGAGAAAGAAGAGAAACAAAGTCAATCTCAAAGCTGAATGTGGTTTGGGGCTACCACACCATGAAGATGGAATGTTAATCATGAGGTCCAAAGGGCCAGCCATGAAGTCCTCCATGGTGACTTCAGAAGCATGGGACAGCACATGGAGAAGGGAAAATTAATTCAATGATGCTTTCCAAATGTCTTAGGAGAAATGTACATATACACAGAAACAGTAAATTAGTGTCAGTCACAGGGGAAATTGCACATCTACATAGTTTTAATTTAGGAAGTGGAAAGGGTTAGAGGGAAACTTTCTCAAGCACACCTTCTTCACACACCTTTTATAGCACTCCAGACTCAGCATTCCTTGTTTCCTAAGGTGTTCTCAATTCTACTATCCATTATTTTCCTTGATAAATGCATATCCATTTAAAAATGAAAATAATAGCATCCACTACAAGTAGACACAAACAAGGACTTTGCTTTTTATTTTATTTTTTTATAAATAAAGCTAGGAACAGGTTTAGTAAACAGGATTACTGCATCTGCAAGCAAAAGGGAACAAATGCAGACACAATGAACACACACACAGGAGGGGGAGGAAGCTGTGCAGAGCAAAACAAACTGCAAAAAATGGACAAACCTTGGTTCTTCTGGCATCCAGTAACTGAATAGCATTGGCAATAAAAAGAAGAAGAAGGAGAAGAAGAAGCAAAAAATCAACACAAAGAAAAGTCCAGTGCAAGCGAAAGATCATTAACAGAACAAACTTAATCAACATAAAATACCTTCACAGAAAAGAAAAGAAAGAAAAAAGAAAAACAATTTATTACAGCAGAGACCCATAAGCTACACAGAAGCTATAGCATTGATGTCTGATACACATGAACAGAAGAGAACCAAATGTGAGGCTTATTCCATGTTTTGTTTTCCTAAATCTCACTGACCCAGGAACCCAAAGTTATGGATATATTTCCAGGGAGGAAAACACAACAACACTCCAGAAGCACCAGATATTATTCCAGGCCACCATTTTAGCCAAAATCAGAGTGAAAGTACCAGAGAAACAAAATAGTCATCAGTTGGCAGAAGAGAAAAGCTTGCAAGAAAACAGTTGGTGAGTTCAGTAACATTTTCCCCACAGGGCTGTCCCCCAGGCTAGTTGGAGTGGGCAGTCACAAGCCTAAAGGCAGTTTTGTTCTATGGACAAACCAGGTGGCTCCCAATCCAGCAGTTACTAATTCATTCACCAAACATAATAGCTGTGCTTAAATGTGTTTGACCTGTGGACCAGACATAATTCTTAGCACTGAAATAGAGATAGGCATGAGGCAAAGCTCTTGCCTGCAGGGAACTCACAGTATTACAGGGCATTGTGAAATCTTCTGAATTCCTACAGCTGACAGCCAGAGGTGCTGAGATCTTTCTGAAAGTGGCCTGCACCCAAAAATAGCACTAGGTAATCATCTTGATTCTCTGTGTGTATGTACTTCATCTTCTCATCTAGAAATGTCCGTGAAGAAATCTCTCCAGTGTAGTGGAAAAGTACTCTCTCATTCATGTGCCATGGTGCCACAGTACCAAATGCAGAATAAGCAATGGGCAGGCACAGAATGATGAAGACTACGAATTTGTCTTTGTTTGCAATTTATATACTGTATAATTCACCCCTATAAAGCGTAAAATTCAATATTTTTTAGTGTACTCACAAAGTTGTATAACCATCACAACAAATCAATTTTATTCATATCATATCCCAAAAAGAAACCCTCAACTCATTAGTAGTTACTGCCTATTCCCCCAAACCCTAGTCCTGTTGTTGTTGTTATATGCCATTGAGTCAACCCGACTCATAGCGACCTCTCCTTGGGTTTCCAAGGCAGTATCACTAAGGAAGTAGATTGCCCCATCTTCCTTCTGAGGAATGGCTGGTGGGTTTGAATCGTCAGCCTTCTGGTTAACAGTCAAGTGCCTTAGGCACTATGCTACCAGAGCTCCTAGTCCTAGGCAACCATTAATCTACTTTCTGCCTCTATTCTGAGTGTTTCATATAAATGGAATCATACAATATATGATCTTTTGTGTCTGGCTTCTTTCATTTAGCATGATGGTTTCAAGGTCCATCCATGTTGTAGCAACTATCACAACTTCGTTCCTATTTATGGCTGAATAATATTCCATTCTATGGATATACTACATGTTGTTTATTCATTCACCAGTTGATGAATATTTGCATTGTATGCACTTTTTGACTATTATTTTAAAAATGCTTCTAAGAACATTCATGTGCAAGTTTTGTATGGACATGTTTTTATTGTCTTTTGGATATACACCTAGGAGTAGAATTGTTGAGTCATATGGTAACTCTTTGTTTGACCTTTTGAGGAACTGTCAGACTGTCTTCCAAAGCAATGTAAGAACAAACCTCAAGGCATCATTTTACATTCCCACCAGCAATATATGAGGCTTCTGATTCTTCCACATAGGCATCAACCCTTGTTATTAACTCTTTTTTATTATAGCCAATCTAATGGGTATGAAGTGATTTTGATCTGCATACCGTTGATAACTAATAAAGTTAAATATCTTTCCATGTGCTTATTGGCAAGCTGTATATCTTCTCTGGTGCCATCTCATTTAGAAGCAACAAAAATGTCCATCGAGTGATTAATGACAAACAAAATGTGATATAGCCATATGATGGAATATTATTCAGTCATAAAAAGGAATGAAGTAATGATACATGCTATGACATAAATGAACCTTAAAAACATATGCTAAGTGAAAAGTTCAACAAGACAGAAAATAACAAATGCTGGCAAGGATATAGAAAGATTACAATCTCATACACTACTGGCGGGACTGTAAAATGATACAACTACTGTGCAAAATTAGTATGACGATTCCTTAAAAAGTTGGAAATAGAAATACCATTTGATCCAGCAATTCCATTACCAGGTATATATCTCAAAGAACTGAGAGCCAGAATACAAATAGATATGTGCACACCCATGTTCACTGCAGCACTATTCACAACAGCCAAGACATGGAAACAACCTAAGTGCCTATCAACGGAAGAACAGATAACGAAACTATGGTACATTCACACAATGGAATACCATGCAACACTAAAAAATAATGTAGAATCTGCAAAATCTCGCATAACATGGATAAACTCAGAGGACATTAGGCTGAGTGAAATAAGTCAATCACAAAAGGAAAAACATGTTATTAGTTCACTCTTGTAAAAAGCCACCATTAGTCTGTTAATTTGTCATACTGTAGTAGCTTGCATGTTGCTGTGAGGCTGGAGGCTATGCCACCAGTATGTCAAATACCAGCAGGATCACCCATGGTGAACAAGTTTTGAACCTTCCAGATTAAGACAGACTCAGAAGAAGGAAGGGGCCATCCACTTCTCAAATAATTGGTCAGTGAAAACCTTATGAATAGCCTGGTTGAATGGCTGGGCAGCTAGTGGTAGTTATTCCCCATGATGAGACTGGCAATCAACTCCATGGTGGGATCTACCACAAGCAGCAGACAAGTTTCTTTATGGATGTGGTCTATTTCCTATTTATAAGCAGCAGCTTTGGGAATGGTCTCCAGCTTTTTGGCACATTTGAACACTCCATATAGCCAAGTCTTCATTCAGCAGCTTGCCATGCTCTGCCAATGTTGGGACTTTTAATGGACTTCAATCAATGGCCTGCTGTGTGGTTTGGTGATATCAGGACTGTGCCTTTTCACTTGTTGACCTTGTGTTTGTTAGCCTCAGCAGCCAGCAGCTGCCTGAGTGAAGAGATGCCTCTAGCTTCAGTGGAGCAGGAGGCTGAACTGGAACCTAAGGTTTAGGGGCTTTCACCCAGCCCCTAGAGCCTGGCACTTTGAACTCAGACTTAAAGCCTCCAAACTGCAAGAGAATAAACTCCTGTTTGTTAAAGCCATCCTATTTGTGATATTTCTGTTAGAGTGGCACTAGGTAACCAAAACAATTACTGGAAAACTTTATGAATAGCCCTGAAATATTGTGCAATATAGTGCCAGCAGTTGAGCCCTTCAGGTCAGAAGGCACTCAAAATAAGACTGGGGAAGAGCTGCCTCCTCAGAGTAGAGTCAACCTTAATGATGTGGATGAAGTAAAGCTTTGGGGACCTCAATTTGCTGATGTGCCATGACTTAAAATGAGAAGAAACAGCTGCAAACATCCATTAATAATCAGAACATGGAATGTACAAAGTATGAATATAGGAAAATTGGACGTTGTCAAAAATGAAATGGAATGCATATAGATTGATACCCTAGGCATTAGTGAGCTTAAATGGACTGGTTTTGGCCATTTTGAATCAGACAACCATATGACCTACTATGCCGGGCATGAAAAATTCAGGAGGAATGGTGTGGCATTCATTGTCACAAAGAATGTCTCAAGATCTATCGTAAAGTACAAAGCTGTCAGTGACAGGATAATATCCATACGCCTCCAAGGAAGACCCAGTTAATACTACTATTATTCAAATTTACACACCAACCACCAAAGCCAAAGGTGAGGAAATTGAAGATTTTTACCAACTTCTGCAGTTTGAAATTTACCACACATGCAATCAAGATATGTTGATTACTGGGACTGGAATGCAAAAGTTGGAAAGAAAGAGAATCACTGGTAGTTGGAAAATATGGCCTTGGCGATAGAAATGATGCTGAAGATCTCATGATGGACTTTTGCAAGACCAATGACGTATTCATTGCAAATACCTTTTTTCAACAACATAAATAGCAGCTAGTCATGTGGACTTTGCCAGATGGAGTACACAAGAATCAGATCAACAACATCTGTGGAAATAGACTGGGGAAGAGCTGCTTCTCAGAGTAGAGATGGAGAACTTCAATATCTTCAGCCAAAACAAGGTCAGGAGATAACTGTGGAACAGACTAGGAACTGGTCATATGCAAGTTCAAGCTGAACTTGAAGAAAATTAAAACAAGGCCATGAAAGCTAAAATATGACCTTGATTTACATACATTCCTTTTGAATTTAGAGACTATCTAAAGAACAGATTTGATGCACTGAACACCAATGATCGAAAACCAAAGGAACTGTGGGATGACATCAAGAATATCATCTATGGGTGACTTCTAGGGCCCCTCTCAGGGACCCATAAACCTTGCCCGGGAGCGCACAATAAAGCATTCCCAACTTGAAAAACAAAAAAGAACATCATCTATGAAGAAACCAAAAGGTCATTAAAAAGACAGGAAAGGAAGAAAAGACCAAAAAGGATATCAGAAGAGACTCTGAAACTCATTCTTGAATGGAGAGTATTTAAAGGAAATGGAAGAAATGACAAGATAAAAGAGCTGAACAGAAGATTTCAAAGAGCAGCTCAAAAAGACAAAATTAACTATTATAATGAAATGTGCACAGACCTGGAGTTAGGAAACCAAAAGGGAAGAACATGTCTGGCATTTCTCAAGCTGAAAGAATGGAAGAAAAAATTCAAGCCTCAAGTTGCAATACTGAAAGATACTATGTGCAAAATATTGAATGATGCAAGAAATATCAATAGAAGATGGAAGGAATACACAGAGTAACTGTACCAAAAAGAACTGATCGATGTTCATCCATTTCAGGAGGTGGCATATGATCAAGAACCAATAATAATGAAGGAAGCAGTCCAAGCTGCACTGAAGAAAGTGGCAAAAAACAAGATTCCAGGAATTGACAGAATACCCATTGAGATGTTTCAACAAACAGATGCCATGCTGGAGCACTTACTCATCTATGCCAAGAAATTTGGAAGACAGCTACCTAGCCAATTGACTGGAAGAGATCAATATTTGTGCCATTCCAAAGAAAGGTGATCCAACAAAATGTGGAAACTACTCAACAATATCATCAATATCACATGCAAATAAAATGTTGCTGAAGATAATCCAAAAATGGTTGCAGCATTATGTTAACAGAGAACTTCCAGAAATGCAAGCTGGATTCAGAAGAGGATGTGGAATGAAGGATATCACAGCTGATGTCAGATGGATCTTGGCTCAAAGCAAAGAATACCAGAAAGATGTTTACTTGTGTTCTATTGACTATGCAAAAGCATTTGACTGTGTGGATCATAACAAATTATGGATAACATTGAGAAGAATAGGAATTCCAGAACACTTAATTGTGCTCATCAGGAACCTGTACATATAGACCAGAAGGCTGTCATTCAAACAGAACAAGGCGATACTGCATGGTTTAAAAACAGGAAGGGAGTGTATCAGGGTTGTATCCTTTCACCATGCTTATTCAGTCTGTATGCTGAATAAATTATCTGAGAAACTAGAATATATGAAGAAGAACACAGCATCAGGATTGGAGGAAGACTCTAACAATCTGCGATATACAGACGACACAACCTTGCTTGCTGAAAGTGAAGATAACTTGAAGCTCTTACTAATGAAGATTAAAGACTACAGTCTGCAGTATGGATTACACCTCAATATAAAGAACATGAAAATCCTCACAACTGGAGCAATGAGCACTATCATGATTAAAAAAAAAAAAAAAACTCACTGCTGTCGAGTTGATTCAAATCACAGCAACCCCTCCTTGGGTTTGTGAGGCGGTGTTTCTACAGAAGTAGATTGTACAATCTTCTTTCCGAGGAGTGGCTGGTGGGTTTGAACTGCCAGCCTTCTGGTTAGCAATCAAATGCCTTAGGCACTAAGCCATGGAGAAAAGATTGAAGTAGTCAAAGATTTCATATTACTTGGCTTCACAATCAACACCCATGGAAGCAGCAGTCAAGAACTTAGAGGACGTATCACATTAGGCAAATCTGCTGCAAAAGACCTCTTTAAAGTGCTCAAGAGCAAAAATGTCTCTTTGAAGATGAAAGTGGGCCTAACCCAAGCCAAGGTATTTTTAATTCCCTCATATGCATGTGAAAGCTGGTAGCACAGGGCCTAAGGCACTTGACTATTAACCAGAAGGCTGGCAGTTCAAAACCACCAGCCACTCCTCAGAAGGAAGGTTGAGCAATCTACTTCCATAGTGATACTGCCTCGGCAACCCAAGGAAGGGTTGCTATGAGTCGGGGCTGACTCAACGGCACATAACAACAACAAAGAAGAGTTGATGCTTTTGAGTTGGGGTGCTGGTGAAGAATACTGGAAGTACCATGGGCTGCCAAAAGAACTAACAAATCTGTCCTGGAAGAAATGTGGCCGGAATGCTCCTCGGAAGTGAGAATGGCCAAACTTCATCTCACCTACTTTGGTCATGTTGTCAGAAGGGACCATTCCCTGGAGGAATATATCATGCTTGGTAAAACGGAGAGTCAGCGAGAAAGGGGAAGGCCCTCAGCAAGATGGATTAACACAGTGATGGCAGTGATGGTTCAGGTATAGAAGAGATTGTGAGGCTGGTGCAGGACCGGGCAATGTTTCATTCTGTCGTACATAGGGTCTCTATGAGGTGGAGCCAACTCAACGGCAACTAACAACAGCAACAATCGTAAAAAGTCAGAGACAGTTTTATATATGGAAGGAAACTTTCTTGGTTACCAGGAATGGGAGGAGGGGGAGGGAATATTGCTAGATAGATAAGAGACAAGTATTGATTTGGATGAAGGGAAAGACAATATACCAAAAGTGAGTGACAAACACAATAACACTAAGGAAAAGGAAGACAGACAGAGGTGAACAAGAGATACAGACAACAAAGATAAACACTTTTACACACACAATACTGCATTATCAATATTAATCTACAGGTAGATAAATAGGTAGACAGGTTGAATGATGAGGTATGTCAAGTCAAAAGGGAATATACCCACAGCCATATATAAGTTTGGAAGATGATATTTATACATGCATATCTGTAAGTGCTATAAGAATGTCTATATAAATAGAACTAACAGGGGGTAAAGTTATGACAACTGCTTAGCCACAGCCAATGACCCTGAATGAGTGAGTGGTTGGGCCTGTGAGCTCAGGAATATGGTTGTGGGGGACATCAAGCTCAACTGGCATACATACTACCAAAATATTGTTCTAAATCCTACTTTGATGAGTAGCAACTACGGTCTTAAAAGCTTGCAAGCAGCCATCTAGATGCAACAGTTGGTCTCTCCTTATCTAGAGCAGGGAGCTCTGATGGCATAGTGCCTAAGGCATTTGACTGCTAACCAGAAGGCTGGAGGTTCAAACCCACTAGCCACTACTCAGAAAGAAGATTGGGAGAGGTCACTGTGAGTCTGGATCAGCTCGACAGCAGTGAGCTCATTTTTTTGTTTTGTCTAGAGCAAAGAATAATGAAGAAAATCAAAGATGCATGGAAACAATTAGTCCAAGAGACTAGAGGACCACATGAACCTCAGCCAATATGACCATGAGACCAGAAGAACTAAATGGTGCCAAGCTACTACTGTCAACCACCTGGAAAGGGATCAGTGTAGGAGATCCTGGATAGAGTGGGAGACCAATATGGAACAAAACTCAAAATTATTTAAAAAAAAAAAAAAAAGACCAGGTTTACTGGTCTGATTGAGTCTGATGAGACTCCAAAACTATGGCCCCTAGTTACCATTCAGGTCTGAACTGAATTCACTCCCCTAGCTTCCAGCCAAACAGACAGGCATATAAGGTGAACATTTATAAGGAACATTCCTTAGACCAAACAATCATGGGAGAACAGAATGGCAGTATTTGCACAGGGAAATAGCCCAGGGGCCAGGAATGCATAGGAAAGAAGGACATAGGGAAAAGATAACCATAGGGAGGAAGTGGGAAGAGACCTGTTACATTGTGGGGAATTGCAGTCAATGTCATGAAACAAAATGTATATGAACTGCTATACTAAAAATGAATTTGCTCTGTAAACTTTCACCTAAATCATTAAAAAAAAAACTAAAAAAAAATAAGAGCAGTCTTAATGATCTGACAGAGACTGGTGAAACCTCTGAGACTATGGCCCCTAGTGACCCTTCAGGCCTAGAAGTGAAACTCCCATTGCTTCTAGCCAAACAATAGACAGGCACATAAGGTGAACATTTATACCAGGTAGGTATATTCCCTAGAACAGTTAACCATGGAAGATCAGAAGGGCAGTATTTACACAGGGAAATAACTCAGAAGGCATAGGGAAGAAGGACACGTGGAAAAGACAACTACAGTGAGGAAGAGGGAAGAGAGCTGTTACATTATGGGGATTGCAATCAATGTCATGAAAAAAAATGTGTATGAACTGCTGTATGGAAAATGAATTTGCTCTGTAAATTAAATCACAATTAAAAAAAAAAAAAAAACATGCTAAGTGAAAGCAATCAGTCACCAGAGACCACATATTACATGATTCCATTTACACAAAATAACCAGGATAGGCAAATCTGCAGAAACATAAAGTAAATCAGTGGTTGTCAAGGGCTGGGGGAGGGTATGAATGAGGAGTGACTGCTAAAGAGTACTAGATTTCTTTTAGAGGTGATGAAAATGTTCTGGAATTAGTTAGTGGTGATGGTTGTACAACTTGTGAATATACTAAAAACTATTGATTTTTCACTGCAATTGGGAGAACTGTATGACATATAAAATAAATCTTAATAAAGCTGATCCCAGTAAAGAGGTGGGACTGTAAAGTAGTATCAACTTCCTCTACCAGCCCCTAATCACCGAGCCACACCAAAACAAAGTCAAGAGGAGTATGTACAGCTTTCGATCCAGCAATATGATTGCTACCACAGCTCTCAAGAGTATGTTTTGACAATTATCTTCAAGCGATTTAAATAATCTTGACAATGGCAAATCTTTGTCGTTTGAAGGTAACTTGGATTTCTGAGAAAATCTAAGTTTATTTGAAGACAAGTATCATAAATCAGGATCATCAGAATGGAAATTATCTTTCTGAGAGTGACCAAAAATGAGATTTTTTTCAAATGTGGTTCCTAAACTGGCTGAAAGAGAATTCCAAAGAGAAATTGCCAAACTACTTTGAACATTGGCAACAACACTGGAAGGACTATGCTATAAAGGGGTTGTTCCTTTGGATAGGAAAGTTGCCTATGACTCTGATCCTTTGTTTTCCACATCTGTAAAATGGGGATAATGGTAATGCTTACCTCATAGAGTTCCTACGAGGAATAACTTTAGACAAATCAATGTATGGGAAGGAAGGGATGGAATGGAGGGAGGAACTTAGGAAGTTAAGGAGCAAGGGAGGGAGGGTGGGAAGGAGGAAGGAAGAAAGATAAAGAGGAAGGTAGGAAAGAAGAAAGAGAGAAAAGGAAGGAGCGAGGGAAAATTGGTAGATTTATCTATCCAAAATACATACAGAATATCTCCATTATGCTCAAGAAGTACCAAAAACTAAAAGATATCCACACTCACAGTCCATGTAGACAAGTAAATTGACAGTAATAATATAATGTCATGAGGGTCATGAAATAAGTCATAAAAGCAGGTGACTGGAAATGCAGACAGGACTTAGCCTAGGCTAGGGGCATATGGGAAAACATTCCAAAAAGAGTCTTGAAGTGCAAATGAGAGGAAAAACATAAGTGAACATCTTTCTGGCACTCTTTTCTTTGAGCCAAGGTCCATCTGACATCAGCTATGGTATCCCTTGCTCCACAGCCCCTTCTGAATCCAGCTTGCATTTCTGGAAGTTCTCTGTCAATATACTGCTGCAACCATTTTTTAATTACCTTCAGTAAGATTTTACTTGCATGCAATATTAATGATATCATTCGATAATTTTCACATTCTGTGAGATCACTTTTCTTTGGAATGGGTACAAATATGGATCTCTCCCAGTCAGTTGGCCAGGTAGCTGTCTTCCAAATCTCTTGGCATAACAGAATGAGTGCTTCCAGCGGGGCATCCATTTGTTGAAACATCTCAATTCCTTGGAGCCTTGTTCTGGGCCAATTCTTTCAGTGCAGCTTTGACTTCTTCCTTCAAAACCTTTGTGTTGTAATAGTGATACTGCCACCAGTGTAATCCTTCTTGCAGCCCCTGGCAAGTAGGGCTGATTTTTAGGTAAATTCTTAGGTCCTAACACCACTTGGAAATATCCAAACCGTCCATGCTGTCAGGACCGCTGACAGTATACAGCTCCGTTTGTCTTCTTATTCAGTATTTTTGGCAGGTTCTTCTGCTAGTTGGAGTTTAGTCCATTTCTGAATCCTTCCTTTCAAAGGTCAGGGCTCTAGGATTATCTTCTGTATCTGTGTCAACTGGTTTTCCTTTTCTTTGTTGAAGAGGGTCTGTGTAGTTTGTCTGCTTATTCCACCATCTTACCGGAACTCCCAGTTCTATGTTCTTTTAAACTTCACAACTACTCTGTGAGGTAGGCACTGTTATGATCTCTATTTAATGGATGAGAAAATAGAGACACAATGTGGCTAAGTAACCTACTCCAGAACACCCAGATAGGTAAGTGGCATAACCAGGTTTCAACTCAGGCAGTCTGACCCCAAAGCCTCTGTTTGAACCACTACACCATCTAGCTTCTGAATGCACACAAATACTTCAGGAAAGCTAGAGAAAAGAGTAGAGACTGTAGTGGTTAAGTTTTTGTGTCATCTTGGCTGGGCCTGGTTGAGTGGCTGGGCAGCTGAACGTAGTTATTTCCCATGGTGAGACTGGTGATTAACTCCATGGTGGAATCTATTGGAGCAGCTGAGTAGCTACTTTGGGTATGTGGTCTGCTTCCTTTATATAAGAAACAGCTTTGGGAAGGGTCTCTGCTCATGGCACTCTTGAACCCCGCATGTAGCCGTGTCATCATTCAGCAGCCTGCCATGCTCTGCCAATCTTGGAACTTTTAATGGATTTGAATTAATGGGCTGCCGTGTGGTTTCGTAAATCGGGACTGTGCCTTGTTACTTGTCAATCTTGGGTTTGTCAGCCTCAGCAGCCAGCAGTTGAGTGAAGAAAAGCCTCTAGCTTCAGTGGGCCAGAAGCAGGAGGCAGAGTTGAAGCCCAAGGTTGAGGGGCTTTCACCCAGCCCCTAGAGCCTGGCTCCTTGAACTAGGACTTCTATCCTCCCAAGCTGTAAGAGAACAAACTCCTGTTTCTTCAAGCCATTGAATTTGTGGTATATTCTTGTCAGAATGGTACTAGGTAACCAGAACAGACTGTGGTGTGTGTGTGTATGCTTGTATATGCATGTGCACATATGTGTGTGTGCACGTGCACACACAATAAGCAGGCAATTGTGGATAGTTATAGGATTCTCAGAATTAAGGATTAGCCATCTTAGCCAGTCTATTCTTGATTCAGAGTTGGTTCTGATAGATACTTCCATATTTATTACATCTACTAAACCCCAAAGTTTATTTTCCAGGGAGTCATTTTATTAGCCATTGTTGGCACAATGGTTAAGTGCCCAGCTGCTAACTGAGAGGCTAGTGGTTTGAACACACCCAGCAGCTCCATGGGAGAAAGACCAGGTGATCTGCTACTATAAAGATTACAGCCTAGAAAACTTTATGGGGCAGTTCTAATCTGTCACTGGGGTTGATATGAAAAATTGACTCGATGGCAACTAACAACAAATGACTTTGATATGACCAAATATAATCTGATAATAAGCCTTAAATCTGGTGTTCAGAATTTCTCAAATCCAAATTTCTATCTAGTTTTCATTATCTTTTTAATTTTAAAACACTCTAAATGAAGCAGAGAGGGAGATCCCTATTTCTACAAAAGGAATTCTCAAGCAAAATGCATGTGCCTTCTAGAGCCTTGGTCATCTTTCTGTTTCATATACTCGAGGTTGGGGAGTGGATCTGAAGCGATCTCTCTCTTTCTCTCTCTCTCTTTAATTCTACTTTAACAGATTCATTTCAAACAAGTTTCAAGTCATTTTACCAGATTTCCATCCATACTTATATATTTAACATGCTGTTGTTGTTGTTGTTATGTGCCGTCGAGTCAGCCCCAACTCATAGCGATCCTTCCTTGGGTTTCCAAGGGGGTATCACTATGGAAGTAGATTGCCCAACCTTCCTTCCAAGGTGGCTGGTGGGTTTGAACTGCCAGCCTTCTGGTTAGCAGTCAAGTGCCTTAGGCACTATGCTACCAGAGCTCCTATATATTTAACATAGAGAATTTCAATTTTAAAATTTAGTAGCAGCACTTTTATTGACAAATAATCCACTGAAAACAATCTTCTGTCTCAGTTTCCTCCTTGTTAAAAGGCAGAGAGTAATAATTCCTAGGAGCCCCTGGGTTGTACAAAGGGTTAGTGCTGCTAAGTGAAAAGCTGCAGAAGCACCTGGAGAAAAGCCTGGCAATCTACTTCCCAAAAGCAGCTAATTTCCTTCCCATACAAAAGTGAGTCAACGATTGGATAGGTCTCTGAAGGGATTTACCCTCTGCCCTCATTCCAGGATCAGTCTCCAGTTGTCCACAAATGGTCAAAATTCAGAAGGCAAAAAATCCCTCTCCACAGTCTGTCACTGGAAGACACTATCTAAGGAAGCAAAGTATTTGTGACAGGGGTAATCCAGGCTACTCTCCACAGTCACTTTGCTAGGAGCATAAATAGCAAGCTTCATATTTATCCTAATTGTTGCTCTTCTTAGTTGTCTTCAAGTTGGCTCCAATTAATGGTGAAAAGAGTAAAACACTGCTAGGTCTTGTGCCATCTTCATGATCACTGGTATGCACATTGTTGTGGGCACTGCTATTTTGAATGTCTCTCAACCTAGTGGTTCCTCTTCCAGTACTATACTGTATGATAATCTGTTGTGATGCATAGGATTTTCACTGGCTAATTTTCAGAAGTAGAGGACCAGACCTTTCTTTTTAGTCTATCTTAGTCTCACAGTTCCAACAAACCTTGTCCTCCATGATTAATCCTGCTGGTATCTGAAATACCTGTGGCATACCTGTGGAATGATACCTACCAATATCATTTTTGTGGCTGTTATGTGCCACTGAGTCATCTCCAGCTAATAGTGACATTATGTACAACAGAACAAAACAATGCCTTGTCCTGTGCCAGCCTCACGATCCCTACTATACCCGAGCCCATCGTTGTATCCGCCATGTCAATCCATCTTGTTGAGGACCTTCTCCTCTTTCATTGATCCTCCACTTTACCAAGCATGACATCCTTCTCCAGGGAATGGTCCCTTTTGACAACATGACCAAAGTAGGTGAGATGAAGTCTAGCCGTTCTTGCTTCCAAGGAGCATTCCAGCTGCACTTCCTCCAGGACAGATTTGTTAGTTCTTTTAGATTGTTAATGAGTCTTCCTCCAATCCGGATGCCACGTTCTTTTTCATATAGTCCAGCTTCTCAGATTATTTGCTCAGCATACAGACTGAATAAGTATGGTGAAAGGATACAACCCTGACACACTCCCTTCCTGATTTTAAACCATGCAGTATTACCTTGTTCTGCTTGAACAACAGCCTCCTGGTCTATGTACAGGTTCCTCATGAGTGCAATTAAGTGTTCTGGAATTCCCATTCTCCTCAATGTTATCCACAATTTGTTATGATCCACAAAATCAAATGTTTTTGCATAGTCAATAAAACACAAGTAAACACCTTTCTGGTATTCTTTGCTTTGAGCCAAGATCCATCTGACATCAACAATGATATCCCTCATTCTACATCCTCTTCTGAATCCAGCTTGAATTTCTGGAGGTTCTCTGTCAATATACTGCTGCGACCATTTTTAATTATCTTTAGCAAGATTTTACTTGTGTGTGATATTAATGATATTGTTCGATAATTTCCACATTCTGTGGGACCACCTTTCTTTGGAATGGGTACAAACATGGCTCTCTTCCAGTCAGTTGGCCAGGTAGCTGTCTTCCAAATCTCTTGGCATAGTTGAGTGAGTGCCTCCAGCAGGGCATCTGTTTGTTGAAACATCTCAATGGGTATTCCATCCATTCCCGGAGCCTTGTTTTTCACCACTTCCTTCAGTGTAGCTTGGACTTCTTCCTTCAAAACCATTGGTTCTTGATCACATGCCACCACCTGAAGTGGATGATTATCTACCAATTCTTTTTGGTAAAGTAACTCTGTGTATTCCTTCCATCTTGATGTTTCCTGCGTCATTCAATATATTGCCCATGGAATCTTTCAATATTGCAATTTGAGGCTTAATTATTTTTCCTCAGTTCTTTCAGCTTGAGAAATGCTAAGAATGCTTCTTCTCTTTTGGTTTCCTAACTTCAGGTCTTTGCACATTTCATTATATTAAATGACTTTGTCTTCTCAAGCTGGTCTTTGAAATCTTCCATTCAGCGCTTTTATCCTGTCAATTCATCCATTTGCTTTAGCCACTCTCTGTTCAAGGACAAGTTTCTGAATCTCTTCTGACATCCATTTTGGTCTTTTCTTCCTTTCTTATCTTTTTAATGACCTTTTGCTTTCTTCATGGATGATGTTCTTGAGGTCATCCCACAATTTCTCTGGTTTTCGGTCCTTGGTGTTCAATGCATCAAAACTATTCTTTAGATGTCTCTAAATTCAGGAGGGATATAATCAAGGTCATATTTGGCTCTCATAGACTTGTTTTAATTGTCCTCAGCTTCAACTTGAACTTGCATGTGAGCAATTGATGTTCTGTTCCACAATCAGCTTCTGGCCTTGTTTTGGCTGAAAATATTGAGCTTCTCCATTTCCTCTTGTCACAGATGTAGTCACTCTGATTCCTGTGTACTCCATCTGGCAAGGTTCAAATGTATAGCCACCATTTGTGTTGTTGGAAAAGGTATTTGCAATGAGTAAGTCGTTGGCCTTGCAAAGTTCTCTCATGTGATCTCCAGCATCATTTCTATCACAAAGACCATATTTTCCAACTGCCAGTGATTCTTCTTTGTTTCCAACTTTTGCATTCCAATCACCAATGACAATGAACACATGTTGATTGCATGTTCAGTCAATTTCATACTTCACAAGTTGGTAAAAATCTTCAATTCCTTATCTTTGGCTTTGGTGGTGGGTGTGTAAATTTGAATAATAGTAGTATTAAATGGTCTTCCTTGTAGGTGTATGGATATTATCCTATCACTTTATGATAGATCTTGATATATTCTTTGTGATGATGAATGCCATGCCAGTCTTCTTCAATTTATCATTCCTAGCATAGCAGATCATATGATCATCTAATTCAAAATGGCCAAAACCAGTCCATTTCAGCTCACTAACGCCTAGGACATTGATCTTTATGTGTTCCTTTTCATTTTTGACAACTTTCAATTTTCCTAGATTCACACTTCTTACATTCCATATTCTGATTATTAATGGATGTTTGCAGCTGTTTCTTTTCATCTTAAGATATGCCACATCAGCAAATGAAGGTCCTAAAAGCTACTCTATCCACATCATTAAGGTCTGCTCTACTTTGAGGAGGCAGCTCTTTTCCAGTTGTATTTTGAGTGCCTTTCAACCTGAGGGCTCATCTTCTGGCATCATATTGCACAAGGTTTCAGGGCTATTCATAAAGCTTTCCATTAATATATCAGACAGTGTTTCACTGCTATTCATAAGGTTTTCATTGGCCAGTTTTTTGAGAAGTGGACGGCCTCTTCCTTCCAGCATCATAGCAACATGCAAGTCCCCACAGCCTGACAAACTGACACATGGGTGACAGTTTATCTTAATTAAAAAGGAAAAACAATTCAAAACCCATTGCCTGACTCATGGGAACTCAGTGTATTACAGGGTAGAACTGCCTCATAGGATTTTCTTGGCTATAATCTGGAGGGAAGAACACCATTCCCTGACCATTCCTCTACAGTGTTAATAGATGGGTTTGAACTGATAACCTTTAGGTTAGTAGTGAAAGCAGAAACCATATTACCTATGACATCTGGCTTTTAACAGAGTCATTTTTAACCTTTCCCACTTTCCTCTACTTAGTTTCATACTTTGAATTCATCCCTAGATAGTGAAGATTAGCCCCTATCCATAGAAGAAAAATAGTTTAAAATTACTAATCTGTCCTTTGAACATATGTAAATAGAATGGGAAGGAGCTCTGATGATGTAGTGATTAAGGCACTTGGCTACTAACTGAAAGGTTGGTGGTTCAAACCCACCAACCACTCCACAGTAGGAAGATGGGGCAATCTGCTTCCGTAAAGATTTACAGCCTTAGAAATCGAATGGGGTCATTATGAGTTAACATCGACTCAATGGCAGTAGGTTTGGGGTTTTTGGAAATAGAATGGGACCTAAACAGCTTAGTCTTTCCAATTCATTCCAAATATAGAGTTTGCCATTCAGTGATACCATCCAAGGTCAATGGACAATAAAATAAGTCCTAACAACTTTTCTCTTGGGCATCATGGCAAACTACATTTACTGAGGGACCTTTCCAGTAAATAATAACAATAAAAACTTATTGCCATTGAGTCAGTTCTGACTTAGGATGACCCCAAGTGAAATAGAGTAGAACTGTTCCATAGGATTTTCTTGGCTGTAATCTTTACCCAAGCAGATTGCTAGGCCTTTTCCCCATGGCACTGTTGAGTGGGTTTGAACTGCAAACCCTTCTATTAATCATTAATGTCAAACTGTTTGCACCACCCAGGAAACTTTTCCACTACACTACAGCTAGATAAAACCAAATATGCTTTCAAAACATAGCTGAAATTATAAGGAAGGAAGGGAAATGCCCAAGGAAGAGAAAGATAAAAAGATTCTTAAAACAGTACAATTAAACATGCATAAGAGAAAATGCTGGTAAGAACACTGAACTTGACACAGTGAATGAACTGGGGCTCAGTGGAGCTGGAGAGCTGAATATGAGATTTTTCCATCAATCTCAGATTTATGCAAGGTGTTAAAATGCTCCCATAGGTTAACACGCCCTAGCTCCTGATAGAAGCAAATACAAATACTGTCTGTAGGGGGTAAAAGAACAAAAGGCCTCAAGTTACCAAAATATTCAGTTTAAATATAAGTTTACAATAAAAAATATGCACAGACATAACAAAATTTCCATGAATGAAACTAATTTATAGAGCATAAAATATATTTGAAATGTTGAAATAAATAACTATTTTAAAATAGATGTAAGATGGAATTGAAGAATCAGTATCAAAAAAAGTGGTTAAAAATGACCAAGCAAGTTTGAAAGAGAATAAAAATACATAGATGAAAACAAAGTATTTGAAATTCAAACCCAATAAATGGGTTAAGAGGAAAAGAAAGAGAAATCATGAACAAAGATACAATACATTAATCCAATAGGCAAAACTGTTGGTTCTTTGAAATGACTATTAAAGCTCTCAGATTACTGCAAACAGATACTTAAAATAGAATGTGCAAATATTATTAACTTTATATCAATAAATTTGAAACTTTTAATGAATACTACAATTACACATCTATATAATCTGACTACAGAATAGAAAGCCTGAAGAGTTCTAAAACTATTGAATAAATTGAGTCCACGGTTTAAAAATCTTCTCATAAAGAAACCCCAGATGATTTCAATTTACACAAACTCTTCCAGAGGAGAGAAGAAACTCTCCCCCAATTCATTCTTACGAGACATGATAATTTTGACACCAACACTAGACATGAACTCACACCTAAACAATGATTATTATTAGCAAACGGAATCCAGAAGTATTTTAAAAAGATAATACATCATGATCTAGTTAGTTTGCTTATAGAAATTAAAGAGTAATTCACCATTAGACAAATTGCTCATGTAAATCATGTTCGCAGAGTAGGAAGAAAAATTATATGATCAGCTCAACAGATAGCCATTCATATTTTTCAAAACACTTAGCAAACTAGGAATAAAAAGAACTTCCTTAATTGATAGACTATATCTTCTGCAAATTGACAGCAAATGTCTTTTTAATGGTACAAGGTGAGAAGTACTACCTTTAAAATAATGATGTTCAAAAATAAACCATACATCTATGGCCAATTGATTTTTGACAAGGGTGCTAAGTCCATTTGTCTTAGTTTTCTAGTGCTGCTATAACAGAAATACCTACCATAAGAGGATGTCTTTAACGAACAGAAATCTATGTTCTCAGAGTTTAGGAGGTTAGAAGTCTAAACTGAGGGCACTAGCTTTAGGGGAAGGCTTTCTCTGTCAGTTAGGTTCATAATTTAGGAGAAAGGTCTTCATTTACTTTCAAAATCTGTGGGCCGGGTGTTCCTTGGAGGGCCCCATGTGTCTTGGAATCAGTCTTTCCCTGTGTCTGTGAGGTTCCCAGACCAGAGACTGTAGTCCAAAGGACATGCTTCACTCCCAGCTCTTCTTTCTTGGCAGTAGCAGGTCAGTCTCTCTATCTGCTTGCTTCTCTATCCATTTATCTCTTGTAAGATAAAAGGTGTTGCAGGCCACACCCCAGGAAACTCCTCTTACATTGGATCAGGGCTATGATGGTCTTAAGGGTGCTATATCCTACCCTAATCCTATTACATCAGATCAGGGGACAAAATTCAATCCAGGACATCATTCAATAGGGAAAGAATAGTCTCTTCAATAAATGGTGCTAGAACAACTGGATTTCCAAGTGGAAAAGAATTAAACTAGACCTATACCTCAAACCATATACAAAAAATTAACTCAAAATGGATCAACAACTGTGATAGTTAAGGTTGTATATCAATTTGGGTGGAACATGATCCTAACTGGTTTAAGCATTTGTGATACAGTCATCCCCATGATGAGATCTGATGTAATGTAATTACCACCACAAGAGACATGCCTGCTTCCAATATATATGCGGACGTCCTGGGAAAATTCTCTGGCTTTCTTCAGGATCTGGATGGTGCATGTAGGCCATTATCATCTCCAGTTCTTGGAGCTGAACCACTGGCCTGCCATCAAAAAACTTTCACTGCCATTGAATTGATTTGATTCATAGCAACTCCTTGGGTTTTCGAAGTGGTGTCTCTGTGGAAGTAGATTTCCCAATCCTCCTTCCGAGGAGTGGCTGGTGGGTTTGAACTGCCAGCCTTCTTGTTAGCAGTCAAATGTTTTAGGCACTACACCACCAGAGCTCCCACCAATTCTGGGATTGTTGCCTTTGAGCCTGAGAGACAATAATCTGCCATTTTACCTGTTGATCTTGGATTTGTCATCTGCTGAAGCCAGCAGCCTACCATACTCCCTGCTGATTTTAATCTTGGGTTTGTCAACCCCTGCAGCTGTGTGAGTCAGGAAAAGCTTTCAGCTTGAGGTTTGACCCACAAACATGGGACTTGACAGCCTCTACAATTGTGTGAGCCTTTTCCCTAAAACAAATTAATCTATCTATCTGTCAATGGTTTTGCTTCTCTAGAGAACCCAGCCTAAGAAAACAACCTAAATCTAAGAACTAAAATCATAAAACTCTTAGAAGAAAACATAGGGGTAATGCTTCAGGACTGAGTTTTTGACAGTGGATTCCTAGACATGACACCAAAGCCATGAGCAACAAAGGACAAAAGGGATAAATTGTACTTCACCAAAATAAAACACTTTTGTGCATCAAAGGACTTTATCAGCAAAGTAAAAAACAACATATAGAATGGGAGAAAATATCTGGTAACTATATTATCAGGTAAGGGCTTACTATTCATAATATAAAAAATCTTCCTACAACTCAACAACAAAAAAGGCAACCCAGTTGAAAAATAGACAAAAGATTTGACCAGACAGTTCACCACAGGAGAAGTGCAAATGGCCAAGAAGAACATGAAAAGATGCTCAACATCATTAGTGATTAGGGAAATGCAAATCAGTATCACAATGAGCTATCACTTCACCCCACTAGAATGGCTATTATCAGGAAAATTAAAAAGAAGAAATGTTGGTAAGGCTATGGGGAAACTGGAACCCTCATCTACTGCTCATGAGAATTCAGGTGCAGACCCTATGGAAAAAAGTGTGGCAATTCCTCAATAAGTTAAACATAGAACTCCCACCATTGTTCCTGTTGTTAGGTGCTGTCAAGCAAGTTCTGACTCACAGCTACCCATGTACAACAAAATGAAACACTGCCCAGTCCCATGCCATCCTCATAATCATTGCTGTGTTTGCAATCATTGTTACAGCCACTGTGTCAATTCATTTCCTTGAGGGTCTTCCTCTTTTTCAGTGACCCTCTACTTCTCCAAGCATGATGTCCTTCTCCAGGATCTGGTCCCTCCTGATAACACATCCAAAGTACATGAGATGAAGTCTCACCATTGTTGCTTCTAAGGAGCATTCTGGCTGTACCACTTCCCAGACAGATTTGTTTGTTCTTCTGGTAGTCTGCTGTGTATTCAATACTCTTTGCCAACACTATAATTCAAAGGCATCAATTCTTCTTCAGTTTGCCATATTCATTGTCCATCTTCTGCATGCATATGAACTGACTGAAAATACCATGGCTTGGGTCAGGCACGCCTTAGTCCTCAAAGTGACATCTTTGCTTTTTAACACTTTAAACTACATCATTTGATTTCTTGACTGCTGTTTCTATGGGTGTTGACTGAGGATCCAAGGAAAATGAAATCTTTGACAACTTCAATTTTTTTCTATTTATCATGATGTTGCTTATTGGGGTGTAGTTGTGAGGATTTTGCTTTTCTTTTTATTGAGGTGTAATCCATACTGAAGGCTGTAGTCTTTGATCTTCCTCACTAAGTGCTTCAAGGCCTCTTCTCTTTCAGCAAGCAACGCTGTATCACCTGCATTTTGCAGGTTAATAATGAAGCTTCCTCCAATCCTGATGCCATGTTCTTCTTCATATAGTCTAGTTTCACAGATTATTTTTTCAGCATACAGATTGAGTAAGTATAGTGAAAGGATACAACCTGACACACACCTCTCCTGATTTTACACCATGCAGTATGCCCTAATTCTGTTTGAATGATCACCTCTTGATCCATGTACAGGTTCTGCATATGACCCATAGGACCCAGCAATTTCATTCCTCAGTATATACCTAAGAGACTTGAAAGGAGGGACACAAACAGATACTTGTACACCAACATTCACTCCAGCAAGATTCACAATATTCACAAAAGGTAGAAATGACTCAAAGGTCCATTAACAGACGAATGGATAAACAAAATGTGGTATGTACCTACAATGGAATATTATTTAGCCATAAAGAGAAATTAAGTTCTGATGCATGCCCTGACATAAATGAATCTTGAAATAAATCAGAACATGAAATAAGTCAGATGCAAAAGGACAAATATGCTCCCACTTATATAAAATATCTAGAATAGGCAAATGGATAGAGAAAAAAGTTTATTAGTGGTTACCAGGGGTGGGTGAGAGAAAAAAAGAGGGAGTTATTGCTTAAGGGACACTGAGTTCCTATTAAAGATGGTACAATTTAGAAATAGCTAGTGGTGATAGTTGTACAACATGGTGACCATAATTAATGTCACTGAGGTATACACATGAAAATGGCTGAAGGGCCAAATGTTTTGTTATATATATTTTACCACAATAAAAAAAAAAAAATAGGAACTCCTGCTCAACAAAAAGCATCATAAAAAGTGTGAAAAAAAAAGTCAAATATCAAGAGATTATTTTTACAGTACATTAAAATGACAAAGGATTATTATTTCAAATATATAGAATTCTTATAAACCAGTAAGAAAAAGACTCTCACTTAACAGAAAAATGCACAAAAGAAATGAGTCGACATTCCACAGAAGAGGAAATATGACTGGCCAATAAAAATATATGACTGGCATTTTCTGTGGAAAAGATGCTTAACCTTACTAGTAATCAGGAAAATGTTTAAGAAAAAATGAGAAAAGAACATATACACACATATTATTATATTTGTGTATGTATAGCAACTATAATAATAATGCTAATAACTGCAGCAACAATAAGCCTGAAAATACTAAGTACTGACAAGGATGTGAACCAATCAGAATTCCTAGTACAGCTGCTGGGAAAGTAAACTGGTACAATCACTTAGGAAAATAATAATAATTTGACAAGGACTAAACATGCCTACACTTAGACAGATATTCCACTATGAGGTACATACTCCAGAGCAAGGGTCAGAAAACTAAGAATCTGTGCACCAAAGCCAGCCTGTCACCTGGTTTAGGAAAGGAAGCTTTACTGGAACACATGCATTCATGCCTTTGAACTTTGTAATGTTATGGTTGTGTATCAGTTTTGCTGGGCCATGATTCTCAGCAGTTTGGCAGCTATATAATGATTTAGTTAGGAGCTGTGGTGGCACAGTGGTTAAAGCACTCAGTTGCTAACCAAAAGGATAGTGGTTCAAACTCACTAGCTGCTCCATAGGAGAAAGATGAGGCAGTCTGCCTCTGCAAAGATTTATAGCCTTGGAAACCATATGGGGCAGTTTTACTCTGTCCTAAAGGGTTGCTATGAGTCGGACTCAACTCTATGACTTCTGGCTTGGTAATAATGTAGTTTAGTAGTTATTTAAGGATATAATCTGGCAGTTAGGTAATCATCCTCCATTTTGTGATGTGATGTCACAAATTATCCTCCATTGTACGTGCTGCAAATTCTGAACTTTTATGTTAATGAGGCAGGATTAGGGTGAGATGCATCTTGAGTCACAACCTTACTAAAGGTAATGACTGAGGTCACTACCTCTTCTGATGTGAAGAAGTTTCTTAAGGGTGTGGTCTACACCCAATATATATGGACACTCTTTCAAATTTCTCTCTTGCCCTGGATCCTGCATTCAGCTCATCATCATCTGACCTCCATTTCTTGGGATTTGTCAGCTTTTGTAGCCTGAGCAAGCATCTTGCTGTCTCACCTGCCTATCTTAGCTTTGTCAGCCTCTGCAGCCCATGAGCCTGCAAACTGCTGTCTGACTTGCTTATCTTGGATTTATCAGCCCTTGTAGCTACATGAATCAGGAGGAGCCTCTAGTCTGATGCCCAACCCCTGGAATTGAAATTTGCCAGCCTCTACAACTGCGAAAGCCATTTCTTTGAGAGAAATCAATCTCCTCATCTCTCTTTCTTTCTTTCTCCTTCTCTCTTTCTTTCTCTGGTTTTGCTTCTCTAGAGAACCCAGCCCAAGACAAATCTTTTCATTTATACATTGTCTGTGGCTACTTTTACACTGCAGCGGCAGAGTTGAGTAGTTATAATAGACACCATATGGTCCTCAAAGCCTAAAAAATTTACTATCTGGAACTTAACAGAAATCATTTTTTGACCTCTGCCTTAGAAAAATACTTGCACATGAGCACAACAGACACATATAAGAACACTCAGTTCAGTACTATCTCTAATACCAAAACTTAGAAACAATCCATCAATAAAACTCAAACTCACTGCCATCAAGTCGATTGTGACTCATAGCAATCCCTTTGGGTTTCCAAGGTGATAAATCTTTATGGAAGTAGATTGCCCAGTCTTCCTTCTGTGGAGTGGCTGGTGGGTTTGAACCACAAACCTTCTGGTTAGCTGTCAAATGCCTTAGGCACTGCACCACCAGAGCTCCTTGGTATAATAGACAATAGAGACAAGTAAAGAACCAATAGGAAAACTAATGAATAATATGTTCATGAAATGGAACATTAACAATCATGCAAAAGAACAAATGACAGCTACATGCAATTAAGAATAAATCTTACAGTAACATTGAGTGAAAAAAGTAAAAATAGAAAATATATGTGATACCATTCCACTTAGATATTGTTCAAAGGCATGATTATTGTTAAGTCAGGAGAAGTGTTAAGAACTAAAAGGAACACATGTATAACATCCACAGGATTTGAAATACTTTCAGGTTGGGTAGTTTCATGGGTGTTCACTTTAGTATGACACTTCATAACTTATATACTTGTTCTCTTCTCCCTGTACAGCAGCATATAATAGTCTCTTTTAAATGAGCCCGTGGAAGGACTATAGTATACTATCTAATGACACAGAGTTGGTAGCCAACCTGCTTGTTTCCAAACTCAACTCTATCACTTTCTAGCTGGGTGATCTTAAGCAATTTTGAGCCTCTATGAGTCTCAGCTTTCTTATCTGCAAAGTGGGGTCCACATTATATCCACACCAAATACCTTCTTCAATCACAAACACAGGCTCAGCACATGCTGGGCATCTCCAACCCTCCTCCCCTCACACCCAGTGCATCAGCAGGGCTTGCTTCCACAGCTACCCTCCAGAACCTTGCATGGATGAAGTAGGAGCCAGAGCCAGGGCACCCTGATATATACCAGCCCAGGGGTGGAAACATGTTCATAGTTGTTACAGGATGCAGACATGAAGCTGGCCTACAGTGGGCAGGGGTATGGCGTAACTGTCTCATGATTGTGATATTTCACTGAGAAACCTATATACACAGTTTCTAAAAGTAAAGTCACAAAAATATCAAGGCCAGGAGAGTTCCAGCAAGAACAGGCAGACAAGCTACACAGACTCTCTGCAACAAAGCAATGAGAAACCAACTGAAACCAATATAGAAGATGATCCTGGACACTGAGCTATGAAGGGAAGGATAAAGAAGTGAATTAAATGCCAACTAGTAGAAGAACCTGAATGAAACAGTAATTAAGGAGACAAATGGAGTTGCGGACTTTAAGCTATCCTGAGGGCACAGCCAACTTTAATATTTACTGATAGCAACCTAAGAATCAGCTCCCCTCACCAAGGCTGTTATGGGCAAGGACTGCATTGGTGCTTGATGACCAGAAAGTAGAACAGTGGGGAAGGGGACAGGTGGACCTGTGGACTGTTGGTGGCTGTCCTGAAGGTGCAGCCATTTTGGATATTTGTTGGAAGAGAATTTCCCTGGTATGATGAAAGATGAGAATATATCCATTCAAGAATTTCAACACACCCCAAACAGGATAGACCCCAAAAGAAAATCACCAAGACACATCATCACCAAACTCACTAAAATCAAAGACAAAGAAAGAATCCCGAAAGCAGCATGGGAAAAATGAAAAGTTACCTAAAAAGGGCAAACAATAAGACTGAGCTCTGATTTCTCACAGAAACCATGTAGGTGAGCAGGCAATGGAGTGATATATATAAAACCCTGAAAGAAAAAAAAATCTCCAACCAAAAATTATATACCCAGCAAAACTGTCTATCAAATATGAGGGTGAAATTAGGAGATTTCCAGATAAGCAGAAATTAAGGGAATTTGTTAAAACCAGATCAACTTTACAAAAGATGCTAAAGGGAGTCCTTCAGACAGAGAACCAACAACAGCATGACTAACACACATGATGACATAACCCAGAAACTAACCCAGTTATAGAAGTATCCAAAGAAAAATAAGCTTATAAGACTATAAACAGGGAACCAGAGACATCAACTGGTAAATGAGGACAACTAAAAACCAAAAAGAAGGAATAAATAATGTAGTTACAGAACTTCTAAATAGTGAGGAAGTCAAGACAATTGCAAGACAGAACAGACTATTTTAAATTTGGGAAGAAAATTGTAAATTACAGGGTAACCTCAAAGAAAAATAATTAATCTTCCTATCAAAATAAAAAAGAGGACAAGAACAAATACTTACCAAATACTTAAACAATAGCAATGAAGGAGATGGTAACACAACTCATAAACAAAATGACCTCAGCACAGAAAATTATATGGAACAAAAGAAATCAGCAACACCAGAAAAAAAAATGACATTAATAAATTCATACTTGCCAATAATTACATTGAATGTAAATGGAGTAAATGTACCACTCAAGAGACATAAAGTTGAAGAGTGGACAAAAAACCATGATTCATCAATATGTGGTCTACAAGAGATTCATCTTGGACACAAAGACAAAAATAGACTAAAAATCAAAGGTCAGAAAAAGATATACCAAGCAAATGGCAACCAAAAGAGAACAGTACTGGTAATAAACTCTAGCACCTCAACATCAGAAAGACAAACAATCCAACTAAAAAAATGGACAGAAAATATGAACGGACACCTCACCAAAGAAGGTATCCAGACAGCCAACAAACACATCAAGAAATGTTCGTGATCATTAGCCATTAAACAAAAAACAAAAGAAAACAAATTCACTGCCGTCGACTTGATTTGACTCATGGCAACCCCTCCTTGGGTTTCCAAGGTAGTTTCTCTATAGAAGTAGATTGCTCAATCTTCCTTCCGAGGAGTGGCTGGTGGATTTGAACTGTCAGCCTTCTGGTTAGCAGTCAAATGCCTTAGGTACTATACTACCAGAGTTCCCCATTAGCCATGACCAAACCAAATCAAACTCACTGCTGTGGAGTTGGATCTGACTCATAGCGACCCCTCCTTGGGTTTCCCAGGCAGTACCACTACAGAAATAGATTGCCCAATCTTCTTTCCAAGGAGTAGCTGGTGGATTTGAATCACCAGCATTCTGGTTAGCAGTCAAATGCCTTAGGCACTATGCCACCAGAGCTCCCCATTAGCCATCAGAGAGATGCAAATCAAAACAACTATGAGACACCATCTCACCCCAGCATTAACAGCAAAGTTCAACAAGACAGAAAATAACAATGCTGGTGAAGATGTGGAGAGATTAGAACTCTCATACACTGTGGTAGGACTGTAAAATTATACAACCACTGTGGAAATCAATATGGCAATTCCTTAAAAAGTTGAAAATAGAAATACCATTTGATCCAGTAATCCCACTCCTTTTATGTCCTAAAGAAGTGAGAGGCAGGACACGGACAGATATATGCACACCCATGTTCACTGCAGCACTATTCACAATAGCAAAGAGATGGAAACAACCTAAGTACCCATCAACCAAGAAACAGATGAACTGTGGTATGTACACAGAATGGAATACTATACAACCCTAAAGAATAATGTAGAATCTGCAAAACACTGACTGCATAACGTGGATAAACTTGGGACATATTATGCTGAGTGAAGTCAATCACAGAAGGCCAAATATTGTATTAGTCCACTATTGTAAAAAGTCAAGAAAAGGTTTATATATACAAGGGAACTTTCTTGGTTACCAGGGATGGGAGGGGAAGGGAGGCTAAATTCTTAGGTTGAAAAAATATATATACACACACACACAGAGATACATCCATACACACACACACACCAAAGATTATTAGTGGTACCAGGGGTAGAAGGGAGGTGGGAAAAGGGAAGTTTTGTTTGCAGGGCACTGAGTTTATGATAACAGTGATGGAATATTTAGGAAAAAGATAGCAATAAGCATGGCACAACATGAAAAATGTCATCAATGTTCCTGAGCTGTAAATGGGGAAGTGTTTAAATTGGCAAATGTCTTGTTGTGTATGTTTTCACCACAATAAAAGTGGGAAAAAAAAAAAAAAAAAAAACTAGAGGCCAACTTCCACTTCAGCAGTACTTGAAGCTGCCACATTTTGGGTCAAAGGGAAAGATGTATAGATTTTTGGCCTTTCCACATAAAGAAGCATCCTGGCCCTGGCCTTACTCTGATTCAGTTTTAAGGTCTTTCTCATAAGGTACACAGAGTGCAGCGCATGGGGAACATATGGGCTTTGAGGTAAACTGGATGAGATTCTTTCAGTTAACACAGGTGGGAGCAGGACTTTGTTACTGAACTCCCCAAGCCCCAGTTTGGTCATCTGTGAAACAGGAGTAACAATGCAGACCTCACAAGGTTGTTCAAAGGACTAAATGAGATTTTATATGCAAAGTACTGGCTCCAGTTAGGTTCTCAATAAATGTGTCTCCAATCTAAAATACCGGTGACATGGGGGCCAAAATGCAAAGACCGTGAACCTGGAAGCACATCTTGAAACAACTAGGCAGCCGAGATGTTAAGCACCCTTATGACATTTACCAAGTTGTTTTTCAATACTATTTCCCTAATTATTATGGTCCCTGGACCACCATTCTGCAGGACACAAATATGTGTTCTTTTGGTGGAGTGGTGAGAAGAAAGGGTTCTGTTACCTAATAATGTATTCACTTTAAACAGAGTGGTAGAGGAAGGGAAGGATAGGTTTGGGGCCTAATTTTCATTGTCCCCCAAGTCTAGCACATAATACCAAACCAAAAAACCAAACCCACTGCTGTCAAGTCAATTCTGACTCATAGTGACCCTCACTGGGTTTCCAAGGCTATAAATTTTTTTTTCACTTTTACTGTGGTGAAAACATACACGATGTTACGTTTGCCAACATAACAACTTCCCCATTTACAGCTCAGGAACACTGATGACATTTTTCATGTTTTGACACGACTATGACTGTCCCTATCCAAAACATTCCACCACCATTAGCATAAGCTCAATGCCCTGGAAACAAAAGCTTCCCTCCTTGCTGTCCCTCCCACCCATGGTAACCACTAGTAATCTTTGAGGGGTGTGTGTGTGTGTGTGTATACATATATATATATATATTCCCCCTCCACCAGCCTATCTAGGAATTTAGCCTCCCTGCCCCTCCCCTCCCTGGTAACCAACAAAGAAAGTTTCCTTCCATTTATAAACTTTTCCCAAGGTTGTAAATCTTTACAGAAGTAGATTGCCTCATCTTCCTCCTATGGAGCAGCTGGTGGGTTTGAACCGCCAACCATGTGATTAGCAGCCACATGCCTTACCCACTACACCACCAGAGCTACTTAGCACATCATAGGTACTCAGTAAACAGTGATGGAAATATGGAAAGAAAGATGAGAAGATCAGAAGGAAACTGTCTTACTAGACAATCAGTACAGGGAAATGATGTGAGGGAGAAAAGGTTTCCATTCCTCTTTGATTTGCTGTATCGGGTTAAGAAAGAGCCATGGTGGGTACAGCGGATAAAGCATTTGGCTGATAACTGAAAGATCAGCAGTTTGAACCCAACAGTCCCTCCATAGAAGAAAGATGGGGTAGTCTGCTCCCATAAAGATTACAGCCGTAGAAACCCCATGGGGCAGCTCTACCCTGTCCTATAGGGTTGCTATGAGTGAGAATGCCTCATGTGACAACAGTGGGTTTTTATTGGGTTAAGGCAGAGGAGCGCTCCACCTCAGATTTCTCTTTAGTTTTCCCTCCCCTAGAACTCAAAATGCCTTGTGTCTATCAGCTTGCTCTCTGATTATACCCCTCCAAAGCTGCCAACACTATGTCTACTGCACAAGAAGATATTAGGGTGGCTTAAGGGATGTGACTGCAATCACATCATTAGCTGAGAGAGGCCAGTATCTGAAATTGAGGTTCCCTTGAGCCAATTCCAAAGTCTCCACTGCTCTAAAAATACCATAGAACTTCATTTTGCACAACCTTTATAACTCCAATGTTTACTTATCTAAAAAAAAAAAAAAAAAAGAACAATGAAAATACAATAAAGTAAGCCATAATTGAGTTTATATGAAAAAGGGGGAAAAATACACTTTTGCCTTAGCCAACATTTAGAAGAGAGATTTCCAATAGCTACTGGAGTCAGAATCTAATCCAGATTTCAAAATGTCTAAAGCATAAAAGGTAAATAGAATGAAAATATAATTATATATGTATGATGTACAGAGAACACTCAATTATTTAAATAGGGACTAGCCAGATGTTTAGAATCTACTGCGTCTTATCCCCAAACATGGAAAATATGAGTTCCTGGCAGGTTTGAAAAAATTTGTGACCTTAAGCTCTTTTCCACACTATGGGGAAAAAACAAAAAAAAAATGACAAAGTTGTGCTCTATAAAGCAGTTTAGGGTTTCATGGCTATGAAAACTGTCTCCAAGCTATATAAAAATATGAATTGGCTTATACCCAAAAGTCTTGAACTTTTTTTTTTTTTTTTTAATAATTCCATGCTCCATCTCAAGCAAGGGCTTAGCGTAACTCTTTCAACAAAAACAGAATCTCTCCACAGACAACTTGGCCTGTTCTATTTCTCCTGTGATTTTATTTTTCTATTTATCATTTTCCAGGTTGTCTCTAATCAGATTTTAAAGGCAGGTTCTCTGATCCCTTTCCTTTCTCAGTAATCCTGTATACAGGATGTGCAACACCCCTTCATGACTACAGACCTTCCACAGGCTGTATCATGCGTGTGAAAAGACAAACAGCAGACGTCTGCTGAAAATGCTTGGCCCCAGTGTGTTGTGGAAGAGTTTCTCTGCCGAGAAGGACATTAAAAAATGTATACTTAGACATATGGTCCTAGGCTTTCTCTTTAGGGTAGAATAAGCACAAATCACAAAACAGGGAATATTGATGGGTGACTTTCAAAAGCACCCATACACTTGTTGTTGTTGTTGTTATGTGCCGTCGAGTCAGCCCTGACTCATAGCGACCCCTCCTTGGGTTTCCAAGGCAGTATCACTACGGAAGTAGGATTGCCCAACCTTCCTTCCAAGGAGTGGCTGATGCGTTTGAACCGCCAGCCATCTGGTGAGCAGTCAAGTGCCTTAGCCACTATGCTACCAGAGCTCCCACCCATACACTAGGACTCTGGATTGGTCACCCAGACCTGCTTTCAGTGAAGACTGCGAACCCATACTGGTTGATAATATGTGATATTTTCCCAAGATTCATAACACGAAGATCAGTCTGCATGGGAAAGCCCTCTTGGCAGTTGCTTTTGCAAGCAAGGAGTAGTTCTGGTTTTCATTATAGACCAATACTCTAAGGTGGCACACAGTATTGGAATATTGTACTGAGCACAGAGTTAAGTCTCAACTTAAGTTCTAATTCTAGCTTTGCTACTAACCTCACTCACTCACTCACTCACTGCCAGCAAGTCGGATCCAACTCATAGTGACCCCTCCTTGGGTTTCCAAGGCAGTATCACTATGGAAGAAGATTGCCCAACCTTCCTTCTGAGGAGTGGCTGATAGGTTTGAACCACCAGTCTTCTGCTTAGCATTCAGATGCCTTAGGCACTATACCACCAGAGCGCCTATATATAATCTGGGGGAAAATCACTTAATTCTCTGGGTTCCCAAGAGTATCAATGAAGAGCTTGGGTTCTGAGTCAGATGGGCCTGGGTTTTGAATGCTGGCTTTACCCCTGACAGCCAATACTGCCTTGGACAAAGTAATATTCTGTGCATCAGGCTACTTACTCATTCATCAACAAAAAATAATAATTGTACCACACAAAACCACATGGGATGCTTGTAAGTGAACAAGGTCTCATAAAGCACAAAGCACAGGGCCTGGCACATTCTCAGTGTCAATAAATGTTGGCTGCTGTCAGTATTATTGAAGCAGGGGCAATTGATAGAGGCTAAGGTTTAACACTCCTCCTCTTCCTCCTCCCTTTTGGGCTGAGAAAAGAAATGGGCATGATGAATATAAATTTTTGATCATCAGATAAATGCAACAGTGGGAAAGAAAATGCTAAGCACTTTGCTATGTTTTAAAACAAGGGAAAATGGGAAACAACTGTTTGGAGACCAATTCAAAAATGAATAAAATTTATGTCCTATTAACTGTCTATAAATAAGGACCTCTGGTGGCATAGTGCCTAAGTCATTTGACTACTAACCAGAAGGTTGGCAGTTCAAACCCACCAGCCACTCCATGGAAGGAAGAATTTATTTCCATAAAGATTTACTGCCTTAGAAACCCAAAGGGGGGTCACTAGGAGTTGGAATCGACTCGATGGCAGTGAGTTTGGTTTTTGGTTTGGTCCATAAATAACTCTACAGTGGGTGCTTGAGAATATGGACTGTTTCTACTGTGCAGGTCAGGATTCTGCAGGTCCCTACCACTAGCTAGTAATCCATAGGCATCTAAACAACCATAGTATCCCCTGCTGTTGACAACTTTCAACACAATACAGTCAAAAACACACAAGTTTAAGAAATACTGATATTTTTCAATGCATTTAGAGAAGCAACCCAAACCATGTAATCATAGAAATGATGGCTGAAATTGGAATTTTCCATTACTACCAGAGCTCCTATTAACAGTAACAGCTATACACAATTGTTCAAGGACAGCTCTTTCATTTTAATTACTTAGCAAATTCTCTGTGTAAATGAAATTTTCAAATCTTTATAGCAATTTTCTTCCCTGATACCTCTTTATCAACCCCCTAACATGTTCATTTAACGAAACTGTTTACCATGTAATTACAGGTAGTCCCCAACCTACAATGGGGTTCTGGGAGTTTTGTTCTGATGATTTTGTCCTAAGTCAGTTCTGACCTAAGTCAAATACCTCTATTTTTATTATTACTGTCTTTTATTATCAGTATTTTTATAAATCCAATCTTTGAATATCTGACGATAATATCAGCAAATTATGCAATGCAACACTGTATGTTGCACATGTTACTAATGATAAAATGTAAAAAAAAAAAAAAAAGACATACAGTCATAACTGCAGTTCATAGGGACTACATGTGTTTCTAAAATAGGTAAGAGGTTTTACCTAAATTAACATTATCTTGAATAGCTGGATGGCAAGCAAAGAGCTACTAGTTTTTTCCTACTCCTAGTTACATGGGTTCCTCAGCCAAACTCTCATCTCACTACTTAAAGTTTTCATGACTAGAGAATTTTCCCTAAGCATCCTCCTGCTCTTTCTGCTTCTTGTGTCTTCTTGTGTTCTTTTCGCTCCACCAAAGAAAATGTGAATCTAACCTCCATGCTATGCAGACTGTGGTCCTTGGACTAGTAGCACTGACATCACCTGGAGGCTTGTTGTTGTGTGCCTTTGAGTTGATTCCAACTCATAGCAACCCATGTGACACAGTAGAACTGCTTCCTAGGGTTTCCTGGGCTGTAATCTTTATGGGAAAGAGCTCTGGTGGTGTACTGGTTAAAGTATTTGGCTGCTAACCAAAAGGTCAGCAGGTGGAACCCACAGCTATTCTAAGGGAGAAAGATGGGGCAGTCTGCTTCCATAAAGATTTACAGCCTTGGAAACCAAATGGGGGCAGTTCTACTTTGTCCAAAAAAAAAGAGTTGCTATGGGTCAGAATTGACGCAAAGGCAGTGGGTTTGGTTTGGTGGGATCTTTACAGGAGCAGACCGTCAGGTCTTTCACCCACAGAGCTACTGGATGGGTTCAAATTACCCATCTTTCGGTTAATAGCCAAGCACTTAATTGTTGCATTACCAGTGTTCCACCTCAGACCTGTGGAAGCAGAATGTGGATTTTAACCAAATCCATAGGTGATCCGTAGACGAATGAAGGTTTGAGAAGCACTGCTATGGACTGCAGAAAAGGAGTTGCGGTCTTATTATTGCTTTAAGAAAAGGTCATTTCGTAATCTAAAGGAGGAGAAGGAAAACGTTATGAAGCTAGTACAGTAGCATATATTAAAAAATAAATAAATAAAACCTCACTGCATTGAGTTGATTCCGACTCATAGTGACCCCCTTTGGGTTTCCGAGGCAGTAAATCTTTACTGAAGTAGATTGCCCCGTCTTCCTTCCAGGGAATGGCTGGTGGGTTTGAACCACCAGCCTTCTGTTTAGTAGTCAAATGCCTTAGGCACTACACCACCAGAGCTCCTTACTACTGTAGCATGTTGTTGTTGTCATTATGTGCCGTGGAGTTGGACCCGACTCATAGTGATCCCTCCTTGGGTTTCCAAGGCAGTATCACTACGTAAGTAGATTGCCCCATCTTCTTTCCGACGAATGGCTGGTGGGTTGAAACGCCAGCCTTCTGGTTAGCAGTCAAGTGTCTCAGGCACTGTGCTACCAGAGCTCCTCTACTGTAGCACAGTTCTAAGCAAACTGAAAAGCAAGTTTGTGTGATTAATAAAGTCTTAGTAAACTGTGAGTAGTGCTACTCACTGTTTCTGAAGAGAAACATCTAAAAAGTCAGTATATGGCTTTACATTTCTATTTTATTCATGTCATTTCCATAGGCATTCATGAGCGCTCAGTGGAATTTTAACACGTGGGGTTACCAGGAGTCAGAATCAATGGCAACAGGTTTGGTTCGGTTTATGGCTATGTTTATTATGGTCAGGGATTTTCTAAAGAGCAATATATAAAAGATTCAGGTGGTCTTCCATGGTAACCATGATAGCTGAAGCTTCTGAGGTGCAGCAACAGATAGGATAAGTTCACAGATTGGAAAAGTTAAGGAGAATTACAGATTTTCAGGAAGAAATAAATGAATAATTTGACGGTGAAGGTCTTGGAGATTAAATGGGAATTAAAAGTTAAATCATACTTCAAATTAAGAACCCTGTCTTTGGTGTCAGGCAGATAACCTTGAATCCCATTCCAGTCTGGTCCTTCACTAGCTTGGGGGAAGGGTGGTCATGCTGTGTTCAGGGCAGCTGGGGGATGCTGGCAGGTTACTCTTTTCTCTAGACCTCAGTTTCCACTGTTTTTAAGAGCTGCTACTAAAACAAATATCCCCCTGAGCCATGGTAAGGTTAAACACATAATGCATGTCAGATACTGAGCAAGCTCCATTCCCATCCTGTTCTTACTATTAATATACAAATCCCAGTGGCAACTCTCCCCAGAACACAATGGAAAGAAATGGAACTAGAGCAACAGACAAAAAGTAACATTAAGCTTAGCTGTATCATATACAAATAAACATTTTAACCAGAGGAATGTCTTACCTTGACACTTCAAGGGCTAACCTTTTGATTGAAAATAAACCACTCTGAAAGAATAACCCTAGATTTTGCTTCCCGCTGGCATATGCATTTTACAGAGACAGTCAATAGTTAACAATAGAATAGTTAACAACATCATCAGTGGAAAGGAATCAGAAGGATAATCTCCTTTGTTTCTCCTCACAAGAGGATACACTGAGGCTGAAAGAAGCTGACTACATCTCACCCAATCCACAGCAGAGACAGCAGCACCACAAGTGATAAAACCTAGGCACCAAACTCGCCATTCACTGCTCTTTCACAATCTTTCCCTTTTATTCCCTTACACCAGTCTCAGTTTGGTCATTGAACTGTAGAAGGATCCCGTTACCACATAATTAGCATCGGGGCATGTGCAACAGCTGCCATGAGCCAGACTTCCATGCTGGAGTCAAACATCTGTGGCCCAGATGTATTCCCTCCACCACATGCCACCGATAGTGCAGCTGCCCCAACCCCACACCATACCCCAGTGGCTCCAAGGCTGTAGTTGTTGGAACAGATGATTGTTTCCAACAGGATGAAGTAACTCTTCCCTCTGAGAGGACTTCTTAATGAACACCTTCAGCGACTGTTTAAAGATTTAGCCTTCTTCCACCTGGGAGCTTAAGGACTTTGAAAAGGGTTAGAGGAACTCTCCCCCAACAATAACAGCAAAGTGGATAAAAGTCAAGAATGAAGGGGCCACTTAGGAACCTGGAAAAGGTAATGATAAGTCACAGGAGATGTGTATTCTCATTGGATAAGCCAAAGCAAAACTAGAAAGAAGGGAAGGGTTCTTTTGCAGATACCATCGCTGAAGGAATATGTTATATCATGAGAAATAAGATCTCTTGATACCAATCTTGAATAATATCAATTTGAGGTCATTTTTATTTTATCTGGATAACGTTGTACACATTTTTAATAACAAAAGTTTTCCTTAGCAAAGATTCAGAACCCATGTATGCATTCATGAGCCTCTAGATACATTTCATATGTTTTAAGATCTTTTTCAAATCTTTAAACCAGTGAAAGAGAATAGAATTTTCTCCTTTTTAAATAAGGACTTGCAAAGTGCTTTTTTTCATCCCTGGGTATTTACTTTGTTTTACAATTCATTTGAGGCTTTTAAAGTGGGGAAGAGGGGAGAAAAATGGCTTTCAAATTTGAGTCTGGAACTGAGCTCACCTATCAAGTCCAACGGGGACATAAAGAAAATATCTAACAGTGCAGACACTGCCAGTGGCCGGAACAAAAGCATTATTGAATGGAAGAAGAATTTAAATCGAAGAGAGCCCTGAAGTAGTATCTTACTAACTCCACGTCCTGCTGGCATTTTTCCTAATAAAATGAACTATTAGTCCAGAGTTACATAAATTTAAGCCTACTAGGGCTCTCCACAAGTGACAGGGAGGCCAATGGCCCTCTCAAAACCACACATCTGTACACTGTTTAAAATGCATGACTGTCCCTCTCATCATCGTTCAGGTCCTTAGCTGTGAACCAGGAGGCCTTTTCTGTACAAAAACAATGGCAACAAAGGCCTGCAAGATAAGTGGGATTTTTTGGGATTTTTTGCTATATTTTTGAAAAGTTAAGGAGCTCTGGTGGCACAGTGGTTAAAAGCATTCACCTGCTAACCAAAAGGTCAGCAATTCAAACCCAACAGCTACTCTACGGAAGAAAGATGAAGCAGTTTGCTTCCGTTTAAATATTTACATCCCTGGAAGCTCTATGGGGCAGTTCTACTCTTTCCTGTAGGGTGGCTGAGAATCAGAATTGACTTGATGGCAGTGGGTTTGGGCTTTTTTTTTTTTTGGTTTGAAGGGTTGATTTCTTGAACATGACTGCTAACCAGAAGGCTGGTGGTTCAAACCCACCAGCCACTCCTAGGAAGGAAAGTTGGGCAATCTACTTCCGTAGTGATACTGCTTCAGAAACCCAAGGAGGGGTCGCTATGAGTCGGGCCTGACTCAATGGTACATAACAACAACAACAACAACAAAAAGGAAAATAAGAGTAAGGGAAGAAAAAATTACAGTCAGGATGGTTTTAGAAAGGAGGAAACAATAAACATAGGGTGGGTTTACAGTTTACAATGTCTAGGAAGAGAATCCTCATTTATTCCTCAATAGCTTTTAAATCATCTTATAAAAGGACAGAGAAAACACTGTTATTATAAGAATTACTGAGTTCCAGTGTGGGAGATTACTTAAGATCCTGAGTCTTGGATTCAAGCAAGGCCTGGTTCTACCACATACTGTTTAATCTCTGGTAAGTTTTATACACACACACACACACACAGAGACATATACATACACAATATATTAACACAATATAATAACTAAATATCATAATACTATGAACTCAGCAAATGTTAGTGTATTAACATTATGTTGTTGTTGTTTTTGTTAGGTTCTGTCAAGTCGGCTCCAACTCATACCAACCCTATGCACAACAGAACGAAACATTGCCCGGTCCCATGCCAGCCTCACAATCCTTGCTATACCTGAGCCTACTGTTGCAGCCACTGTGTCTATCCACCTTGTTGAGGGTCTTCTCGTTTTTCACTGACCCTCCAGTTTACTAAGCATGATATCTTTCTCCAAGGAATGGTCCCTTCTGACAACATGACCAAAGTAGATGAGATGAAGTCTGGCCATTCTTGCCTCCAAGACCATTCTGGCTGTACTTCTTCCAGGACAGATTTGTTTGTTCTTCTGGCAGTCCATGGTACTTCCAGTGTTCTTCGCCAACACACAACTCAAAAGCATCAACTTTTCTTAGGTCTTCCTTATTCATTGTCCAGCTTTCACATGTATATGAGGTGACTGAAAATACCATGGCTTGGGTTAGGCGCACCTTAGTCTTCAAAGAGACATCTTTGCTCTTGAGCACTTTAAAGTCTTTTGCAGCAGATTTCCCCAGTGCAATACATCGTCTGAATTCTTTTTTGTACAGTGACTCTGTGTATGCCTTCCATCTTCTTTTGATGTTTCTTGTATCATTCAATATTTTGTCCATGGAATCTTTCAATATTCTAACTTGAGGCTTGAATTTTTTTTTTTTTTTTTCAGTTCTTTCAGCTTGAGAAATGCCAAGAGTGTGCTTCCCTTTTGGTTTTCTAACTCCAGGTCTTTGCACATTTCATTACAATAATCGACTTTGTCTTCTCAAGCTGCTCTTTGAAGTCTTCTATTCAGCTCTTTTATCTTGTCACTTCTTCCCTTTGCTTTAGCTACTCTCCATTCAAGAGCAAGTTCCAGAGTCTTTTCTGGAATCCATTTTGGTCTTTTCTTCCTTTCCTGTCTTTTGAATGACCTTTTGCTTTCTTCATGGATGATGTTCTTGTTGTCATCCCAGAATTTATCTGGTTTTCAGTCAATGGTGGTCAGTGTGTCAAATGTATTCTTTAGATGGTCTCTAAATTCAAGTGGGATATAATCAAGGTCATATTTTTGGCTCTAGTGGACTTGTTTTAATTGCCTTTAGCTTCAACATGAACTTGCATATGAGCAATTGATGGTCTATTCCACAGTCAGCTCCTGGCCTTGTTTTGGCTGAAGATATTGAGCTTCTCCATCACCTCTTTTCCCAGATGTAGTCAATCTGATTCCTGTGTACTCCACCTGGCAAAGTGCATGTGTATAGCCACCATTTATGGTACTAAAAAAAGGCATTTACAATGAATAAGCTGTTGGTCTTGCAAAATTCTATCATGAGATTTCCAGTGTCATTTCTATCACAAGGCCATATTTTCCAACTACTGTTGATTCTTCTTTGTTTCCAACTTTTGCATTCCAATAACCAGTAATAATCACATCTTGATTGCATGTGTGGTCAATTTTAGACTGCAGAAGTTACTAAAACCCTTCAATTTCCTTGTCTTTGGCTTTGGTGGTTGGTGTGTAAATCTGAATAATAGAATAATAGCACTATTAAATGGTTTTTCTTATATGTGTATGAATATTATCCGATCACTGACAGCACTGTACTTCAGGATAGATCTTGAAACAATGCCATTCCTCTGCAATTTGTCACTCCCAGTATACCAGATCAATGATTATCCGATTCAAAATAGCCAAAACCAGTCCATTTCAGCTCACTAATCCCTAGGATAGTGATCATTATACCATTTCATTTTTGACAACTTCCAGTTTTCCTACATTCATACTTCATACATTCCATGTTCCAATTATTAATAGATGTTTGCAGCTGTTTCTTCCCATTTTGAGTCATGCCACATCAGCAAAAGGAGGTCCCAAAAGCTTTACTCTACCACGTCATTAAGGTCAACTCTAGTTTGAGGAGGCAGCTCTTCCCCAGTCATATTTTGAGTGCCTTCTGATCTGAGGGGCTCATCTTCCAGCACTATATTGGACAATGTTTCAGGTTTATTCAATAAGTTTTTCAGTACTGTATCAGACAAGTTTCACTGCTATTCATAAGGTTTTCACTGGACAATTCTTTGATAAGTGGATAACCCCTTCCTTCTTACTAGTCAGTCTTAGTCTGGAAGCTCCACTGAAACCTGTCCACCATGGGTGACCTGCAGGTATTCGAATACCAGTGGCATAGCCTCCAGCCTCACAGCAACATGAAAGCCACCACAGTACAACAAACTGACAGATGAGGGGTGGTGTTATAATTGGTATTAAAAGGGAAAGCACCTGATTACACTGGTAAAGATCATTTAGCAACTTATCCAATGAACTCCAGGCGGAGCACAATGTATATACTTCTTCACTCAAAAGGCTTTTTCTTTATTTTTTAAGAAACTTTTTTAAAGATGTGACACAATCTCCCATCATTCTAACCCAACTGCTGTGCTACAAAGAATCCTTCCTTCATTAGGGTCCACTCAGGGAGTTAGCACAAGTTGCCATCCGTTTCTGCCACAGTCACCACAGGCAACAATCTCTCAGCTCCCTTTTCCTGAGCATTTACTCAGTGTGTCAAGCATATAAGGAGCTCTGGTGGCACAGTGGTTAAGTGCTTGGATATTAACTGAAAGATCAGCAGTTCAAACCTACCAGCTTCTCTGTGGGAGAAATATGTGGCCATCTGCTTCTGTAAAGATTACAGAAACTCTATGGAGCAGTCCTACTCTGTCCTGTAGGGTCACTTTGAGTCTCATAGTACGACTCATAGTATGATGGCAACAGAGTTAAGTGTATGCTTGGGCATCAGGGATGCAAACACAAAAGAAGCAAGCATAAATTGTAGTCCCAGGCCTTGAGACATTCTTAATCAAGAGGAGCTAACAAATATGGAAACCACTAATCACAGAAGATAGTATAACAGATACTGTACAAAATGCAGAAGTCTGTACATTTATGAAAATTTGAAATTACTTTAAAAAATAATATTAACAGGAAATTATAAAGGCAATACTTTTCTTTGTATTGATAATTTGTATTCCATTCATTCATTCAAAAAAATATTTAATGAACAACTACTATGTGCCAACCACAGTACTAGGCATTGGAGTGTAACATTGAGCAAAGAGACAAAGTACATGCCTTCATGGAACTTCACAGTTCTTCATGGAACAATAAGGGGTGGCAATCAGTGAGCAAATAAAAATAGTAAATGCTTCACAGATAAATAAAACATGAACACTGAAAGAGACTAGAGAGTGAAATGGGTTGGTGGTATTACTGTCACACAGAGTAGTCAGAGCAGACCTCCTGTTAACATGACATTTGAGCAAAAATCTGAAGGAAGTAAGGCATCTGGAAGATACCTTCACAGAATAATACTTTATTTCCCCATAGCTGTCATGAACATTCTTTAGGATCTATAAGATTTTTATTTTTTTCTTTTTAATTTTCACATTGAAAGGGGCACATTTTAATAAAGAAAAAGACATTTTAGAACAGAAAGACAGCCGAAAAGATGGGAGATCAGAGGCAGAGGAAGGTACTGAAATGATCCAAGGAGAAAGGATGATGTGGACCTAGAGTGTTGCCCATCCTTCACTTTCTGGCAAGATGGCAGACCAGATAACTACAAATAACTGAAAAGCTGGAGAAAATATAACAAATACCATTTTGTATGCATAGATGACGTTGCATAAAAGTAAGAAATATCCAAAGACTAAGGCAAGGCTGTAAATCTTTACAGAAGCAGACTGCCTCATCTTTCTCCCACTGAGTGGCTGGGGGGGTTCCAACCCACTTTCCAGTTAGTAGCCAAGTGCTTAACCCCTGTGTCACCAGGGCTTCTTAATGGAGTCCCTGGGAGACACAAATGATTAATTAAGTGCATGGGTACTAAGTGAAGTTTGGCGGTTCAACCTCACAAAGAAGAGCCTCAGCAGAAAGGGCTGGTGATCTGCTTCTGAAGAGTCATAGCTACAAAAGCCCTATGAAGGGCAGTTCTCCTCTGCAACACATGGGGTAGCCATGAGTTCGAATTGAATAAAAGTAAAAACCAGATTGATAAAAACACTACCAAGGTAAGGGGGAGGGAGTTTGGGTGAACAGCCCTGGAAGTAGGGCAGGAGAAAAGGCCCCAGACAAATTAGAACTGAGGTCCTTATACAGAACTAGACCAACAAAATGGTGGAAACTAGCACAGACAGAAGAAAGCTTGAGCTCTGTGCTCAGAGCAAGAAAATCATAACTTCTCCAAAGAAATAGTAACTATGGATCCATCCTCACATGAGCTTGGGGCTCATTTTACAGTATCTAAAAGTCTATGCCTTGGTTCTCTAGCCCTGCTATAACAGAAATACCACAGTGCCTGGCTTTAACAAACAAATTTATTCTCTTACAGTTTAGGAGGCTAGAAGTCTGAATTTAGAGTGCTGGTTCTAGGGGAAGACTAGACTAGAAGTCCAAGTTCAGCATGCCGGCGCTAGGGGAAGACAAAGCTAGACGTCTGGGTTTTGAGTGTGCTGGCTCCAGGGGAAGACTTTCTCTCTCTGGATTCTGGATGGAGGCCCAGAATCAACATTGAGCTTCAGTTCTGCCTTCCAGGCCCACTGAGGCAAGCTGAAGGCTTCTCCTGACTCATGCAGCTGCAGGGACTCCTTCCAGGCCCACTGGAGCAAGCTGGAGGCCTCTCCTAATTCACACAGCTGCAGGGGCTGACGAATCCAAGAGCAGCAGGCAACATGGCAGGCCACTGGTTCAAATGCAGAAACCAGAAATGATGAGCCAAAGGCAGGATCCTAAATGAGCAAAAAGCTAGAGACCTTTCCCAAAACTTCTCCATATACACTGGAAGCAGGCCAGGCCCCCAAAACAACTCACCTTCAACCAGTTAGCTGCTCCCAGCAGATTCCACCAAGGAAGTGATTATACCACATCCAATCTCATTATGAGGAATAACTATATTATTCCTACTAACAACTACTACAAGCCGCTCAAAATCACAGCCCAGACAAGTTGACACACAACCTTAACTACTATAGTCCGGGAACCCCCCAAATGGAAAAATAAAAATAAAAACAATCCCAAGGTGAGGCCTGGCAGAACAAACACAAAGGTGCCATGGAAGGACAGTCCTTCAATCCAGACCATACACGTTTCCCACAAGTCAAACAAAATTCAGAGGGATAATGACTTAAAAAGTCCCAAAACATTTTAATGATATCAATCTTAGACTCAGGGAAGCAAGACATGTCCAAGCAAGATAAGTAAAATTAAATCCACACCCAAGCACATAAAGTAAAACTACAAAATACCAAACACAAAGAGAAGATTTTAAAAGCAACCAGAGAGAAGGAACAGATTAACGACAAAAGAACGAAGATTACAATGACAACAGACTTCTCAAGGAATGACCAAAAAGAAAACATCCAGTTGCAGTACATTTAATTTGAACTCATAACTACCCCGTGTGTTGCAGAGGAGAACTGCCCTCCAAAGGGTTTTCGTAGCTATGACCCTTCAGAAGTAGATCACCAGGCCTTTCTGCTGAAGTTCTTCTGGGTGAGGTCGAACCCCCAAACTCACTTAGTACCCATGCACTTAATTAATCATTTGTGTCCCTCAGGGCACAGGGGTTAAGCACTTGGCTACTAACTGAAAGGTGGGTTGGAACCCCCCCAGCCACTCAGTGGGAGAAAGATGAAGCAATCTGCTTCTGTAAAGATTTACAGCCTTGGAAACACTACGGGACAGTTCGCCTCTGTTTTACAGGGTCAATATGACTCAGAATCAACTCGAAGGCAGTGGGTTTAAGGACTCCAATGAACAGTATTATTTCAACAACAATGGCTTGAAAAAACTAAGAGAAAATAATTCTTAACCTAGAGTTGCACTCCCAGTTAATTTGCCATTCAGGAATGAGGATGAAATAAAGGTATCTTCAGAAAAACAAGCCAGTTGACAAAATGTTGGTAATTTAAATCAGCCACAGTAAGAGTATTTATACTATGGAAATTGGCAAACATTAAAACTAAAGCTTTTTCACCTTCAGAGACCAATGACTTGCAGGAACGTCAACGTACATCAAAAAAAAAAAAAAGGGGGGGAAATTAATCTAGAGAGATGAATTGATATGAAAAAAGGAAAGGTGAGGAAATAAACACGGTAAATGTAATTTTAAACAATCTAAAAATCGATTATATAAAACAGTATTAATGATGATGATTAATTTTGGGGAACTGGTAGTGTATTAGTCATGGTGACCACCTTATGCTGTGGTAACAAACAATCCCAAAATCTCTATGGCTTAAAACAACAAACTTATTTCTCGTTCACACTAAATGGACTTCAGAGGTTACTAGGGTGACTCTTCCCATTGGAGTCTCACAAGGACCCATGCCAATTACAAATATCATCTCAAAAACTTCTTTAACAATCACAACAGTCCACTTGAAGTGCACACTGGCTCATTAATATATCTCTCACAGGTGACATCACTTCTGCTCATGCTTCACTGGCCAAAGTAAGTCACATGATAATTTGTCCCAAAGGGGACAAGAAAGTACAACCCTATCATGTCCCCAGGGGGTATAAAAACAAAAACACATAAGTCAGGAGGCAGGGGGTTGGTGTAAAAATGTTTTAAGTTCCTTGCATTTTGTTTTGTTTTTAAGAAAAAATAAATAGGTTAACTTAAGACTTTAATTCAAGTGTGTCAATTAAAATTTAAGGACAATAGCTGAAAGAATAGAGAATATTTTCAGATCTGCAGAGAATGAGAATAAAGAAAATGGCAAACTATCAAAAAAGAAAAATCAGCATAGAAAAGGTAGAAAAATAGAAAACACAAAATAGTAGAAATAAATCCAAATAGACAGGTAATTGCAACAGATAAACCAAAAACCAAACTCACTCATAGAGACCCCTCCTTGGGTTTCTGAAGCGGAATCACTACGGAAGTAGATTGCCCAATCTTCCCTCCGAGGAGTGGCTGGTGGGCTTGAACCACTAGCCTTCTGGTTAGCAGTCAAATGCCTTAGGCACTTTGCCACCAGAGCTCCCAATTACAATAGATTGTTGTTGTTGCTGTTTGTTATTATGTGCAGAGTCACACCCAACTCATAGCAACCCCTCCTTGGGTTTCCGAGGCAGTATCACTATGGAAGTAGATTGCCCCATCTTCCTTCCGAGGAGTGTCTGGTGGGTTTGAACTGGCAGCCTTCTGGTTAGCAGTTAAGTGCCTTAGGCACTATGCTACCAGAGCTCCCTTTACAATAGATAGACATGAAAAAACATACCAACCAAAAACCAAAAATCATCTGTTTGCATTTTTTTCAAAGCTTCTAAGATCTGTTTAAGGAGCTCTGGTGGTGTGGCAGTTAAACCTCTTAGCTGCTAAAGGAAAGGGTAGCAGTTCCAACCTACTAGCCACTTCGTGGGAGAAAGATATGGCAGTCAGCTTCCATAAAGATAACAGCCTAGCAAAGATCACAGCCTAGCCTGTGGGTCAGTTCTACTCTGTTGTACAGGCTGCCTAAGAGTCTGAAATGACTCAACAGCACAGAACAAGATCTTTACAAGAAATACATCTAAAACTCAAGGACACAGAAAAGTCTAAAGAAAGTGAAAGGATGGATTCAGGGCACAGGCATGGAAGTCACAGAAACCTAGGTATAACCAGTCACTTAACCCCTGAGGAGGAGAGCTAACAAAGAGACTTCAGGTTATTGGGATAAGATGAGCTGGTTGTAAAGAGCTGCATGCAGGGCCTGGGTTATGGCAGCAGTGTGGTAAATGATAACTATCATATTACACATGACCCTTGAATAATGTGGGCAGTTATTAGATTTTCACAGGAAGATACACACATACACACAACAGATAAGTTTATTAACTGTACAGCATGATGATTATTTATTGTTCATTAAGTGGATCATTGTAAAGGGCTTCATCCTCATCATCTACACATTGAGTAAGCTGAGGAGGAGAAGGAACAGGGGTTAGTCTTGCTTTAGGGGTGGCGGAGAAGGATGAGGTGGAAGGGAGGGAAGCAAGAGAGGCAGGCACTCTCAGTGTAACTTTACGGAAATACATTGTAAATTTTGTCTGACATTTTTGCCTTTTCATTTCTCCAAAAATGTTTCAGTATGGTACCAATCTTTTTCCACCATTTCCTTTTGTTTTAGGGCCCGTATCAAAGAAGGGCCTATGTTGTAAAAGAAGTCCAGAATAGTCAGAACTCTTCCTCCAGACTGTCTAATACATCAATATGTTTCCTGGCACTGCTTCTTCTACGTCTTCTTCCTCATTGTCTGGCACTGGGTCAAAAGCACTCATCTCCATCAAGTCGTCTTCTGATAATTCCTCTGCAGTGGTGTCTATTAGCTCTTGAATTTCTCTAAAACCCACATCTTGAAAAAAAAATCTACATGTACGTGGACCCATGTAGTTCAACCCCATGTTATTCAAGGGTCAAGTGTATAATGAATCCTACCTGCCCAGACCTTATGGGGTAGAATGTTGGCAAAGATAGCAGCTATCCTTTCTCCCACATTTGCAATGTGACTTTGGCATTCTTGTCAGGAATCCAGCCTATTTCTCTGCCTCTTGAATCTGGGCTGGTCTGAGGTTTGTTTTCACTAATGGAACACAAAGATGATCTTTGCAAGTTCAAAGCCTAGGCCTCTACTTACACTCTTCTTGCTTCTCCTTCTAGGCAAATTAGAGAAACAGACATGGCTTTATCTTCCTGACTGAAATAACTAAAACAATGAAGAACATACATGTAACATTGATTTTCATGAAATGATCTTGAGAGACAGGAAACAAATTTAGTCACACAATTGTTCCAGACTACTCCTTGAAACCTGTACATAGATCAGGAGGCTGTCTTTCAAATAGAACAAGGGATACTGCTTGGTTTAAGATAAAGAAAGGTGTCTGTCAGGGTTGTATCCTTCCACCATACTTATTCAATCCATATGCTGAGGAAATAATCTTAGAAGCTGGATCATATGAAGAAGAACGTGGCATCATGATTGAAGGAAGACTCATTAACAACCTGCAATATGCAGATGACACCACCATGCTTGTTCAAAGTGAAAATGACTTGAAGTACTTACTGATTAAGATTAAAGACTATACTCTATAGTATGGATAACACCTCAACATAAAGAAAACTAAAATCCTCACAACTGGACCAATAAGAAGCATCATGATAAACAGAGAAAAGATTGAAGTTGTCGAAGATTTCATATTACTTAGATCCACAATCAATACCAATGGAAGCAGCAGTTAAGACATCAGACAACATATTGCACTGGGCAAATCTGCTGCAAAAGACCTCTTTAAAATGGTTAAAAGCAAAGATGTCTCTTTGAACACTACAGTGCACCTGACCCGAGCCATGGTATTTTCAATCACCTCATATGCATATGAAAGATGGACAATGAATAGGAAGACTAAAGAAGACCTGATGCTTTCAAGTTGTGATGTTGGTGAAGAATATCACAAGTACCATGGACTACCAGAAGAACTAACAAATCTGTCCTGGAAGAAGTCCAGCCAGAATGCTTCTTGGAAGTTAAAATGGCCAGACTTCGTCTCATCTACTTTGGTCAAGTAGTCAAAAGGGACTATTCCCTGGAGAAGGATATCATACTTGGTAGAGGGTCAGCAAAAAAGGGGAAAATCCTCAGTGAGATGGAATGATACAGTGGCTGCATGATGGGCTCAGGTATAATAAGGATTGTGAGGATGGTACATGACTGGGCAGTGTTTCATTCTGTTGTACACAGCATTGCTACGAGTTGAAGCCAACTCAACAACAACTAACAACAACAATTACTACTTGAAATGGTTTCCATGCTGCAGCACATGGAGGGAATTCCAGGTCAAAACCTGTGGTCACCCCAATTTGAGAAGACGAAATGGGAGTCTGGAGTGATCGAGTCAGCTAGACATCACGAAACAGAGAGCTGCCAAGAGTACCCTGTTCAGTATTAAACTGAGTACTGATCAGTGCATGTGCATGAGGAAACTATCTTAGGCCAGGGAAAGAACTATTTGAAAGGACAGAGAAAACAATGCCCACAGCTCACATGTTTACCTTCTTGGAACACAGCACCATGATGTAAAGAAGCCTAAGCTACCCTCTTTGAGGATAAGTGAATATGAGAAGAGAGGCCCAGGCAAGAATTAGCACCACCACCAGACACATGTGACAGAGGCCATCTTAAACCAAACAACCCTGTCAAATCACCCCGACTATAGCCTCATAAATGACCCCAGATTAAGTTAGCAGAAGCCCAGCTGAGCCCAGCCACAACTAACGACTCTCAGAATCATGAAAGAATAAAACAATTGTTGTATGTCACCAAGCTTTAGGCTGACTGTAAAAACTAGTTGCAAATGAATCAATTCATCATGGCAACCCCATGTGTGTCAGAATAGAACTGTGCCCCATAGGGTTTTCCGTGGCTGATTTTTTAGAAGTAGATAGCCAAGGCTTTCTTCTGAGGCATCTCTGAGTTGTTGTGAATCTCCAGCGTTTTGGTTAACAGGTGTTCAGGTTGCCTAGTGCAGCTCTGACAACCATATACCACAATGGGATGGCTTGAACAAACAGTTTATTCTCTTACAGTTCAGGAGGCTAGAAGTCCAAGTTCAAAATGCCAGGCTCTAGGGGCTGTGTGAAAGCCCCTCGACCTTGGGCTTCAGCTCTGCCTCTTGCTCCTGGCCCACTGAAGTTAGAGGCATCTCTTCACTCAGGCAGCTACTGGCTGCTGAGGCTAACAAGCCCAAGGTCGATAAACAAAATAGCATAGTCCTGATGCTACCAAACCACACGGCAGGCCATTAATTCGAGTTCGTTGAAAGTCCCAAGGTCGGCAGTGCATGGCAGCCTGCTGAACTACGCGTGGCTACATGCAGGGTTCAAGCATGCCGTAAGCTGGAGACCATTCCCAAAGCTGTTTCTTATATACGGGAAGTTGACCACATACTCAAAGGCAGCTACTCAGCTACTCACAGTAGATTCCACCATGGAGTTGATTACCATTCTCATCATGGGGAATACTAACTACATCCAGCTGCCCAGCCACTCAACCAGACCCAGCCAAGCTGACACACAAACTTAACCACCACAGCAGGTGAGTGAGTTGCCACACTTAGGGACTCCTGGGCTGATTTACTACACCATAATAGCTAACTAAAGCATGAGATGTCTAAAAGAATGTCATCCATATACACAATATACAAGCAATAAGTGTCCAGTAAATAGACTATCTCTGCCATCCATCAGCCTAAACTAATAGCTAATTGCAGTCAGGCCCCACTATGGCAAGATGGCCAGCCTTCCTCACTTGCGGAAAGTTAAAACCTCAGTGAAAAAAACTTGTTTTGTATCAGAGCACACTGAAATATCCAGGTTCAAATACCACCTCCACTGTGAAACACTTCCAAGATTCTGCTAACAGAAATACCCACTTCTTCATTTCTATGGAACACTGCCAATGACTCACCTTACCCTGGTAAAGAGATAGACCAAGTGCAGTCTGCTAAGAGGCAATCACATACAATTTAACTCAAAGTTCAAGTGAGCCTTCGTCCATCTCCTGAAGTCAGGCTGCCTCCAAACAGGTCTCTGTCTGCTGCCCTTGGTCACAAAAAAAACTGACAAGACAGGAGTTTGTGCTGAACTGTAAATTTCAGACAAGTAACAGAAACAAGATGTAAATAAACCTATAAAACCAAAACCAAACCCACTGTCATTAAGTTGATACTGACTCATGGTGGCCTCATATGTTTCAGAGTAGAATTGCGCTCAACAGGGTTTTCAAGGACTATCACCTTAAGGCAATAGATCACCAGGCCTTTGTTCTACGGTGCTGCTAGGTGGATTCTAACTGCTAGTTCTGGTTAGCAGTGAAGCATAAACGATTTGGATCAAAAATACCTCAAAGCCACCATTTCCCACCACCTTGCTCCTCAGTCACTCTGCTCCAGCCACCCCCCAGCATCCTTGCTGTCCCTCGAGCATACTAGGCACATGCCTGCCTCAAGGATGTTGCATCTGCTGTCACCTCTGCCCAGATTCTTTTCCCTTATTTGTTTGAATGGATTCCTCCCTTCCTTTATTTAGTTATCACTTCAAAATTCACTTCCTCAGAGAGAACTGCCCAGACCATGCCATCTAAATTAGCAACCCCTAGCCTCATTATTCTATACTACTTTATCTTGTTGCCACCCCCCCCCCTTATAGTAGGAGCCCTGGTAGTGCAACAGTTGGTTCTGTGGGGAAAAGACCTGGTGACCTGCTTCCACAAAGATTGTTGTTATTGTGTTGTTAGGTGCTGTTGAGTCATCTTCAACTCATAGCAACCCTATGCAGCAGAACGAAACACTACCCGGTCTTGTGCCAGCTCCCTGATCCCTGCTATACTTGAGCCCATCACCATTGCCACTGTGTCAATCCATCTCATTGAGGGCCTTCCCCTCTTTTGTGGACTCTCCACCTTACCAACCATAACATCTTTCTCCAGGGAATGGTCCCTTCTGATAAGGTGACCAAAGTAGGTGAGACCAAAGTAAAGCCATTCTCGTTTTCAAGGAGCATTTCCTCCAGAACAGATCTGTTAGTTCTTGTAGCAGCCCATGGTACTTTCAGCATTCTTCATCAGCACCACAACTCAAAAGAATCAACTCTTCTTCAGTCTTCCTTATTCATTGTCCAGCTTTCACATGCATATGAGGTGATTGAAAATATTAAGGCTTGGGTCAGGTGCACCTTAATCCTCAAGGACAAAGGAGCACCTTTGCTCCTCAGCACTTGAAAGAGGTCCTTTGCAGCCAACTTTCCCAGTGCTATATGTCATCTGATGTCCTGAATGCTGCTTCCATTAGTATCAATTGTAGAACTAAGCAATGTGAAGTCCTTGACAACTTCAATCTTTTCTCTGTTTATCGTGATGCTGCTTATAGGTCCAGGATTGTGAGGATTTTTGTGTTCTTTATACTGAGATTTAATCCATGCTGCAGAATGTATTCTTCAGTCTTCATCAGTAAGTGCTTCAAGTCATCCTCACTTTCTGCAAGCAAAGTTCTGTCGTCAGCGTATTGCAGGTTTTTAATGATTCTTCCTCCAATCTTGAAGTCATGTTCTTCATATAGTCCAGCTTCTCAGACTAGATTGAATAAGTATGGGGAAAGGATACAATCCTGACACACTCCCTTCCTGATTTTAAACCATGGAGTGCCGCCTTGTTCTGTTTGAACAACAGCCTCCTAGTTTATGTACAGGTCCTTCATGAGTACAATTAAGTGTTCGGGAATTCCCATTCTTCTCAATGTTATCCATGGTTTGTTATGATCTACACAATCAAATGCTTTTTCATAGTCAATAAAACACAAGTAAACATTTTTCTGGTATTCTTTGCTTTGAGCCAAGATCCATCTAACATTAGCAATGATAACCCTCATTCCACATCCTCTTCTGAATCCAGCTTGCACCTCTGGAAGTTCTCTGTCAATATACTGCTGCAACCATTTTTTAATTATCTTCAGTCAGATTTTACTTGCATGCGATATTAATGACATTGTTTGATAATTTCTACATTCTTTGGATCACCTTTCTTTGGAATGGGCACAAA
>NW_006921628.1:5327953-5337517 GCF_000298275.1 Orycteropus afer afer
CATGCCATTCCTCTTCAAATTGTCATTCCCAGCATAGTAGATCATATGGTTGTCTGAGTCAAAATGGCCAAAACCAGTCCATTTGAGCTCACTAACACCTAGGATATCAATCTTTATGTGTTCCATTTCCTTTTGACAACTTCCAATTTTCCTAGATTCATACTCTGTACATCCCATGTTCTGATTATTAATGGATGTTTGCAGCTGTTTCTCCTCAATTTGAGTCATGCTATGCCAGCAAACAGAAGTCTCAAAAGATTTACTTTATCCATATCACTAAGTTTGGTTCTACTCTGATGATGCAGCTCTTTCCCAGTCATATGTTGAGAGCCTTCCAACCTAAAAGGCTCATCCTCCTGCACTGCAACAGACAACATTTCTGAGCTATTCAGAAAGTTGTGCAGTAATGTATCAGACAGTGTTTCTCTGCTATTCCTAAGGGTTTCCCTGGCCAAGTCTTTGAGAAGTGGATGGCTTCTTCCTTCTTCCTAGTCTGTCTCAGTCTGTAAGCTGCATTGAAACCTGTGCACCATGTGCTACCCTGCTGGCATTTGAAACACTGGTGGCACAGCCTCAAGCCTCACAGCAATACACAAGCCACCACATTACGATAAAGTGATAGACAAGTTCATCTCCCTTAGCTGTTTGAAACTTCTGCCCTCCCCTCACCTGGATCCCTGCCAGCGCTCCATCAGTATCATCACCCAGCTTTTCTTTCTCCCGCTTTCCTACCTCTCAGGGAGGGCTGTGTCCCTCCCCTTACCTGGATCCCTGCTGCCCCAGTGTCAGTTTCATCACCCGGCTTTTCTTTTCCCCACTTTTCTGCCTCTCGGGGTAGGGAAAAAAAAGAAAGATTGTAACCAAGAAAATCCTATCAGGAAGTTCTACTCTGTCACATAGAGTCACTATGAATCAGAATCTACTCAATGGCACCCAACAACAACATGTAGCATCACCAGATGTCATACTCAATCAGTCTGTTTACCTTTCCTTTCTTTCCTTCCTTACATCCTTTCTATCTATCCACTTACCTATCTACATATATTCAATGCATGTACCTATCTTCTAACTATGATGTGAGCTCCATGAAGGCAGGAATTTACCTATTTTGTTATCCACTGTACACTGACAACAATGACAAGCACATAGACAGTCAATAAATATGTATTTGATGTATTAATGTATTAATTATAAGATGTCATCTATACATTGTAAATGGACTACCAAAAGTACTCTATAGGGGAGTTCCAGTAAGATGGTGGAATAAGGCAGAAAGACTGCACAGACCCTCTTCAATAAAGAAAAGGGGAACCAATTAATGCAGATACAGAAGATAATTCTGGACCCCTGAGCTTTTAAGGGAAGGATATAGAAGTGGACTAAACTCCAACTAGCAGAAAAATTTGCATTAAAATACCAAAAAAGGAGACATACAGAGCTTCAGTCTGGCAATGATCCTGATGGCACAGACAGCTTGGAAATTACAGAGTTGTGGTAGGACCTAAGAATTAATCTAAAAATCAACCCTGCTAGCCAGGGACTGCATGGAGGACTGCTCTGGTGGCTGGGGAATGAAAGAGGAAGCAGAGATGAGAAAGGCAGACTGGGCTGTGGACTTTTGCCTGTCCAGAGGATGCAGCCATTTTGAATGTTTACAAGTGACTTGACCATTTGGGATATTTAAAGCAACAGCATTCTTCCAGATTCCAGGGACTTAAGAACAGGCTCCACTTGCTGGAACCTCAAAGACATCCCAAACACACAGACTACTAGAAAGATGCAACATTCCCCTTGTTACTCTTATATCCTACACCCTCTTGGTGAACGGAAGTGCATTCATCCCTCACTCCCATCCACCTTCTAGGCTGGCAGGAATTCCATCCCAGGCTGTGTGCTTGCACAGAGCCTGGGTGCCCTGACCTGCCCTGTCCAGATTTTTTTTGTTTGTTTTTGTCTGTTTTAAAACTACCACTATTATTATTACTTTTATCCTTTTTATCATCATTCTTTATTTTTCCCTTCCCAAATTCTACTTTTCAGCTTTTTTTCTTTTCCCTGTTCCTGGTTCCAATTTTCCCCCCTTTTCTTGTGGGTAACCCTGTTTCTTATTTTGTGTGTGTGTGTTTTTCCCATTTTTTTCTTCATTATTCTCCCTCTCTACTTTTTTCTCTTATTGCCCTATCCCCAGATATTGTGGTGCTTTTTGTTTTGCTTTGTTTTTGTTTTTTTCCCTTTTCTCTTTTTTGGTTACTGTCCTGTGTGATTACATGGTGTGTTTTTTGTCCGTTTGCTTTTACTTTTTTGATGGTTATTCAATTGTTATTTTTGTCTAACTGAGTGGGAGACAGCAAAAGTCCCCATACAACATAACTACACCCACACCTCCTGCAGCTTCACTTACTGAATGAGAGTCACCACCTCCTTCTCCACCAATGGGCCAATGATAAAAAACCACCAAGAGCCTGACTCACCCTTAGTTGCTCTTCACACACAGTTAACAGAGATCTAAATACAACAATGTCACAATGTCTTGGAGACAACAGATCATCACAGTCCATACAAAGAAGCAAGATGAAGTGGTAGAAACAAGGGAGCAGGATATAGACCCAGAACAAATCCCTGAGGAAGAAACAGCACTGGAACTCCCTGATAAGGAATTCAAAAGAATTATATTCAGGTATCTTCAAAGGATTGAGAGACAGATCAAGGAAAACACAGACAAATCACTAGAAGTATTCTGGAAGAAAATACAAGAACAAAATGACAAAATAAATGAAAAATTAGAAATGATTCTAAATCTACAGATAGAAATTAAGAAGATTAATACTAAATTGTCAGAAATAGATAACACCTTAAAACGGCAATGGAGCAGAATTGATGTAATGGAAGACAGAACTAATGAGATAGAAGACAGATACCTGAATACTTCTTTGGAAAGGGATCAATCAGAAAAAAGATCAAAACAAAATGAAGAAAGCCTAAGGATCATGTGGGATACCATCAAAAGGAATAATCTACATGTCATTGGAATGCCAGAACAGGAAGAGAAAAATAAAACCACTGAGAAAATTGTCCAAGATTTGTTGAAAGAGAACTTCCCTGATATGATGAAAGATGAAAGTACATCCATTCAGGAAGTCCAACAAACCCCAAACAGGATAGACCACAAAAGAAAATCACCAAGACATATATCATCATCAAACTCATCAAAACCAAAAGCAAAGACAGAATCCTGAAAGCAGCATGGGCAAAACAAAAAAGTTACTCACAAAGGACAACCAGTAAGAATAAGCTCTGATTTCTCAGCAGAAACCATACAAGTGAGAAGGCAATGGGATGGTATATATAAAACCCTGAAAGAGAAAAATTTTCATTAAATACCCAGCAAAATTGTCCCTCAAATATGATGGTGAAATTAGGAGATTTCCAGATAAGCAAAAACTGAGGGAATTTGTTAAAAACAGACCAACCTTACAAGAGACATTAAAGGGAGTCCTTTGAACAGAGAATCAAAAATAGCAAACAACAACTGACCATTAACACACAAGATGACATAACCCAGGAACCACAACTATGGACATATCCAAAGTAAAATAAGCTTACAAGATTCTAAACAGAGAACCAGAAGACTTCAACTGGCAAATGAGGACAACTACAAACCAAGAGGGAAAATACTGTTACAGAACTTCTAAATGGTGAGAAAGTCAAGAGTTGTAAGATGGAACAGACTATTCCAAACTCGGGGATAAAATTATAAATCACAGGGTAACCTCAAAACAAAATGATAAACCTTCATATCACAATAAAAAAGAGGACGAGCACAAATATTCAGCAAACACTAAAACAACAGCAAGAAAGGAAATGATAACACGATTCCTAAACATGATGAGCTCAGCAGAGAAAATAATATGGAACAAAGAAGCCAGGGACACCATGAAAAAACACATAACAAAATGACAGCAACCAATTCATACTTGTCAATAATTACACTGAATGTTAATGGATTAAATGCACCACTCAAGAGACCGAGAGTTGCAGATTGGTTAAGAAAACAAAATCCATCAATATGCTGTCTACAAGACACACACCTTAGAGACAAAGACAAAAATAGACTAAAAATCAAAGGTTGGAAAAAGATATATCAAGCAAATGGCAACATAAAAGAGGAGGAGTGGCAATATTAATTTCTGATCAAATTGACTTTAAAGCAAAAATCACCATACGAGACAAGGAAGAACATTATATAACAATTAAAGGAACAATTGAACAAGAAGATATAACCATAATAAATATCTATGGACCCAATGAAAGAGCCACAAAATGCATAAATCAGACTTTAAAATAGCTCAAAAGCCAAATAGATGACTCCACAGTCATAGTGGGAGACTTTAATACACCACTTTCTTTGAAAGCTAGAACAGCTGGAAAGAAACTCAACAAAGATGCAGAAAAGCTAAACAATACAATCCACCAATTTGACCTTATAGACATCTACAGAGCATTTTACCCAACAACAGCACAATATACATTCTTTTTCAGTGTATATGGAACATTTTCCATGATAGACCATATGTTAGGCCATAAACCAAGCCTTCATAAATTTAAAAACATTGAAATACTGCAAAGCATCTTTTCAGATCACAATGCTATCAAATTAGAAATCAACAACAGAAAGATCAACAGAAAAAGAGTAAACACATGGAAACTGAACAATACCCTCCTAGAGAAAGACTGGGTAAGAGAAGAAATAAAAAGTGAAATTGAAAAGTTCTTGAACCAAATGAGAATGAAAACACAACATACCAAAATCTTTGGAACACAGCAAAAGTAGTGATCAGAGGCCAATTTATAGCAATAAATACACACATCAAAAAGGAAGAAAGAGCCAAAATCAACACTTTAAACCAACATTTCCAGCAATTAGAAAAAGCACAGCAAGAAAAACCCACAGTCACCAGAAGAAAGGAAATAATCAAGATTCGAGCAGAGATCGCTGAAACAGAAAATAGAAAGACAATAGAAAATATCAACAAGACGAGAAGTTGTTTTTTGAAAAGATTAATATAATTGACAAACCACTGGCAAATTTAACAAAGGAAAAGAGGGAGAGAATGCAAATAACAAGAATAACAAATGAAACGGGTGACATCACAATAGAACCAACTGAAATAAAAAGGATAATATCAGGATACTATGAAGAACTATACTCCAACAAATTTGAAAACCTCGAAGAAATGGACAGATTTCTAGAAACACAACACTTACCTAAACTAACATAGACTGATGTGGAAAAGTTGAACAGATCCATATCAAAAGAAGAAATTGAACAGGTCATCAAAAAATTACCAACTAAATAATGTCCTGGCCCAGACAATTTCACCAGAAATTCCACCAAACATTCAGAGAAGACCTGACACCAATCCTACTCAAACTATTCTAAAACATAGAAAAGGATGGAATCCTCCCTAACTCATTTTATGAAGCAAGTATAACCTTGATACCAAAAGTACTCTATAGGTGGTTCATAAAAAAGTATTTCCCTGTTAAACCCATCGAGTCGATTCTGACTTAGAGTAACCCCCATTGGCTTTCTGAGGCACTATATCCTTACAGAAGTAGATTGCCCTGTCTTCCTTTTGCAGAGTGGCTGGTGGGTTTGAACCACCAACGTGTACTGTGCCACCAGAGCTCCTTAATTTCCTTGTTAGACTGTGAAATCTGTAGAGACAGGCATTCTATCTGTCTCATTCACTTCATGTAAAAATAACACCTTACATTGATACAGTACTTACCCCACTCTAAGCCCTAAGTGAAGCTCTTTACATTCTTTTCCTCATGTCTTCTTTGCAACAAACTTATGAAACAGATACAATTATCATCCCTTTCTCACATATGTGGAAAGTGAGGCTCAGAGAAAAGTAGTCACTTTCCCAAAGTCACTGGTTAAGTCTGAGTCTGACTTAACCCCAGTGCCACACTGCCATATGGGAAAAAGAATGAATGACAACTGGTCATGACTTTCTCTGGTCACAGCCTCTTCCAAGGGACTCTGCCTACTCAGAGCCACACTGTGCCACATGGCCTTGCTCCTTACCTCCCACCCCAACTCCTATGAAATGAGAATCTCACCATGGCCTGGCTGGGCCAATCAGATGTCTCTCCCAGAAACTGAAAAATGGAAAGTGAGAAGCTGAGCCAATAAATGGAGGAGGCAAAGTTGTAGAGAATTCCTCAATAGAGCAGGCCTTGGTAAGCCAAAGCCCCAGGGAGCCAAGTCTGAGAAAGCAAAATGGATGTGGAGTAAAGACCACAGAAAGTGAGTGGTGAAGAGGGCAGAAAAGAGCAGGGAAGCTGTAGAAATACCCTAACAGAGCATCAGGCTTAGATCCTGATAGTACTCCAGTCTGATAGCCACACAAATTTTTAGATGATCCTCTAGCTTTTTTTCCTGACAATATCAACATACCTAACCAGCCATGTTGCAAAAACTGGTCACACTAAAACAAATAAATATAGACAAAGAAATGGCATTCTCGTCTAAAAGGCCCTTCTCCAGAGCTGTTCTCTGGAACCACCCTGATTTACTTACTAATCAAAGTGCAGAAGTGAGGACTGAGATAGTTCTAGATTCTAGATTTTTCTCTGTATCACTGGTGACCTTCTCAAGGTCACTTCTGATGCTCTTGGCCATTTCTGGCCAGAAGGAAGTTCCCATTGTCTTGCATGGCCAAGTTTTTGAGAAGGAATTCCCTCAGAGTCCCTAGTAATTAACTTCCCTTTCTTTATACCACATCTCTCTTCTTTCCTGAAAGCAGCAGGCTAGGGCTTGCCAGGCACCTGTTTCATCACCCATCTAATTTTTTGCTCTCTGTGAACTCTCCTCACTTGGGATGATTTCTTTTCTCCAGGGTTGGATGATCTCACTTTACAATCTGGCTTTCTATGAGAATCCCTGGTCCATCAAACTGTGGCTACCTATGTCCGGGTTCCACTATTGTAAGGGCTCAAGTTCACTCCTACAGATGTTCAATGATGCCTAAGAGGCCAGTCTAAACAGAGCATACAAAGAGATGCTGCTGTCTAATTCTACTTGTTACCACTTCCCACTTGGTCTCAGCTCAAATATCCCCTTAGTGGAGCACTGAAAGATAACTAACACATACGTACAGATCACTACTATAAACACCCATCCATACTGCCATCCACATGACACATATCTCCCTCCAGATGGAAAGAATCACAGAAAGCCTAACAAGAGGGACCCTAATTCAATCCTTTCCGTTTGAATATGATGAAACTGAGTCATCACAAGGCAAAGAGGAACCTCAGGTCAAGAGAGCCAAGAATGAGTAAGTAGAGTTCCTTTGTAATCTCCCGTCCTCAAGAGCAATGTGGTTTAGCTCAGAAAAACATCAACTGATTTGAGCAGTATTATCAAGGAAGCTATGACCATATAAAGATGAGTGAGGTCTGGTCTTCATCTTCAAGGCATTTGTAACTCAGTGGGAGAGAGATAAACTCACATACTTATATGTGAAGATAGGCGTTTGTACATAATATACTCAAGACAGAAATAAAATCAAGTTCCTGGGGTGGTACAAATGGTTAACACACTTGTCTGCTAACTGAAAGGGGGTTCAAGTACAACCAGAGGCTCCTCAGAAGAAAGGTCTGGCTATCAACTTCTTAAAAATCAGCCATTAAAAATCCTATGGAGCTCAGTTCTACCCTGACATGCATGGTGTCACTATGAATGAGAATCGACTCAAATGCATCTGAAAAATTGTGACATAACTCGGGTGAAAAAGAACAAAAGAGTCCAGGAAGGGTTCCGTGGAGAAGATGGAATTTTGTTTAATCCTTGAAGGTCTCTTCATGCTCAGCTTGAAAAGCCCCTCTTTAGGGAGGCAGCTATGACCTCACAGGCTAGGCTTATGCCCTGGTTGTAGAGCCTCATATCATCCTGCTTTGTCTTCTATTTTCATAACTGACTCATTATCTTCCCTGTTTTGCCTACCAACTGCAAACTCCACAAAATCAAGAATCTCATCTCACAGGGAGTAATATTATTATTCCTATTTTATACATGAGGAAACAGATTAAAAAAAAAAAAAGGTCAGATAATGATTCAATGTCGCATACTGTGAAAAGTATGAGCCACACTAGAACTCATGGACTCTGATCTGAGAAGGTGAACTCTTTATCACCACCTGACACTGAATTTGGAAAAGAACAGTAGACTTTGGAAGAAAATAGAAAGAAGCCTAGATCTGATGTTTAGAAAAGTACAGCAATATCTGCTCCAAGAGCTTCCTTCCTGAAGGCTCAGCCACTGGTGTCCTTTAAGAAATTCAAGTAAAAGTGGTAAAACAGCCAAACAAGGAACAAGTCCATGGACATTTAAACTTCGATATTTCCCTATTTCTTTCTCACTCATATCCCAGCCATGTTCTTTTATTTTCCTATAACAGAAACATGAGGGTTCTGAAAATAATTAAAAGCCAAAGTTTTTTTGGTTTTTTTTTCAAATTACATGTGAAGTACACTTCAGATGTTAGAAAGATTTTGTTACGAACAATCTAAAGAGGGTTATAAATTCTGTTTGGGGTTAAGAGTTTCCTTTTTCACTTTTTAGTCTTTTAACCTAACTTCATGTAGATTATAAATCAGAAACAAATCCAGTTACCCAAAATGGCCAATTAAAATCATTCAGCATGGTGACACTTTTTTAAACAGTTTAAAGGACATTCTAAAACAATGACTGCTTAAATAATTGTCTCAAGTAAACCACTGATTTCTAGATCTTCTAGCTATTGACAGGGCTTCAAACCAGTTCTTTGGCATTCAGTCATGGTCAATGAAGCAAAACTGGACTAGAATTTGCAGGTGAACTGGAATAGTTATCAGATGGGAAAAGTTACGGGACTAATGCCCTGTAAGGAACTTAATCACCCTCTTTGAAAACAAAAGCAATGTGTACATTGCATAGCAACCAAATATCTTGAATGGCAGAGTTGGAAACAATAGTGCCCAGCTCAAAGATGGGGGTCAACTGTGCTTCTTTTAATGTATGCTGTTCTCTACAGTCCTGGCAATAATCCAACCTCTCACGTCACGCTCCTGAAAAGAGAATACCTCTTTCGAGTTCCCCATTCCAGGGCTTTGACTCATTATTTTTCCTGTTCTGGCTACTGTTGTACTTCACCCAAATTTTAAAAATTTGAATCTTTTCTGATTTCATTTCATCAGTCATGATCGAACTGGTTCAAACAGGTTCAAAGTCCTGGTTATTCTGAAAATCCACCATATTCTAACGTGGATACAAATGGCAGGTTTCTGTTTTGCAAAATATCATCCATTTTGCTACCTGGTTCCTACAAAAGGCTAGAGATAGATGGCTTGCCCTTTGAATCCAATCTCTTTTCCTACTGAATCACATGCTTATGTTAAGAGCATCCAGATATAACCACAAAACAGATATGCTTTTGTTCCTAGCTATTATTATTATGGGGAGCTCTGGTAGCATAATGGCTAAGGCACTTGACTGCTAACCAGAAGGCTGGC
>NW_006921628.1:5337617-5345129 GCF_000298275.1 Orycteropus afer afer
AACAAATTATTATTATATTATAAATAGTGTCCTTAAACAACTGCTACTCTCCTAGACACTCTTCCTCTGTCTAATCTATAGACTGATGGGAACAGAGCAAGAAAAATACTACTATTTTGTTGATTTTTCAATAAATAATTTTAGACAAAATTATATTCAGATGTAAATTATAATCCTCTCTAGTTTTCTGAGTGCTTTCATGTATATTTCCTTACTTCCTGCCACACTATGTGTCAGACAGGGAAGAGAACACTATTCTATTTTACAGATAAGAAACCAAGGCTATAGCATGGTAAACATTGGTGGAGGCAGATTTTAAATTCAGCTATGAAATTTATTGTATTGTGGTGACTTGTGTGTTGCTGTGATGGCAGAAGCTATGCCACCAGTATTTCAAATACCAGCAGGTTAACCTATGGTGGACAGGTTTAGTGGAGCTTCCAGGCTAATACAGACTAGGAATAAAGACCTGGCAATCTACCTTTAAAAATACAGGCCAGTGAAAGCCTTACGAATAGCAGTGGAACACTGTCTGATACAGTGCCAGAAAATGACCCCTCATGTTGGAAATCACTAAAAATATGATGGGGGAAGAACTGCTTCCTCAAAGTAGGTACCACTTTAGTGCCATGGATGAAGTAAATCTTTCCAGAACTTCATTTGTTAATATGTTATGGCTCAAAACGAGATTAAATAGCTGCAAGCATCTTAATAATCATAATGTGGAATATATGAAGTATGAATCTAGGAAAAGTGGAAGTTGTCAAAAATGAAATGCAACACTTGAAGATCAATATTTGGGCATTAGTTAGCTGAAACAGACAAGTATTGTCCATTTTGAACTGGACAATCATACGGTCTACTTTGCCAGGAATGACAAAATGAAGAGGAACAGTATCACATTCAATGTCAAAAAAAGCATTTCAAGATTCAAAGTACAGTACTGTCAGTGATAGGATAACATCCACATGCCTACAAGGAAGAGCAGTTTATACAACTATTATTCAAATTTAAGTACCAACCACTAATGACAAAGATGAAGAAAATGAAGATTTTTGCCAACTTCAGCAGTCTGAGACTGATCAAACATATCATCAAAACATTTCAACAACTACTGATGATTGGAATGTGAAACCTGGAAACAAAGAAGGACCACTAGCTGGAAAATATGGTTTGGGTGATAGAAATGATGGCTGGAGACCACATGGTAGAACTTTGCAAGACCAATGACCTATTCATAGGAAAAACATTTTTCATCAACATAAATTGCTACAATACACATGGACCTCACCAAATGGAATGCAAAGGAATCAAATCAACTATGTCTGTGGAAAGAGATGATGAAGAAGGTCAATATCATCAGTCAGAATAAGGTCAACTGCAAAATAGACTATCAATTGCTCATATCCAAGTTGAAGTTGAAGAAAATTAAAACAGGTCCACAAGAGCCAAAGTATGAGTGTGAGTATATCCCACTTGAATTTACAGACCATCTCAAGAATAGATTTGACACATTGAACATGAATGACCAAAGAAGACCAGATGAGTTGTAGGATGATGTGAAGGCCATCATATATGAAGGTCATCAAAAAGACAAGTAAGAAAGAAAAGACCAAAATGGATGTCAGAAGAGACTCTGAAATGCACTCTTGAATGGGTAGTAGCTAAAGCAAATGGAAGAAATGATGAAGTAAAAGAGCTGAATAGAAAATTTCAAAGGGCAGATCAAGAAGATAAAATAAAATATTTTAATGAAATATGCAAAGACTGAAGTTAGAAAATGAAAGGATAAGAACACACTCGGCATTTCTCAAGCTGAAAAAACTGAAGAAAAATTCAAGCCTTGAGTTGAGATATTGAAAGACTCTGAGCTCTGGTAGCACAGTGCCTAAGGCACTTGACTCCTAACCAGCAGGATGGCAGTTCAAATCCACCAGCCACTCCTCAAAAGGAAGGTTGGGCAATCTACTTCCATAGTGATACTGCCTCGGAAACTCAAGGACGGGTCAATACGAGTCGGGTCTGACTCCATGGCACATAACAACAACAACATGGGAAAAATACTGAATGATGCAGGAAATATCAAAAGAAGATGAAAGGAATACAGAATCACTGTACCAAAAAGAAATGGTCAACATTTAGCCATTTCAGGAAGTAGCATATAATCATAAACTTATGGTAGTGAAGGCATTGGCAAAACTAAATCTCCAGGAATTGATGAAATACCAATTGAGATATTTCAACAAAAGGATGCAATGCTAGAAATGCATACCCACCTATACCAAGAAATCTGGAAGACAACTAGTTGTCAAACCAACTGGAAGAGAACTATATATGTGCCTATTCCAAAGAAAGGTGATCCAATAGAATGCAAAAAAAAATTGTCAAACAATATCATTAATAACACACTTACATAAAATTTTGCTGAAGATAATTAAAAAACAGTTGTAGCAGCACATCAACAGGGGACTGCCAGAAATTCAAGCCAAATTCAGAAGAGGACATGGAGCAAGGGATATCATTGCTGACACCAGATGGATCTTGGCTGAAAGCAAAGAATATCAGATAGTTGTTCACCTGTGTTTCACTGACTATGCAAAGGTATTTGAGTGTGCAGATCATAACAAATTATGGGTAACACTACAAAGAATTGGAATTCCAGAACAATTAATTGTGCTCATGAAGAACCTGTACATACACCAAGAGGCAGTGGTTCAAGAGTACAAGGGATACTGCATAGTTTGAAATCAAGAAAGGTATGTGTCAGAGTTGTATCCTTTCACCATACTTATTCAATCTGTATGCTGAGCAAATAATCCAAGAAGCTGGACTATATAAAGAAGAATACAGCATGAGGATTGGAGGAAGATTCATGAACCACCCGGAATATGCAGATGACACAACCCTGGTGAAAGTTAAGATGACTTTAAGCACTTACTGATGAAGATCAAAGACTACAGACTTTAGTATGAATTACACCTCAAAATAAAGAAAACAAAAATCCTCACAACTGGACTAATAAGCAACAGCACGATAAATGGAAAAAATATTGAAGTTGTCAAGGATGTCATTTTCCTTGGATCAATGCCCATGGAAGCAGCAGTCAAGAAATCAAATGACATATCACATTGTGCACATCTTCTGCAAAAGACTTCTTTTGAGTGTTTGTTCCAGTTACCTAGTACCGCTCTGACGGGAATATACCACAGATGGGATGGCCTTAACAAACATGAGTTTATTCTTACAATTTGAAGGCTATAAGTCCAAGTTCAAAGTGCCATGTTCTAGGGGCTGGGTGGAAGCCCCTCAACCCTTTGGGCTTTAGCGCTGCCTCTTGCTCCCGGCCCACTGAATCTAGAGGCATCTCTTCACTCAGGCAGCTAGTGGCTGCTGAGGATAACAAGCCCAAGGTTGACAAAATGGCACAGTCCCAATGTTACCAAACCACATAGCAGGCCATTGATTCCAGTGCATTGAAAGTCCCAGGATCAGCAGAGCATGGCAGGCTGCTGAACAATGACATGGCTACATGCAGAGTTCAAGCATGTCATAAGCTGTAGACCATTCCCGAAGGCTTCTCCTTGTATACAGGAAGCAGACCACATCCCTAAGGTAGCTACTCAGCTGCTCACAGTAGATTCTACAATGGAGCAAATTACCAGTCCCAGCATGGGGAATACTACATCTAGCTGCCCAGCCACTCAACCAGGCCTAGCCAAATTGACACACAAATTTAACTACCACAGTGTTAGAAGGCAAAGATGTCACTTTGAGGACTGAGGGGTGCCTGACTCAAGCCATGGTATTTTCTGCCTCATATTCCCCTAAAAGATGGCCAATGAATAAGGAAGACTGAAGAAGAATTAGGAGCTCTCATGGCATAGTGCCTAAGGCATTTGACTGCTAACTTGAAGGCTGGTGGTTCAAACCTACCAGCCACTCCTCGGAAGGAAGACTGGGCAATCTACTTCTGTAGCGATACTGCCTCAGAAACCCAAGGAGGGGTTGCTATGAGTCGGATTTAATTTGACAGCAGTGTTTTGTGTTTTTTTTTTTAAGAAGAATAATTGAAGTCTTTGATTTATGGTGTTGGCAAAGAATACTGAATATACCATAGACTTCCAGAGGAATCAACAAATCAATCTTAAAATAATTATAGCCAGAATGCTCCTTAGAAACAAGGATAGTGAGACTTCATCTCATGTACTTTGGACATGTTATCAGGAAGGTCCAGTACCTGGAGAAAGATATCATGTTTGGCAAAGTAGAGGATCATCAAAAAAGAGCAAGCATTCCCAGATCAATCGGGCACCAGACCAGAAAAGCCATTTAAACAATAATTGGAGGCTGAGTTCATTTAAGTTAGGGCTGACTTGAAAAATATATCTAAGAAAAACAATGCTGTTACTGCACTCTGCTGTGAGCTGTCATTCCATTCATTCATTCTCTGAATGAACAAATACATATTGAGTGCCTGTGTCAATCAGGGTTCTTCAAAGAAATAAAAACAGTAGGATATATATATATATAGAGAGAGAGAGAGAGAGAGAGAGAGAGAAAGAGAGAAAGAGGGGAGGGGGAGAAGATTGGGGAGAGGGAGAGAGATAGAGATAGATAGATAGATAGATAGATAGATGATAGATAGATAGATAGATAGATAGATAGATAGATAGATAGAGATACACAATTATGGGGAATGACAAGTCCAAATTCAAGGGCAGGCTAGCAGGCTAGAAACTCCTGGGAAGGAAATGATGTTGTAGTCTTAAAGCAAAATTTCTTTTTTCTCAGGGAAACTTCAGCTTTGCTCTTAAAGCCTTTCAAGTGATTGAATGAAGCCCACCCACATTATTGAGGATAATCTCCTTTACTTAAAGTCAATTGGTTGTAAATGTTAACCACATCTATAAAATAACAACACAGCAAAACCTTGATTTGTGTTTGACTTAATTAACTGGGGATTATAGCCTAGCCAAACTGACAAAGAAACTAACCACCAATGGTGCCAAAGTGTGTGGCTCTGCACCAAGTGTGAAGAATATGGGGGTAAATAAGGTAGGTGGGTTCCAACCTTCATGGAGCTTAGAGTCCACAAGGGAAAGTGAGAACAGTGTACAAGTAATTATAATAGCGTTTAGTATTAAAAAAAAAAAAAAAAAGATAACAGAAGTTATCTAACCTAGCTGGTAGACAAATTCAAGCAAGTACGCTGAAGCCCAGCTCTAAGGTGGTTGTTGTTGTTATGTGCCGTCAAGTCGGGCTCTAAGGTGGAAGGGATGCTAATTAGATATATAGGGTGAGGAAAAGAGCATTGCAAACAAAAGAAGCGCCCTGTGCAAAATCCCTGAAACAAGAAGGAGTGAGGTACATTGACAGTACTTAAAGGAGTCTAGAGGAGCTCTGGTAGCATAGTGGATAAGGCACTTGACTGCTAACCAGAAGGCTGGCGGTTCAAACCCGCCAACCACTCCTCTGAAGGAAGATGGGGCAATCTACTTCCGTAGTGATACTGCCTCGGAAACCCAAGGAGGGGTCGCTATGAGTCGGGTCCGACTCGACGGCACACAACAACAACAACAACAACAAAGGAGTCTAGGGAGGAAAGACATCACAGTGGACTAGTGAGAGCATGGACTCAGGAGCCACGTGACCTGGCTTGCATGCCAGCTCTGCCTGACACTTACTAGCTGTGTGACCTTGGGCAAACCACTTAATTTCTCTGAGCTTCCTATATAAAATAGAAGTAATAATTTCTACCTCAGGGGATTGTTAGAATAGAGCCTAGCATATGGTAAGTGCCATAAACTATTTGTTGAGTGTTATGGCTGATACATAGAGAAAGGGGGAGAGTAACATAAGGCTGGGGAAGGATGACAGGGGCCAAATCACATAGGACCTTGGTGAGAAGTATGACTAGGCCTTTTTAAAAGATCCCATTGGCTATTATAAGGACAATTGCTGGAATGATAAATGCCAGTAAAGAGCTTTTTCAGGGTGTGGCTATAAGAAAAGTTCAATGTAGGTATTGCTGAGGTCTTAATGAATATTTAAAAGATATTACCCTGCATGTTTAAGATTTCATCACTAATTTAAAAATCTCATAATAGAAAATCCAAATGCTGACCCATCAATCATCATCCTAACTCCTATTAGAACACATGGATATTTTATAGCCTCAGAATTTTAAAAGAAGTCAGGGGCATAATCTTGTGACACTTTGAAAAAAGCAATTCTGGGAAGACGAATACTTGAGTCAAGCTCTCAGCCCTGACTTAAATACTTCAGGCTCCCAGTTCTCACACCTCCTTTTCCTCCATGTTTTTTTTTTTTTTTTTTCCTTCTGGAAAATGGCATCTGCCATTAAAGGAATGGTTGCCAACCGGCTTGACCCATATCCACTAGGCAGGAAGGCATGTGTCCACAGCTTCCTATAGTCCTGGCCACCCCCAGGTAAAACACCATCCTTTTTGCAAAGAGTTTAAGAGCTCAGGTTTTGGAGTTAGAGTGACTCAAGGGTTAGGTCCTGGCTCTGCCACTTCACAGTTGTGTGACTCTAAGTAAGTTACTTCTTTTTCCCCTAATCCTCAGCATACTCATCTACAAAATGGGGAGAGAAATTTTATCTGTCTTGAGAAGCACTTAGCACTATGTCTGGTATGGGCTAAGGGGCTCTGATGGCCCTGTAGTTAAAGCATTGGGCTGCTAACCTAAAGGTCAGTGGTTCAAACCCACCAGCCACTCCATGTGAGAAAGATGAGGCAATCTGCTTCCATAAAGATTTACAGCCTTGGAAACCCTATGAAGCAGTTCTACTCTGTCCTATACGGTTGCTATGAGTCAGAATCGACTCTACAGCAGTGGAACAGGTATGGAATGGAGTAAGTACTTAAATACCAGGCATGACTATTGTCCATCAGTGGTTTGCATGATGCCACAAAAATAGGGGGTTAGAAGAGGTAGAGAAAGAAAACACTGCCAGTAATATGGTCAACATTTTTGAAAATGGTCTGGCATATCAACTAATGATGAAGATATAGCTACCCCATGCCCAGCACTTCCACTTCTAGGCATATACCCAAGCAAAGTGCATGCACATGTGCACCAAGAGACAAGAACCGGAAAGCTCACAAACGCATCATTCACAATAGTAAAAAACTGGAAACAACTCAAATATGCAATGGAAAAATAAATGATGGTACATTTATATAACAGAGTACCATGTGGCATTGAAAATGGAGAAATCATGGTTACATTAACAATGGAGACAAGTCTCACAAATCCAATGCTGAATAAAAGAAGCCACACAAAAGAATAAAACTAGATGATTCAGTTTATATAAAGTTCAAAAAACAGTCAAATTAATTCTAGTGTTTAAGGATGCACACCATGGTGATAAAAGAATAAAGAAAAGCAAGGAAGACATTAACAAAAAGTGAGAGTAATGGTTAGCTCTGGAGGCAGGGTGGGAGTTGTGATTGAGAAGAACATGGTTAGAGGATGTGTTAGACTGGG
>NW_006921628.1:5345359-5355380 GCF_000298275.1 Orycteropus afer afer
TTTTCCCAGGATGTCCATAAATATATTGGAAGCAGGCCACACCCATAGGGAAACTCTCTTTCAATGGACTGGCTGTTCAAAACATATACATCTGATCCCCTCATTGGAATAACCACATCACAACTGCTTAAACCACACAGAATTGTAGTCCAGCCAAGTTGACACACAGCTCCAACTACCACAAGGGACAAGAGGACAGGTGTCTGGGGTTCTGAGTTTCATCCTGGATAGCTACATGTGTGTTTTATAGTAATTCATTAAGTGTAACATTTATGTTTTGTGTGCTTCCTATATACGCATGATAAACCAAAAACCAAACCAAACTCACTGCCGTGGAGTCGGGTCCGACTCATAGCGACCCCTCCTTGGGTTTCCTAGGCAGTATCACTATGGAAGTAGATCACCCAACCTTCCTTCCGAGGAGCAGCTGATGGGTTTGAACCACTAGCCTTCTGATTAGCAGTCAAATGCCTTAGGCACTACGCTTACAATAAAATCATTTGAAAAATAATCATTCTCTGCCTGCCCCACAAATTCATGCCTTCTTTTCAGGGATTTCAGAGGATTGGGGAATGTGGTCTATGCAGCTAGGTCTGTGTTTCTGCACCTCCTTTGCTTGAGAGTCAAAATCCCAGTCGAGAGGAGGTGAAGGTGAGAGGCAGAGGATGCAGGAAAGGTGAGCAAGCAGCCCAGCCACCTACAGTGTCCTTACAGAATCATTTAACCTTTCCATCTCAGCCTCAAGGGCTACTCTGGAGGCTAGTCCTTGTTTTGTATCATGTCTCTTCTAAAACATAAAAGTGAAGAAAAGTGAGTTACAAGGCTTATAGTTAGCACAAGCAAGGTATGAGAGATGCAAGGAGAAACGCCACATGGGCTATTCATTCAACAAATCCTCAGTGCCAGAACACAAAGACTGACCTGGGAGTGGGCATATAACCCAAGCAGGACCAAAGCCCCTGCCTTAAATCAGCTCAGGGAGATTGAAGGAGAAAAGATTTTTCATCCCTGAGGCTACCAAGCTGTGAAAATTAGCCTAGAGCTTTTGGGGGACCCCATCTGTGTCACAGTAAAACTGAGTTTCGCAGGGTTTTCTTTTCTTTCTTTCTTTCTTTTTTTTAAATATTGTACTGTATCTTAAGTGAAAGTTTACACAGCAAATTAGGTTCCCATTTAACAGTTTTTATACAAGTTGTTCTGTGACATTGGTTACAATTTTCACAATGTGTCAGCATTCTGATTATTTCCATTCTGTTTGTTCTGTTTCCATTGATCTAGCTTCTCTGCCCTTCCTTGTCTTGTCATCTTTGTTTTTGGGTTAATGTTGGCCATAAGTAGTTGATTGTGATATTGTTTCTTTTATAAGCCAATCTATTATTTGGCTGAAAGCTGGGACTAGCTTCAGTTCTAAGTTAAAAGTGACAGCCTCAGAGATTCCTCTAGTCTCTAAGAGTCCAGTAAGCCTGGCCTTTTTTAGGAATGAGTTCTACATTTTTCTCCCCTTCTATCTGGACCTTCTATTTATCCCTGGCCAGAACAGTCAGCAGTGGTAGCCAGGTACCACTTATTTCTCTGGTCTCAGACTAGAAGAGGCCATGGTTTGTGTGGGCTGTTAGTTCTATGGATTTGTTTCTTCATTGAGGTTGGTTTCCTTCATTCTCTTCTGCTCCAGACAAGAAGAGACCAATATTTTAGATGGTTGCTTATAAGCTTTTAACACCCCAGATGCAACTTACCAAAAGAGGATGTAGAACATTGTCTTTATGAACTAAGTTCTGTCAGCTGACTGAGTCATCCCACCAGACTATAGTCCCAAGCCTTTTTACCCAGTAAAGGTGTCTGGATATGTCTACCCAAACCCAAAGCCATCACATCAGATCTGACTCATACCGATCCCTCCCTGAGTTTCCCAGGTGGTATCACTATGGAAGCAGATTGCCCGGTCTGCCTTCCGAGGAGTGGCTGGTGGGTTTGAACTGCCAGGCTTCTGGTTAGCAGTCAAATGCCTTAGGCACTATGACACCAGAGCTTCTGGATATGTCTAGGAAGTCTCTATAAATGTAACCCACTCCATAGGGTTTTCAGTGGCTGATTTTTTTTTTTAAGTAGATCACTAGATCTTTCCTCCAAGGGATCTGTAGGTAGACTCAAACCTCCACACTTACAGTTAGCAGCTGAGTTTGTTAACCATTTGCACCCCAGGGACTCCAATCAGGGGAACAAAAGGGTTCAATTTCTCTTTTAGAAACATCCAGGAGATGGTTTGCTAAGTCCATTTTCTGACACAGATCTCTCTCTCTCTCTCTCTCTCCCTCTGTGTGTGTGTGTGTGTCTCTCTCTCTTCCTGCAGCCTGAATCTCTAAAACTCTCATCTGCCCAAGCACGTTCATGTATTTTATTTGCCACTCTGTGACATAAATATTAGAGACACAGCATCAGCTAATGACAAAAGTTGTTGTTGTTATGTGCTGTCCAGTCAGACCCTACTCATAATGACCCCTCCTTGGGTTTCCGAGGCAGTATCACTACAGAAGTAGATTGCCCAATCTTCCTTCCAAGGAGTGGCTGGTGGGTTTGAACCACCAGCCTTCTGGTTAGCAGTCAAGTGCCTTAGGCACTATGCTACCAGAGCTCCCATGATAAAGGTAGGACACGAGTTATCTTGGTGCTGGGTTCTAATCCTTCTCTGCACTAAAAGGCCTGTGACCCAGGGCAAGCCACTGACACTCTTGGTGCCAGATTTTCCACAAGCAGAAGAAAAGTAATCAGTTCTATGTTTCTAGGAGGGCTGTTGTGAGAAATATGATAAAATGGTCAAAAATTTAACCCAAGCCCCTTTCAATCTGCCAAAGAACTTTGGTAAAAGTAGTATCCCAATGCAAAACATCATACAGCATACTTTTTTGTCCAAGTAACTAAAAGTATATTAATCCTATGATTTGGTAAATATGTACAAAGATAGTACCTATATTTTATTTAAAATAAATTATCAAGAATTTCTTATATGTGTAAACCAAAAACCAAACCCACTGCCATCAAGTCAATTCAGACTCATAGCCACCCCCATTGGGCTTCTGAGGAGGTAAACCTTTATGGAAGTAGATTGCCCAGTATTGCTTCCACGGAGTAGCTGGTACGTTTGAACCACCAACCTTCTGGTTAGCAGTCAGATGCCTTAGACACTGTGCTACCAGACCTCCTTCTTATATGTGTACATGATCAATATTATATTTGGGGTAATATATGTTTTGACCTAATTTGGTTTCTGATAAGGACAGTTTATCAATACTACCATTAGAAAGATAAGTATTCATGTTGTTGTTGTTAGGTGCCGTGAAGTCGGCTCCAACCCACAGCCACCTTGTGTACAACAGAATGAAACACTGCCCAGTCCTGTAGCAGCCTCACAATCCTTGCTAAACTTGAGCCCATCATTGTAGCCACTGTGTCAATCCATCTCGTTGAGCGCCTTTACCTTTTTCATTGACCCTCCACTTTACCAAGCATGGTATCAATAAAACCAAACCAAACTCACTGCCATGGAGTCGGATCCAACTCACAGCGACCCCTCCTTGGGCTTCCGAGGTCGTGTCACTATAGAATAGATACCTAATATTTAGATCTAACTGGAAAAAAAACAATGTATAAAATATGTTTTTTAACAAAACAAAACAAACACCTAGACAACATTTTCCACTGGTAATAAAACACTGTTACCTCAGCAGGGTATCAAAATCCCTTAGGAAGGAATCAGACATTTCTTGAAATTAAGGGAGCAGTACTGTTTCTAAAATGAAGCTTCTCAAATCTAGTGGGAAAATCATTGAAGAGCTTTTTAGGTTGGGGATTTTTTAATCTAACTAATTTACAGAGAATATTGTTAAGCCTTTTTAATTGCCTTGAACTTTTTTTTTTTTAATTTGAAAGGGAATGCATAATAGTCTGACAATTGCCCACAAGATGGCACCAAACTCATGCCCAAAAGACAACCAAGGTTTTTTTTGGTTGTTTTTTAAATTGTAAAGCAAGCATTCCAGACACTCAACTGGCAGCTTCTTTTATAGCTTATCCTGATCTATGAGCCGGATATATAGATATAAGCATGTCAGTCTCCCAATATGGTGCAAAAATTAAAACTTATTGCCGCCTACAAGAAAACTTTAAAAGGAGGCAGACCTTCTCTCAAGATAGACCTGTTCTAGTTCCGAGGAGAGTGTTCAACAAGAAAAAAAGTATATAAATCCTAAAAATAAATGTCCCACTTCTTGGGGGAAAAAATTCTGCAATTAATTCACCACACTACATGGCAACCATAAATTGCTAATTCATTCATTCATTTTAATTTTTATTTGATTGTGCTCAGATGAGCCATGTGCATCTTTAAATAACTGAATGTTATTTAAAAAATGAAACAGATTAGCAATTAATACTTAATGTAACAGGTCTTGGCTATTTTAGAAGGATGAGGTCTATTATTAGAGACCTCCTCTCCATCCTAACCTCCCCTCTATCCTCTTCCATCTCAAAGGCTGTTTTAAGGTGAACAGGTCCAGGCTGGTACAGAACTCTGTGCTCTGGAGATAATGAGAGTCTGAGAACAGACATTCTGGGAACAGACACAATACATCACTGTCGGGTTAGGGGATCTTAATGCCAATTAAAAATGGAGCACACTGGGCCCAAGCCCCTGGAAACCAAGCCTTCCATTTTGAAAAAGCAAAGCTTATATAAAGCATTAGAGCATCCTCAAAGGGCCCTGTTTCCTGTTAGCCTGAGAAGACAGAGTTCTCTGTTAGGATTAGAAGCTTATTTGTGCCTATTGTAACACCTACTACAGACAAGAGGAAGCACCTCTGAAGGCTTGTGTCATGAGCTCACTGACTTAGAAAAAAGAAAAATGAAAAAAAAAAAAAAAAAAAAAAAGAAAGAAAGAACAAGCCATAGCAGTCCCAATCTGAGTCCACTACCCTATAAATCACAAAGCATCATCCCACTGGGAATGCCTGAGAAGGTTCTCTAATCCTGTTGCCAATTCCTGTACCATTTGTTCAGCCTCAGAACACTGCACCACCAAGGGAACACCTTAATTTTAACCTCATGGCTTCTCCTCACTATGTGTGATTCCCAGAAACATAAGATAAACTTCCTCTTCCCTTTTTTCTGTTTCCTAAGCAAGGCATCACCTTCCCTTAGATCACAGGAGGTTTGATCTCAGGGACAAGGGACCGTCGGAGGCTTGGGAAGGTGCTTTTTGTAGCATATGCAGGCCACCAGACAGCCTGGCTAGAGAGGAAGGGAAATGAAGGGAAGAAAGGATGTGGTCACATTCACAATGACTCTCCAGCCTGCCCTTTTGTCACTCTGTATTTTGCAAACATGCACAACTCTAGCTTATTAGAGACACTGTTCTTCCCAAGCAGATGAGTTCAAGATAATCTGACAGGAATTTCAGCTCAAACATCCCTGACCATCTTAAAAATGCTGTACAAGCCCTTCCCTACCCTGGTTTTTTAAACTTTAATACTACTTATTGACATCCTAGAACTGAGAATAAAGTGGCAAAGTAAAACATTACAACGGCAGCCATGACTGACAAACATGTATCACTTCTCTTAATTCACCAAGCAATGTAAAAACAACAAGACCTTACATATGGTGATGGCATAATCTGGCTTCAGTGTTGAAACCTTAATTATAAATATCCCAAGTGATGTAGATTTTTATCACAATAAGTAGGAAATAAACATTTACTTACTCCAGCTACTATACTAAGCACTTCTCAATTTCCATTTAAAAATTGATTTTATAGACTTCAAAAGGACCCACAGAAAATGCTTACGTGTGCCCCTATGTAGCACACTCCAAGCACATTTACCATCAAGTACCATGATGGATGAGAAGTTCTGGTGGTATGACAGTTAAATACTCGGTTGCTAACCAAAAGGTTGGCAATTTGAACCCACCCAGTGATTCTGTGGGAGAAAGACCTGGAGATCTGCTCCTGTCAAGATTGTTGTTGTTGTTGTTGTTGTTATGTGCCGTCGAGTCGACCCCGACTCATAGCGACCCCTCCTTGGGTTTCCGAGGCAGTATCACTACGGAAGTAGGATTGCCCAACCTTCCTTCCAAGCAGTGGCTGGTGGGTTTGAACCGCCAGCCTTCCTATGGGGCAGTTCTACTCTGTCACATAGGGTCACTATGAGTGGGAATTGCCTAGACATATCCAACAACAATAATATGATGCACACGATATGAAGCAGGAGTTTTAGCAGAAACTACCAATTGCCTTAGAGTTAACTCTGACTCATGGAGACACCAATATGTCAGAGAACTGTGTTCTATAGGATTTTCAAAAGCTGATTTTTTGGCTAGCCAAGACCTTCTTTGAGGTGGACTTGAACCTTCAACCTTTCAGTTAGAAGCTGAGGGCTTAACCATTTACACCACTGAGGGATTCCTACACTTTAATAGAGGAAGAGAAATGTCACCAGGCATAAGTGAAGTATGTGTCAGGTATGGATGGGCTGCCCAGAAGGGAGTGTTGACTCACTCGTGTAATCTAAGTCTCCTCTCTATTAGAACAATCTTAAATCGAAGAAAGAGGAAGAAAATGGAATAGTTTATTGGAAAGATTAGATAGGAATCTCAGGAGGCGGTTAGTTTATGTTAATGGGGGAGAAACAACTCAGAAAATGAGGGTAAGAATGGCTGCACAACTTGAAGAATGTAATCAATGTCACTAAACTGTTGAATTGGTGTGTTTTGCTGTGTAGATTCTCCCAACAACAAAAACAGTTTTTGTTTTTTCTTTAATTGACTAGGTTGGAGCAAATAAAAATTATTAAGAACCTGATAATTATTTGTGAGAGGAGAAAATGATCTCTCATGCAAAGGTTCTCTTTTAATGCACTGGGGAAAACCGTGTTCTCCAGCAAAGTTCAAGCCCCTCAGTCAGCCTCCGCCTTCCCTTGGGCCTCCGCCTTCCCTTGGGCCTCCATTCAAGCCTGGGAGTTGACCACACCCCTTCCTTCAAACTTCACGGTCTTTAAGGACTTATCAGACCCCATTAAGCATTCTCACCTTCAAGCTACATGCTCTTTGTCCCTGGAACCCCCAAGGGGTCTCACGCTGATATTTTCCTTCAGGGTCTACCTCCTTTGGGCAGCATTCAAGCTCGCTTGCTCTCTTTCTCTCTCTCTCTCTCTCTCTCTCACACACACACACACACACACACACACACACGCGCGCGCGCGCGCGCGTATTCACGCAAGAGCGTGCTCTCACGAACACATGCACGCACGCATATACACATCCCACACTGCGCTAGAACCTCCACAGCAAGCATTTCCTCACTAGAATATAACCTCTATGAGGACACGTGTCCCCAAATGCCTGCGATAGTCTACGCACTTAATAAAAAAATTGTCAAATGATAGGATTTGAATTTTTAATTAACTTCCTCCCAAAAAGACTGTAAACTCATGGAAGGACATGAGTGATGGCTTAAAATACATGCACCATACGCGTCCACTGAATAAGTAAATAAGCACATGTTAGGCCACAAAACAGAGTTGTTGTAATTAAAATATTGTTTCTCATTGTAATGGTGTTTTTTTTTCTTAATCATAAATTTCCTTCCTTCACAAAATCTTGTGCTCATTAAGTTCACAAATTCCATTGTTTGCATTCAGAAGCCACAATATAATGCTAGACAGAAGAACTCTATAACAACAAAGAAAGGATTACTTATTTCAATCATCCTTTCTGTTGAAATTTAACATTCTTTCCCCATGGAAAATACACTGGCTTCTAACCTAGCTAACATTCTAACAGGAATGTGTTACTAGGACTTAACAGAGTAAACAGGCAGAAAGACATGGGTATTTCAAATACCACCTTAAACAAAATATCCTTTTACATTTATAAAATAAATATGATTTCCTTGCTCATATCGCCCAGATAAAGTGGCAAGAAGAAAAAAGGCAAAGAAATGTAAGAAAAGGGACAGAGGACTCTCAGAATGCCTAATGCCTAGGTTAAGCCGGTCACTTGAGCCTTTCAGTCCTAGAGTGAAACCAGGCCTCCACTTCCCTGGCAAGGATCCTTTCCTCCTCTAGCTCCTTCTTCTCCAGCCTCCCCCATTAGCACCCTGAGGCAGCCTGACAGCAACAAGCCTTCACATAGTCTGTTCAGCACAAAGCTCACAATTACTGTAACCAAGTTGTCTCCAGATGTCTGTCTTCATCCAGCCTGTGCCTTAGCTCAGGATGAAGAGCCAGAAGCTGCCCCTCCCTCCCACCCCTCCAGGCACAAAAACCTTGAGAAATGACATGGAAAAAACACCACCCTTTAATAAAAGGTGGATCTTGATAACAACATATGACATATTTACTATAAAATTGACTTAAGTCATCCCCTCGATTTTTTTTTTTCTCTTAGAAAGCCACCCCATCACACCATTAACCCCAAGAAAATAAGAGCTCAGAATTGGAGTGTATCTGTTCCTAGAACATCAGCTGATTCCATTGTGCCCTGGTGAAAATAGGCCATTCACTCAGCAATGACAATTGAATGCTTAGTATGTGCCAAAGGTCATTAAACCGTTTTCTTCTGCTCAACCACTAGGTTGTCAACGATCTGCCCCAGAGAGTTTCCAAGTCTTTAAATCTTCACAGTAGACTGCCACATCTTTCTCCTAGAATGGCTGGCGATTTCCAAAAGCTGACCTTTTGGTTAGCAGCAGAGTGCTTAACCAAGATACTACCAGGGATCCTTCTGCTAAAGGACAGGAACAGGTTTTCCTAATTACAAGTACAGTGCCTGTTACACAGGAAGTAGAGAGCTGTACAACATACCCTTATTTAATGTGGCAATGAGAAACAAATGGGCCAGTTTTCAATATGTAGGTTCATTCTTAATCAAGGCAACTTCTAATACCAAGCCATGCTGGGATCTGGTTTATACTCTTTGAGAAGGAGGAAGTCCAAATATAAGCTTGCCTTTAATGTGTGTTTTGTTTATTCATTCATTCCACAGCTTTTATTGAACATCTATTTTATGCAAGCCCCCAGAGACACAGTACTAAAAAAGACAGAGCCCTACACTCACATAGCTTGAAGTCTAGTAGAAGGACCAGCATATAGCCAAACTTTACTGAGAGAACTTGTAGGTAGTATGAAGGTAAAACAGAACAATGTGGATAGGAAGATTGTTCGGTTTATGAAGACAGTCATCTGTATGATAAAAGAGAAAATGGATTGGGGGACTACAGAGGTGAGGCAAGGGACTCTATCCAATTAAAAAATAATGAAACATTTTATACAAATACTGTGCATGGGTGGTGGTTGCTATTGCTGGGTGCCTTCACGCTGGTTCTGACTCATGGTGACCCTACGTATAACAGAACAAAACACTGCCCAGTCATGCACCACACTCACAAACCTTGCTATACCTGAGGCCATCATTTCAGCCACTGTGTCAAAGCATTTTGCTGAAGGTCTTCCCCTTTTTTTACTGACCCTCCACTTTACCAAGCATGATATCCTTCTCCAGGGAACGGTCCCTTCTAGCAACATGACCAAAGTAGATGAGATGAAGTCTGGCTGTTCTCGCTTCCAAGGAGCATTTCAGCAGCACTTCTTCCAGGACAGATTTGTTCATTCTTCTAGCAGTCCACAGTATTTTCCATATTCTTCACAAACACCACAACTCAAAAGTATCAACACTTCTTTGGTCTTCCTCATTCATTGTCCAGTTTTCACATGCATATGAGGTGACTGAAAATACCATGGGTTGGGTTAGTCTTCAGTGAGACATCTTTGCTCTTCAGCACGTTAAAGAGGTCTTTTGCAGCAGATTTGCCCAGTGCAATACAATGTCTAATTTCTTGAATGCTGCTTCCATTGGTGTTAACTGTGGAATGAAGTAATGTGAAATATTTGGTAACTTCAATCCTTTCTCCATTTATCGTGATACTGCTTGTTGGTCCAGTTGTGAAGATTTTCATTTTCTTTCTTTCTTT
>NW_006921628.1:5363651-5369013 GCF_000298275.1 Orycteropus afer afer
GCCTCCAAGATTTTCATTTTCTTTATGTTGAGATGTAATCCATACTGTAGACAGTAATCTATAATCTTCATCACTAAGTGCTCCAAGTTATCTTCACTTTCAGCAAGCAAGGTTGTGTCATCTGCATATCGCAGGTTGTTAGTGATTCTTCCTCCACTTCTGATGCTGTGTTCTTTATATAGCCCAGCTTCTCAGATTACTTGCTCAGTATACAGATTGAGAAAGTATGGTCAAAGGATACAACCCTGATGCACTCCTTTCCTGATTTTGAACCATGCAGTGTCCCCTTGTTCTGTTCGAATGACAATCTCCTGATATATGTACAGGTTCCTCATGAGTACAATTAAGTGTTCTGGAATTCCTATTCTTCTCAATGTTATCCATAATTTGATATGATCCACACAGTCAAATGCTTTTGCATAATGAATAAAACACAAGTAAACATCTTTCTGGTATTGGAAGTTGGCTTGGTATTAGAAGTTGCCTTGATTAAGAATGAACCTACATATTGAAAACTGGCCAATTTATTTTTCATCACCACATTAAAATATGGGTATGTTGTACAGCTCTCTACTTCCTGTGTAACAGGCACTCTACTTGGAATTAGGAAAACCTGTTCCTGTCCTTTGCTTTGAGCCAAGATCCATCTGACATCAGCAGTAATATCCCTCTTTCTATGTCATCTTCTGAATCCAGCTTGCAATTCTGGAAGTTTCCTGTCAAAATATACTACTGCTACTGTTTTTGAATTATTTTCAGCAAAATTTTACTCGCATGTGATATTCTGGTGGTGTAGTGCCTAAGGCATTTGACTGTTAACCAGAAGGCTGGCAATTCAAACCCACCAGCCACTCCTTGGAGGGAACGTTGGACAATCTACCTCCATAGTGATACTGCCTCAGAAACCCAAGGAGGGGTCGGTATGAGTTGGATCTGACTCAAGTGCAGTGAGTTCTGGTTTTGGTTTTTTGGTGATATTAATGATATTAAACCAAAAAAAAAACCCAAAATCAGCCTTCTGGTTAGCAGTCAAATGCCTTAGGCACTACACCACCAGAACCCCCATTAATGATACTAGGAGGAAACAATTATAACAGTGAATTAAATTGTTCAGAAACTGAGCTGGGAGAGCTCAGGGCTTAGCTGGAAGATTCTGCACTGAATCATGTTTTAGAGTCCCAGAAAAGGCCTCAGAGCAATGTTGAAACTTCAGCTGTCTTAAATTACCTGCCCCCTACACACTCCTGGGAAATATTATGGGATAGTTTAGCAATTACAGGAGATTATAGTAAGTGTATGTCATGATGTGTGAAAGGTGTATCAAAGGTTTGAGACCCTAAATGGTCTCTGGGAAGCTGGGTACCTACATCACTTCATATCCTGGCTGCTAGCTGTGCCAGGCCAAGGGGCAAAGGAGTCACCTGGTACAGCATTCAAAGTCCCATTCTGTTTATTATTTTGGAGACACCCCACCTCCACCAGGGAGGCCACCATTATGCAAAGAATATTTGCAGGACCAATGAATCAGCCTTTCCTTCTCAACCATGCCTCTCTGCTTTCCTGGGTCCTTCATCCCTCCAAGACAAGAGCTGCCTATCTCCATGATAGCCATTTTGCCTGCATTATCATATGTACTCTTCAAACAATTTTTATCCCTATTTTTCCCAAAAGAAAGTTGGAGAGGTGAAGTGGTTTATCCACAGCTGGTGTGTGGTAGCAGATTCAGACTAAGCCCACAGATCCTCACCACTACCCTTTACTGCCTCTGACACAGCATAGACAGAAGAGCAGGCCTGGCTGGGGGATGGCCACACAGGTCCAGCATCTCTTACATCCAAATAGTTATTGCTTCCAGCTAAAACAGATAGATCATGTCAGAAATAAGACAATCATAAGTGTGATGCAGAGGACACTGTTTTTTTAAGTGGTGGAACCACACTATACCTTTCTATTGACTTGTACACAAATTTGTTATATAAACATGTGTGTTTGTGTATATGTGTGTGGGTGTGCATGTGTATGTATGTATCTATATTTATTTATTTTCACACCACTTGGCTTTGTTTTTGCACTTGTTCTTTGGCCCTCAAGAAGGCTTCATGGCAAATTTTATTATCAGCAAGAAAAAGGACATGTTTTTGGAGATGAGTCTTCTACTTTCCTATTCACACTCCAACCTTTTAATACAAAACTGGAAAACATGAAGCAATGCTCATTTATTATTTTCACTTTCTAATCAAAATAAACCACAATAAGGAAAACAAATAAATAAAGAGAGAGCACTTCTCAAAACTCCACAGAGCACAAAATAGAGACCAAGTAATCTTGACGTTATTCTCTTCAGATTGCTTCTTAGAAAAACAGAACAATGTGTGACCCTACCCCCACCCTCATCCCACAGGATCCTTTATGAGTGAAAAATCCCCAGGACACAGTCCATACTAACATTAACTCTTAAACCTTTGACTATATATTTCCTTATTGTGCTTCTGAAATAATTTTTTTAATTTTGAGAAAAAGTGTAAACAAAATTGCCAACTGCATCGCTTTCTACTGCTGCATAATGATATCACCACAAACTCACCTTAAAACAGCAAAAAACATTTATTATGTCAGTTTCTGTTGTCAGGACTTTTGGTATGGCTTAGCTGAGCCCTCTACAAAGCTCACAAAACTGTAATCAAAGTGTCTGCCCTGGCTGGGTTCACATCAGTGCCTCAAATGGGGAAGAATCCACTTCCAAACTCCTTCCAGTTGCTGGCCAAATTAATTTCCTTGTGGTTGTATGACGTTCTCAGCTCCTATCAGCTACCCATGGTTCCTTGTCACATTGGCCTCTCCACAGGTAGTTCACAATGTGACCACTTGCTTCTATAAGAAGAGTCTCTCACTGCAATGAAAGTCCACTCCCTCTTGCTTTCATCTGATTAAGTCAGACCTACCTAAGATATTTTCCATTTTGTAAACTCAGTGTCAACTGATTTGTTACCTTAATTACATCTGCAAAATATCTTCATTATTACCATATTTAATTAGCCAAAAGCAAGGCATAGGTCCAGACTCCAGGAGAGGAGATTATCAAGGTTATCAAGGCATGACCACCAGAACATGAGAATCATGAGAATCATCCTGGAATCAGGAGTCTCAGGGTGACACAATGGTTAAGCAATCAACTACTAGGCTAAAGGCTGGCAATTCAACCTACCCGGAAAGGCATCAGAAGAGCTGGTGATCTGCTTCTGAAAGGTTATAGCATTGAAAGCTCTATGTAGTTCTACTCTGTACACATGGGGTTACCATGAGTTGGAATTGACTCAACAGCAAGTAGCAACAACAACCCTAGGATATTTCCACCACATCAATGATCTCACCATAATATTGTTATTATAAATATACATACAATATATATATGTGTATATATATGTATGTACATGTACATACCTAACACTTATCTGTCAGTTTGTCGTACCATGGTGACTCATATGTTGCTGTGAGTCTGGAGGCTATGGCACCAGTATTTCAAATACCAACAGGGTCACCCATGGTGGACAGGTTTCAGCAGAACTTCCAGACTAAGACAGACTGGGAAGGAGAAAGGGGACATTCATTTATCAAAAATTTGGACAGTGAAAAACCTTATGAATAGCAGTGAAACACTGTCTGATGTAGTACTGGAAAATTTCATGACTAGCCCTGAAACATTGTCTGACACAGTGCCAGAAGATGAGCCACTCAGGTCAGAAGGCACTCAAAATACAAATGGGGAAGAGCTGCCTCCTCAAAGTAGAGTCAACCTTAATGACATGGATGGCATAGAGCTTTTGGGTCTTCCATCTGTTGATGGAGCATGACTCAAAATGGGAAGAAAGAGCTGCAAATACCCATTAATAATTGGAATATGGACAGTACGAAATATGAATGTACGAAAATTGGAAGTTGTCAAAAATAAAATGGAATGCATAAAGATCAATATCCTAGGCATTAGTGAGTTGAAAGGGACTGGTATTGGCCATTTTGAATCATCTTTTAATCACTTTTGAAACCATTTTGAATATGATCGACTATGCTGAGGAACTTGAAGAAGAATGGCATGGGATTCATTGTCACAAACAGTTTCGAGATCTATCCTGAAGTATAAGGCTTTCAGTAGTAGGATAATATCCATACACCTACAAGGAAGATCCAGTTAATACTACTATTATTCAAATTTACACACCAACCACTAAAGGCAAAGATGAGAAAATTGAAGATTTTTACCAACTTCTGCAGTCTGAAATTGACCAAACATGCAATGAAAATGTATAGATTATTACTGTTGATTGAAATGTCAAAGCTGGAAACAGAGAAGACTCACTAGTAGTTGGAAAATTCAGCCTTGGTGATAGAAATGACTCCAGAGATCGTATCATAGAATTTTGCAAGACCAATGACTTATTCATTTCAAATATCTTTTTTTCAACAACATAAATGTTAGTTATACATGTGGACCTCAACAGATGACATACATGACTATATCTGTGGAAAAAAGTGATGGAGATCTCTGTAGCTTCAGCCAAAACAAGGCCAGGAGATGACTGTGGAACAGACCATCAACTGCTTATATGCAAGTTCAAGCTGAAGCTGAAGAACATTAAAACAAGTCCACAAAAGTCAAAATATGACCCTGATTATATCCCACCTGAATTTAGAGACCATCTGAAGAACAGATTTGACACAATGAACACCAATGATGGCAAACCAGACAAGTTGTGGGATGACATCAAGAATATCATGCATAAAGAAAGCAAAAGGTCATTAAAGAAACAGGAAAGGAAGAAAGGACCAAAATGGATGTCAGAAGAGACATATGCTCTTGAAAGGAGAGTAGCTAAAGCAAAGGGAAGAAATAACATGATCAAAGAGCTGAACAGAAGATTTCAAAGAGCAGCTCAAAAAGACAAAGCCAATTATTATAATGAAATGCGCAAAGACCTGGTGCTAGAAAAGCAAAAGGGAAGAACATGCTTAGCATTTCTCAAGCTGGAAGAGCTGAAGAAAAAACTCAAGCCTCGAGTTGCAATACTGAAAGATGCTATGGACAAAATATTGAATGATGCAGCAATATTCAAAAGAAAATGAAAGGAATACACAGAGTCACGGTACAAAAAAGAAGTAGTCAATGTTCAACTATTTCAGGAGGTGGCATGTGATCAAGAACTAATGGTATTGAAGGAAGAAGTTGAAGCTGCACTGAATGTACTGGTGAAAAACAAGTCTCCAGGAATTGACCGAATACCCATTGAGATGTTTCAACAAATGGACACTGTGCTGGAGGCACTTACCCATCTATGCCAAGAAATGTGGAAGACAGCTACCTGGCCAA
>NW_006921628.1:5369723-5383929 GCF_000298275.1 Orycteropus afer afer
GGGAGAGACTGTGAGAGACTTGGCTGAGAGATGGTGGGCTGGGAGAGAGACTGAGCATTTTTTCCTGAACTTGAATTGTAGCCTGGTGCTTCCCCAATAAACCCCATAATCTGTGAGTTCTGCGTGGCCACTGCTGTGAATTATCGAACCCAGGAGAGAGGTGGTGGGTGCTTTGAGAGGAACAGTTGGTGAAAGGGCTGGAGGGAGGCAGCATGTCTGGCCTTGTAGGAATAGGCCTTGGGTTATTGATGGTGACTCTGTATTCCTTTTGTGGGGTTAGAAGAGGTCAGAATATGTGGCCTCCTTGCCCTTTTTGCACTTGTGTTTTATTGACTATGCAAAAACATTTGGCTGTACGGATCATAACAAATTATAGGTATCATTGAGAAGAATGGGAATTCCAGAACACTTCATTGTACTCATGATGAACCTGTACATAGGTTTAAGATCAGGAAGAGAGTGTGTCAGAGTTGTATCCTTTCACCATATTTATTCAATCTATATTCTAAGCAAATAATCCGAGAAGCTGGACTCTACAAAGAAGAACGTGGCATTAGGATTACAGGAAGACTGATTAAAAACCTGTGATATGCAGATGACACAACATTGCTTGCTGAAAGAGAAGATGACTTGAAACACTTACTGATGAAGATTAAAGATTGCAGTATGCAGTGTGGATCACATCTCAACATAAAGAAAATAAAAATCCTCACAACTGGATCAGTAAGCAGCATCACAATAAATGGAGAAAAGGTTGAAGTTGTCAAAGATTTCAGATTACTTGGATCCACAATCAACGCTCATGGAAGCAGCAGTCAAGAAATCAAATATCATATTGCACTGGACAATTCTGCTGCAAAAGAACTCTTTAAAGTGTTGAAGAACAAAGAAGTCTCTTTGAAGACTAAGGTAAACCTAACCTAAACCATGGTATTTTCAATCACCTCATATGCATGTGGAAACTAGACAATGAATAAGGAAGAACAAAGAAGAGTTACTGCTTTTGAACTGTAGTGTTGGTGAAGAGTACTGAAAATACCATGGCCTGCCAGAATGAACAAATCTGTCCTGGAAGAAGTGCAACTGGAATGCTCCTTGGCAACGAGAATAGCCAAACTTCGTCTCACCCACTTTCGTCATGTTGTCAGACGGGGCCATTCCCTGAAGAAGAATATCATGCTTAGTAAAGTGGAGGGTCAACAAAAAAGGGGAGACTCTCAACAAGATGGATTTACATAATGGCTGCAATTATGGGCTCAAGTATAGTAAAGTTTGTGAGGATGGCACGGGACCAAGCAATATTTCATTCTGCTGTACTTATGTCACTATGAGCCCACTCGATGGCACCTAACAACAACAACATATGCATGTACACAAACACAAAAAAATGTGTAGTCACAGGTATACCATTCCTTTTTTCTCGTTTAGTGTTACAATATAAGTATTTCTCATGTGATCAAAATGTCTTTGTTGCTATAGTTTATAGTAGATATGGAATATTCCGTTAACTAGAGAATGCTATCGTTTACTCTCTCATTCCTATATTGTTAGATATTTAGGTTGTTTCCAAGTTTTTTTCCTGATCTTTGAATTTGGTGAGCCTTATGACTACTTTGATCAATGGTATATGGCAGAAGTGACACTGTGTCAATTCTGGATGCAGTGCTTAACCATCTAAGAAAGTTCTGTATTTGTTGCTTAGAAATCAGCCACCATTTAAGAAGTGTAACTACCCAATAAGCCATCGATGATAAGACTAAGCTGTGTGGAGAAGCAATGTGCAGGTGCTCCAGTAAACAACTCCAGCTTAGTCCTCAGCTAACAACAGTATCAGCTACCACATTGTGAAGGAGCTCTGGTAGCACAGTGCCTAAAGCACTTGACTGCTAACCAGAAGACTGGCAGTGCAAACCCACCAGCCACTCCTCGGAAGGAAGGTCGGCAATCTACTTCCATAGTGATACCGCCTTGAACACCCAAGGAGCAGTTGCTATGAGTTGGGGCCGACTTGATGGCACACAGCAACAACAGTAACCACACCATGAAGGAGCCATTGTGGATGACCACTCCCTTCATGTCTCCAGATGACTACAGCTCCAGCAGACATCTAACTGCAATCATATGAGAGAAGCCAAGCGAGAAACACCCAGCTGAGCCCAGTCAACCCACAGACACATAAGAGATAAGAATAAATTATTGTTTTAAGCCACTAATCTTTGGAAATATTTGTTACATGGCAATAGATAACATATTTTTAATATAAAGCTTTTCCTATATTGAGATTATTGCTATGCACTAGATTCTTAGAAATCGTCATATCATAAACTCAAATCAAACTCACTGCCATCGAGCCGATTCTGACTTGAAGTGACCCTCCTCATTGGGTTTTTAAAGCTGTAAATCTTTGTGGAAGCAGACCACCTCATCTTTCTTCCACAGAGTGGCTGGTGGGTTTAAACCACTGACCTCCTGGTTAGCAGGCAAATGCCTTAACCACTACAGCACCAGAGCTCCTTTAAGTTATGAATATTTTTGAGGCGATTTGAGACACTTTGTTAATTTCATTTTAGCTAGTTACTAAAAGTCTGTCTAGAAAAGAATTCGGTACACCACTTTCAATAAAAATGACATATTACTCATTTTTAAAGAGCTGCCATTTCTGAATTTGCTGATATATTTTTAGAGGTTAAAATGAGTAAAATGTGGCCTTTGTGGCTGTGTCAATGTTTTTAAACTTCTATTTACCAACTATACATTTAAAAACTAGTATTGGCCAATTTGATCTGATTATTAAAATAAAATCCTTCATCTTTTTATGTAAATGTAAAATAAATTTTCACTGATACTGATTGAAGAGTATTTCAGCCACCCAAGATTCTGTTGAAATAAAAGTTCTTTTGATATTTAAAATGTGTGCTATCCTCCTGTGGTGAATTGGTTGATGTGACCCTTCTAGCCACTGTCTAATACATTGTGATGTATTGTAAATCCTAAAATCCATGCCTCTTTAAGATGGTGTGGTAGTTAAGGTCGTGTGTCAACTTGGCTGGGCAGCTGGTAGTAGTCATTCCCTATAATGACTGGTAATTGGCTCTGTGGTGGGATTTGCTGTGAGCAACTGAGTAGCTGCTGATTGTTAAAGCCATCCACTTGGGTTATTTCTGTTGGAGCAACACAGGTGGGATGTATTTGAGTCCCGCTTTGCTGGAGGGTATAACTCAAATCACCACCCTTAGCTTCCTCGAGGGTATAACTCTGAATCCTCTGAGAAGGTTCACACTCCTCTTGCTCCGGTTCTGCATTTTGGGTCATCATTATCTCAGCCCTGAATTTTGGGACAGCAGCAGTCATCTGATCTGCTGATTGAGGTTCATCAAACCCCACGAATTGGAAGGATTCTCCAGACCTACTCACAGACCTGGGACTTGCCAGCCTGCCAGCCTCCCAGACTCTACCCACCACTATGTGAGATGATCCCTTGGGTGTCTGTGAGTTTTGTGAGGTGTTACAGCAGAACACAGAATCCTAAAATGGGGGAGATTACTGACAGGAGGAGGAGGAGTTAATGTCTGAAATGATGGAGTGGCACGGTAGTTTGGACATTTGGGACATCTTTAACCTTCGCCTCATGGGGACCGGCCTTGTGCTGATCTTTCTAAGAGAAATTGTTCAAGCCCCTCCCCTTAAAAAAAGGAGTAGTGGTAGTCTTAACAATTTCTTATCTTATGGAATATTTTTTGGAAATGTTTTGGAGCCATTTATTTTTGGTCATTGAACTTAAATAGTTTTTTTTTGTCATATTCTTACTTTATAAAAACATTTATTCTATGGATGAAAGTAGTAAATCATTCAGTCAATAATCACAGAGCAACTGTGTGCTAGACATTCTACTAATCACTTGGCAAAAAGGGAAACAGAATTCAGAAACTGCCCTCAAGAAGATGACAATCTAGTGAGAATTAGGCATTCATTCTGCTATCATATTTAATCTGTTAATATAAGTAAAGAAGTCTGTACAAAGAACAAAAAGAATGATGAAAAAGAAACATCTAAGTGCATCTAGGAAAATCAGGAAGGGCTTCACGAAAAAAGGTAAGTTTTGAGCTAAAACTTGAAGAACATAAAAGAAACCTTTTATAAAAGAATGATAGAAAGGTCCTTCTAGACAGAGGATTCTAGAGGTAATTCAATATGGATAAGTTGCATGTTGGATGTACAGGGGAGAGGCTGAAAAGTCAGTGAGAGTCTTGTCCACCAAACTGAGGAATTTGCCTTTCATTTGAGGATAGCATAGAACCCTTTAAGACTTATGAGAAGTGAAGGGACATGATCCAATTTGGATCCAATCACTTCTCTACAAGTGGGGTAGATAGGGATAACATTATAAATAGAAAGAACAGTTAGAAGATAATAGTCTAAACAAGAGGCTATATACCCTGACTTAAGACACTAGTAGTGAGAATCAAAAAGGAAGAAAAAAGCAAATGACATTAAGGAAACAGACATTAAGGGATCCAGTAATTGACTAGATATAGGGAGTCAAAAAAGAGAAAAAGAAAGGTAGCTCTTAGTTTTCTGACAAGTAAATTTATAGTTGTTGTTGTTTGGTACCATCAAGTCAAACCCGACTCATAGTGACCCCTCCTTGGGTTTCCGAGGCAGTATCACTACGGGAGTAGATTGCCCCGAGGAGTGGCTGGTGGGTTTGAACCGCCAGCCTTCTGGTTAGCAGTCAAGTGCCTTAAGCACTATGCTACCAGAGCTCCCAAATTTATAATAGCACCATCCTATGACCTAAGGAACAAAGAGGTGGCAGACTTGGGGGCAGGGAGGGGAGATAACAAGTTCTGATTAGACACTGTATCAGCCAGGCTGGATCAGCAAACACTGTAGTAACAAACAGTCCCCAAATTTCAGTGGCTTAAACAACAAAGACTAAATTCTCACTCCTGTTACATGTCTGTTGTGGTTAGTCAAGTTTCTTTCTGAGGTCCAGGGTAATGAAGGCTCTACCACCTTGAACATTGCTGCATGCAAAAGCAGAAGAAGGAAGTACTGAAGATTCACACCTTGACAATTAAATATTCTGTTGCAGAAATAGTGAATATCACATCTGCTCATAAGTTGCAATCTTGCTTGAAGGAGCACAGAAAAGACCCAGAAGTGAAAGAACAGTAGGTATCAGTGATCATCAGTAATGCCCTTTGCAGACGTGCTAAATGTGAAGTACCTGTGGAACTACCAAAGCATACTATCTAGAAGACCACTACATACAAAGCCTATTGTTAGCTGGCAATGAGTTGACTGCAACACATGGTGACCCCACATGTATCAGAGCTTTCAGAAACAGATTACTAGGCCTGTCTTCCAAGGAGCCTCTGGGTCGGTTGCAACTGCCAACCTTTTGGCTAGAAGTCAAGTGCTTAACTGTATGCACTACCCGGGGACTCCTATCCTGCCTCTAAGAGAGGAAAATGCCTCCTACACTTGCTACTTGCATGATTTCTTAGTGTCCTCTTGTTGTCTTTCAGTTCTTTAACACTAGTAAACAATTCTTAATATTAAATCCTCTCTGTTAAATGGGTAGTTTCTGTCTCCTCATTTGATCCTATGTACACACAGTGCAGCAATTTCAAAACAAGTCAAATCCTTATTTATGTTTCTTGAACACTATGAAGGAGACACATAATTTTGAACTATACTTCCTCAAGTCTCATCCTGTGCTCTCATATACTACAGCTGTCCCCAGGCATAACTCCTCAAAAGACTTCCTCCCCTTAAAAAATTTCCATCTACCATTAGCTTCTCCTCCTGTCTCCTTTATCTTCCTCCCTTTTCCTTTCCTCTTCATTCTCCATCATGAAAGACCAAGAACAGTCAAAGAGAATGAGCCTCAGTAGGTGGCACAGTCCACAGCTCTTGGACTTCTTCATGCCACGGCGGCAAACTGAAAGGTCCAGCAGGAGACACAGAGATAAGCTGGCAAGGCATAAGAATTCTTGGATTCCAACACCATCACATTTAGATCTCAGTATTACAACTACATTCAGCCTGTGAGTCAGAGAGAAATAGGGAGCAGTGGGGACAGTGGTAGGAGCCCTGGTGGTGCAGTGGTTAAACGTTTGGATGCTAACCAAAAGGATAGCAGTTTGAACCCACCAGCCACTCCATGGAATAAATATGTGACAGTCTGTTTCTGTAAAGATTTGCAGCCTTGGAAATCCTGTGGGGGCAGTTCTGCTCTATCCTGTTGGGTCGCTATGGGGTTGCTATGAGTCAAAATCAAGTAAGTGGCAGTGGATTTTTTGTTTGGGGACAATGGTGACTGCACAGTGTATCCCCTGTCTGGATGCCAGGGCTTCCATTTTTCAGGGAAGCTAGAAATCAAGTTTTTCATGTGAAATTTCCAGGTTTTTAATATTGGCTCTCTGGTAGCATAGTGCCTAAGGCACTTGACTGCTAACCAGAAGGCTGACGGTTCAAACCCACCAGCCACTCCTCAGAAGGAAGGTTGGGCAATCTACTTCCGTAGTGATACTGCCTCGGAAACCCAAGGAGGGGTCGCTATGAGTCAAGTCTGACTCGACAGCACATAACAACAACAACAATATTGGCTCAATTTTCTCCAACATTCTGTACAGGTTAAATGAAACTTGCCAGATCCTGCCTGTACGCCCTGCTTGCTCTTCTGTCCTATGCTAGGCCCAAATGCATTTAATATATTCAATTTGTTTGACAAAAATTTAACGATTGACACTTTCCTTAACAGTTACCTACAGAACTCTGAGGTACAACATAAACCAAAAGTGAAGTAGAATCCTTTTCTTTGTCACTTTTTCCAGTTACCACTAAAATGAAAGAGAGAAAGAAAAACAATTGTGTAACAAAATACTACTTGATTTAAACCCTTAGAAAATCTGGGATTCAACTTTAAAAAAAAAATTAACAGAAGAAAAGAAGTCTCTAAAGCAAAGCTTTGAAAGTTTATTTTGAAAGAAGGTGGTAGTGATGCATTATTTTTTCAGTAATATTTACAGAACAATTTGTTCTGGAGTTCTAACTGACACAAATAGAGGAGGCCTGGTGTACACATATCAAAATGGTGACAATGAAATTAGAGCTTGGTCTGGTGGTAAATTACCCTCTGCTCATCTCACCAACACCTAAGTCTCCAAAATGGAGAAGGCGTGATTTGAGTGAGACCACCCTTTGGGTACACATAAGGGCACACCCCCACTTACCTCCAAGCCCCCCACGTACAATTACCCAATCTGCAAGAGAAAGACACACTGACTGGTTCTATAATTATTAGATGTGAATGGAAAAAAAATCATGCCCTTTTAAAAGCTAAGCTACATTTCCCAGCCATACTTTTTTAGCCTCAGAATGAACTCCAAAGCAGTATGGTATCTGCTTCCCACCACCTCCTATAGCCCTAAACACCCCCGCTGCTGAGAGTCAAAGCAATGTCAGTAATGCAGGGGTGAGGGTAGGGAGGGGAAGGTTAATTTCTCATTCCTTACTCCAACATGCCCCTGTGTGTTATTGCTACAGAAAGAAGAAATCAAGCTTCTTTAGCCAACTTATTTTGCTTCACTTCAGTAGGTGCTTACTACAGTAAGAACTGGCCTGTTTGAAACCCACAATCTCACTCTTCAAGAAGGAGCTGCAAAAGGCCTCTAGAGAGCAAATGTGGTTGGCACAGAGGCCAAGTCCCAAAGACTCATGGAGACCTACTGTGTCCTCAGTTCACTGACTCTTACTTGACACAAAATTCTAAGCAATCTGGTTAATTTCAAAGTCCATTGATCAGACACAGGAAATTTCAGTATGGAGACAAAACAAAGGCACATGGAAGAAAAAAGAACATAAATGTATTGTAAAAGCTAGAGCACATGGCTGTTGCTGTTAGTTGCCATCCAGTCAACTCTGACTCATGGTGACCCCACATATAACATAATAAAACATTATCCAGTCTTGCACTGTCTTCACAATTGTTGGTATGCTCGAGCTCATTGCTGTGGTCACTGTATATTTTGAATGCCTTTCAACCAAGGTGGCAGTAGCACTATCAGACAATATTCTGTTGTGATCCATAAAGATTTCAATGACTAATTTTCAGAAATAGATTGTCAGATCTTTTCTTCTTCATCATAAACACCAAATGCTGATGAGAAAGGGAGATGTATAAAAGAAATGGAGAGGCATATATGAGCTCCCTGCCCAAAGTGGACCTTAAAAGGGCAATGCAACTTGATAAAAGGTGAAATGATACTAAAGCCAAGTAAAAGAGAACAGGACCGAAACATGCATACCCAGACCAATAGGGAAGGAACAAATCTGAAACAGCCCATAGGCAAAACTATCATGATTCTCATAGCTATCAGTGCAGCAGCTGATATTTATTGTGCACTTAAGTGTGCCAATGTTGGTACCAAGTGTTTCAGTGGCATTCTCACCTCCAATCCTCCTAGCAACCCTATGAGGTGGGCATTGTGCCCATTTTATAGGTGAGCCTACAGAGACTTAAAAGAGCTTAAGCCCAAGGTCATAGTCAGGAAAAGTCTTGCCAGAATTAAATTTCAAGTCTGTGTAGTTCCAAAGCCTGCCCTGGGAAGAAGGAGAAGGAGCAAACAAAAAGGATGACGCTATTTACTGATACTGGAAGCCCCACGCCCTTGTCTCTCTGCACTCTGCATCCATCACTGCCCTGCAAGGACATGGGCAATGTCTCTCCAGCATAGCATCTGGCACATGGTCTGTGCTCTCTGTGCACCTGATGAATGAGTACATGTTCTTTTCTTAGAATAATGCTACAGTGTAGGTATGGCTATCCCCACTTAAAGGACAAAGAAACAGAGCAATTCTTTAAAGCACTCCTTTCTCAAAGAGAAGAAAAATCTTCCCTTGTGGAAAATGCAACCAGGGATCATTGTGACAGGCCAAATAAGTGCCCTTTTCAAAACAAATGACAGGATTCTGGGAAAGAAAATAAAGCACAACTACTGAGAAATAGAAAACAACCAACATTTTGTAGTACAGTCCCCAACTTCTGGTTGGGTTTCATTCCAATAACTCCACTGTAAACTGGTTCTAATGTAAGCTGAATACCTTTTTTAATTTTTATTATTATTGGCTTTTATTATCAGTACTTTATACCCTGATCTTTATTTGCCTTTAGGGGTGGGAAACACTATGTATAAACTTACAGATATGTAGATATGCATCACATAATGTCTGGTCGGACAACATCTGACCACATGCACAATGTCTGTGGTCTCATAAGGTTTTTAAGGAAAGCAGCTCTCCTTTTGTTTATTATTTTCCCCTAGTAGTTTTAAAGACCCCAAATCCAGACTCTTGTAGTATTGGACAATGGTGTAGAGTACAGGCAGGTGAGGCAAAGGACATGGATCTGGGCACAGGCTCTTAAGCTTTATCTGGTGGACTTGCAGGTGGCAGTGACAGAAGCTGCAGGGGCCAGACTGCTCCTGCTGCTCAGGCGGGCAAAACAGCAGGCAGGGCTGGGCGTAATTTACTCCCTCCTCACTCACTTTCACTCTGCTCCTACCTATGCCCTTTGGTCACTGCTGCTATCAGAGCCCATTCTTCCAGTCTCCATCAACAGTTCCAAGGGCAGCAGCAGCAGAAAAGACAACAGGAAACAGACTCCCATAAGGTTTTGATACGGTGTTCACACAACATCCAAATCACATAATGTCCTATTTCACAGAACATAAGCACATTAAGCAACGCATACCTGTATTTTAATACGTCCAAAACCAAACCAAACTCACCGCCGTCAAGTTGAATCCAACTCATAGTGACCCCTCCTTGAGTTTCCAAGGCAGTATCACTATAGAAGTAGATTGCCCAACCTTCATACATACATAAGAAATGCACAAACCATAAAATTTTCCTCCGACAATGAAGAAGAGTTGGATGGCATTAGCATTTTGTCAGCTATGGTTACAACTCCATTTGTGGAAGGTTCTGGATCATCTGGATTATTCCTGGGAATGGGGATGGCATTTCTAGTCAGAAAATTAGTGGGAGTTATCGGTATGGCCTTTTTCTTTTTTTTCTTCATATATTTCATAGTAACAGTTCATTGCTTCCTGAATCTGCCTATCAGCTTTTGCAAATTCTCACTGCAACACAGTATATAGTACATATTACTGTTGTTGTTGTTGTGTGCCATCGAGTCAGACCTGACTCATAGCGACCCCTCCTTGGGTTTCCCAGGCAGTATCACTACAGAAGTAGATTGCCTCATCTTCCTTCCAAGGAGTGGCTGGTGGGTTTGAACTGCTTGCCTTCTGGTTAGCAGTCAAGTGCCTTAGGCACTATGCTACATATTACTGATGACAAGGTATACCAAAAAAAAAGAATGGTAATAAGTGCAATTCATCACATCTTGAATATGTCCTAAGTGGAGGACTGCCTGTATTCAGTTTTCTTCCCTTTAAAGTTTTAGCAATACTCAGAGTAAAATCAGCAATGGAAACAGCTTTCTTGGCAAGAAAATTTCATTTATAGATGACATCCTGAAAAGTTTACCCATGACAATGATGCAGGGCATCATACTTTAAAAAAAAAAAAAGAAAACTAACATCCCAGAAACTAAGTAGCTCATTATCTGTTCTTTTCCAAAATCTGCAGAATCACACTTGAAGTGACAGATGTGAAGAGGAAGGAGGTTCACACCCGGAAAGGCAGGTAACTATTTTAGGGAGGTTTGTTAGAGGAGGTGGCAGAATGCCTGAAAAACTAGTGCACAGATGTAGCGCTGACAATGTATTTTCATTCACTCATTCATTCATTCATTTGTTCATGCAACAAGCATTTACTAAGCTTTTACTAGGAGCCTACCACATCAACAGAAGTGGAGATACCACAGGGAACCAGACAAAATTCTGGCCATTAACAAGCTCACAGTCTGCTGGGAAACCACAGGCAAGTAAAAAGTCAATTGGCACTGTCCATGATAAGGAATGCCTTGCTGCAACCATTTTTGAATTATCTTTAGCATAATTTTATTTACATGTGATATTAACAATATTGTTTGATAATTACTGCATTTCATTGGAACTCCTTTCTTTGGAATGGGCACAAATATGGATCTCTACTAGTCAGTTGGCCAGGTAGTTGTCTTACAAATCTTTTGGCCTAACTGAGTGAGCATTTCCAGAACTGCATGTTTGTTGAAATATCTCAATTGGTATTTTGTCAATCCTGGAGCCTTGTTTTTCACCAATGCCTTCTGTATAGTTTGGACTTTTTTCCTTCAATATCATCAGTTACTGATCATATGCTACCTGCTGAAATGGCTAAATGTCACCAGTTCTTTGTGGTACAGTAACTGTATTTCTTCCATCTATCTTTTGATGTTTCCTGCTTCATACAATATTTTCCCCAGAGAATCCTTCAATATTGCAACTCAAGGCTTGATTTTATCTTCAGTTCTTTCTGCTTCAGAAATGCTGAGTGTCTTCTTCCCTTTTGGTTTTCTAACACCAGGTCTTTGAACATTTATATACATATATAAAGTATAATAGTTTACTTTGCCTTCTTGATTTAGCCTTTGAAATATTCTGTTCAGCTCTTTTACCTCATCCTTTCTTCCATTCATTTTAGCTACTCTACGTTTAAGAGCAAGTTCAGAGTCTCTTCTGAATCAGTTTGGTCTTTTTTTTTTTTTTTCTTTCTTGTCTTTTTAATGACCTTTTGCTTTCTTCTTGTATGATGTCCTTGATGTTATCCTACAACTCATCTGGTCATTAGTGTTCAGTTAGCCCAATCTATTTTAAGAAAGGGTTGCTATGAGTCAGGGCTGACTCGATGGCACATAACAACAACAACAACAAATTCTTGAGATGGTCTCTCAATTCAAGTGGAATATAATGAAGGTCATACTTTGGCTCTTGTGAACTTGTGTTATTTTTCTTCAACTTCATCTTGAACTTGCATAAAAGCAATTGATCGTCTATTCCACAATTGGCCCCTGACTTTGTTCTGACTGATGATATCAAACTTCATTGTCTCTTTCCATAAGTATAATTTATTTGATTCCTGTGTATTCCATCTCAGAATGTCTATGTCTAAAAAAAATTCTATCATGCATTCTCTGGGGTCATTTCTGACACCAAGGCCAAAATTTCCAGCTATTGATCCTTCTTTGTTTCCAGCTTTTACGTTCCAATCACCAGTACTTATCAATGCATATTGACTGCATGTTTGATCAATTTCAGATTGCAGAAGTTGGTAAAAATCTATAATATCTTCATCTTTGGCATTCGTGTTAGTGAGTAATGGACTAGTGACAAAAATGACCCATAAAAAACCACAGAAGTGGGAAGAGAGCTGTTACATTATAGGGATTGCAATCAATGTTCATGAAACAAAAGGTGTATGAACCATTAAATGGAACACAAATTTGGTTTGTAAACTTTCACCCAAATCACAATTAAAAACAAAATCACAAATCATTGGGAAGACAATTTTGTTCTAAACCACATCAGAAGCATTTGTTGAATGATGAACAAACCCTGTCATTTGTTAGCAGAAGTAGGAATTGTATGTACATTAAGATAACGACACATTATAATTCTAGGCAGGAGAGTGTACAATTATTCCATTTTCAATATACATAAATTTAAACCTATCCTCAGACAATGACAGATCTCAGGGTGGCACAAACAGTTAAGCGACTAACTACTGAAGACTCTAATCCACCCAAAGACACCTTGAAAGGAAGGCCTGGCAATCTTCTTCAAGAAGGTCACACCCTTGAAAACCCTACAGAGCACAGTCCTGCTCTGCAACAACACACGGGGCCACCATGAATTGAAACTGACTCCATGGCAGTGGGTTTGCTTTTGGTTTGGTTTCGGGCAATGAGTTAAGTGAGCTCCTGTTCCAGTCTCCCAGTCCTGATAAATTTTCTACCTAGCAGGAAAATGTCCTGTTGTGTATTTCCATGCCTCTGAGACCCAAGCTCAGGGTACAGTCTGTTTCCTCTTTCCCTCTCAGATAAACAAAAAACAAGTACTGAATACCAAAATAACCTCAAACCTTTGGGCCCCCGCCCACACATCTGTGAAGGCTCTAAAATCATTCTGTCTGCTCCAGCACTGTATTTTCCACAGGGGGGCTGATGAATCAGACTGGACAGGACCACACGGGCTCTGAAATTCTTTGGGAGCATCTTGATTATGCCCAATTAGCGAGGCTGCACACAGAAGCCCAGTGACTCAGACAGCCTCACAGCTCAGCCTAAGTCAGCAGGGCTGCAAAACCGAGGCCATTAGCTCCTGCTGTTTCCCACCACTCAAAAATCAAATCAAAGCTGGTTTTCAAAGACAATGACCAGTTTGTACAATCAGTCACAGATTATATTTAATGGAGGTATGAGAGATTCAAAGCAGTGGGGAACCCCAAAATCACTAACAATGATATTTGTAACTCACGGAAGGTTGATGTTTGAAACAACAGATCAAACTTCTCGAATACAATTGCCTTAGGTTAATTTGAACATTTTCCCTCAAATTCCCTGTTGTTGGCATGTGCACTGAAGTCAATTTTGACTTATAGTGAACCCATGTGAGAGAGCAGAACTACCCCACAGGGTTTCCTAGGCTATAATCTTTAAGGAAGGAGGAGTCTTGGTGGCACAGTGGTTAACTGCTTGGCTGCTAACGGACAGGTCAGATGTTTGAACCCATGAGGCACTGCACAGGAAAAAGATGAGGCAGTCTGCTCCCATAAATATTTAAAATCAAAACTCATTGTCCTCAAGTCAATTCTAACTTATTGCAACCCTGTAGAACAGAGTAGAACTGTCCCTTAGGGTTTATAAGACTATAATCTTTATGGAATGTAACTCCACATCTTTCTTCTGTGGAGTAGCTGGTAGTCCAAACCACTGACCTTCTAATACACAACTGAGCACTTCAACCACTGTGCCACCAGAGCTCCTTCACAGCCTTAGAAACCCTATAGGGCAGTTCTACACTGTCCTATAGGGTTGCTATGAGTTGGAATCAACTCAGTGGCAAAGCGATTTTCTTTGGGGGGGTGGTGGTTAACATTTAAGGAAGCAGATAATCTGATCTTCCTCCCACAGAGCCATTGTTGTTGTTGTTGTTGGGTGCCGTGGAGTCATTTCCGACTCATAGCGACCCCATGCACAGCAGAATGAAACAAC
>NW_006921628.1:5386484-5387811 GCF_000298275.1 Orycteropus afer afer
TTATTTTCTTTATATTGAGATGTAATCCATACTACAGACCGTGTTCTTCAATCTTCATCAGTGTTTCAAGTCATCCTCACTCTCAGCAAGCAAAGTTGTGTTGTCAATGTATCACAGGTTGTTAATTATTCTTCCTCCAGTCCTAATGCCACATTCTTCTTCCTATAGTCCTAGACTTCCCTTTTTCATTTCACCTACACTTGTGAGCATTTGCTCTCACACATGGGGCCTTTTCTCTGACTTTCCCCAAAGACTCCCACTGTTGCTGTCTGCTTACTCAGACACTATACATTCTCCATGACTCAGGGGTCCAAATTAAGCTCCACCTCCTCCAAGAAGCCAACCATGACCAATTCCAGCCACCTCCTCTCACATTATTCTCTGAATACCTCAATAAGCCAGCAGCAGCCAGGCATCAAAGCAAATGTTCATTGAGGGAGCTCTGGTAGTGTAGTGCCTAAGGCACTTGACTGCTAACCAGAGAGCTGGCGGTTCAAACCCACCTGCCACTCCTCAGAAAGAAGATGGGGCAATCTACTTCCATAGTTATACTGCCTCGGAAATCCAAGGAGGGGTCGCTATGAGTCAGGTCTGACTCAATGGCACTTAACAACAACAACAACATCAACATTCCCAGCTCTTTATACAAGTGACCTGATTTAATCTTAAATTAAAAAGATGAGGAAACTATGGTTCAGAGAGTAAAAGTATTTTGTCCCAGTTTACCCAGCTACTAAGAGTGGAGCTGGAACTCAAACTCATATTTGTCTGAGCATTAAACCAAGGATCAGTAAAGCTTTCCTGTAAAGGTCCAGATAGTAAATACTTTAGACCATTTTTCAACACTGCCATAGCATTGTGAAAGTCACCACAGACTATACCCCTAAAACTGAAAGAACCTTCCTTAGCTCACCAGCAGTATGAAACAGATATCTCATGGGCCTACAGGAAACATCTCCCTAAGTGGGCTAAAAGGCCCTTAGCAATATTCCTCCCACTCTAGTACAGACAACTCTGTCCTTACCCATTTTCACAGCAACATTTACTAGGGTCTTGTTAGAAGCCAAGAGTCCCTGAGTAGTATAAATGGTAAACATGCTGGGCTACTTGTCGAAAAGTTTGAGGTCCTAGTCTGCCCAGAGGACCTTCAGAAGAAAGGCCTAGGAATCTTCTGAAAAATCAGCAATTGAAAACTTTCTGAAGCACAGTTCTACTCTGACACATATGAGTTTGCCAGGAGTTGGGGTTGACTCCACGGCAACTGGTTTTTGTGAGAAGCCGTACTCCTGTGTTTCCCAAAGTCAATAACCATCCCACAATGCATAGA
>NW_006921628.1:5388831-5389754 GCF_000298275.1 Orycteropus afer afer
AGAATAGTCACCAAGTAGTAGAAAAACCTGAACAAAAACAGTGAGGACAGACACGGTCGGCACTGCGGACTGTCAGCTACTCTGACGGGACCAACAGCCTAATGTTTCCAAGTGGTATTGGGACCTGAGAATTGACCTAAAGATCAACCCTGGTCACCAAGGGCTTCAGGGATGACTGTGCTGGTGGCCTATGACTAGGAACGGAAACAGCAAGGAAGGAGAAAACATGAGCTGTGGACTTTCTGCTGTCTGGAGAGTGCAGCCATTTTTAATGTTTACAAGCGGAGCCATTTTGGATATTTAAAGTGACTGAGGGTGCAGCCATTTTGAATGTTTACAGGTGGAAACCATTTGGATTTTAAAGTGACAGCGTTCTCATTCAGATTCCAGTGACCTAAGAATAGGCTCTGTTTGCCAAGGTCGGCAGGGACATACAAGAGACTGACAACAGAAAAGGAGACAGGTGGTAAGTGTATAAGTGCTGTCAACTAGTGAATAGAGGAGCACAGAACAGTACCCTGCTGGCATAGATAACATACAAACAAAACAAAGAAAACGAAAATTGTAGCCAAGTCACTCCAACATACAATCACCAAAAACGTCACAATGCCTCAGAGACAACAGAGCATCACAGTCCATACAAAGAAGCAAGATAAAGCAGGGAAAACAAGGGACTAGGATACAAACCCAAAACACATCCCTGAGGAAGACACAGCATTGGAACTCCCTGATAAGGAATTCAAAAGAATTATATTTAGGTATTTTCAACGAATTGAGAGACAGATCAAGGAAAACCCAGATAAAACCCTAGAACAATTTTGGAAGACAAAAATGACAAAATAAATGAAAAATTAGAAATGATACAAAATCTACACACAGAAGTCCAGAAGATTAATACTAAATTTTCAGAAATAGATAAGACA
>NW_006921628.1:5390439-5391884 GCF_000298275.1 Orycteropus afer afer
AAGAGATGCTAAAGGGAGCCCTTTGGACAGAGAAGCAACAACAGCCAACAACAACTGACCATTAACACACGTGATGATATAACCCAGAAACCAACCCAGCTATGGAAGTATTCAAAGTAAATAAGCCTACAAGATTGTTAAGCAGGGAACCAGAGGCATTAATTGACAAATGAGGACAACTAAAACCAAAAAGAGGAAAAAAACTGTGTCATTACAGAACTTCTAGATGGTAGAGAAATCAAGACAACTACAAGATAGAACAGACTGTTCTAAATTTAGAAGAAAACTCTAAATCACAGGGTAGCTTCAAAGAAAAATGATAAACCTTCACATCAAAATAAAAAGAAAAGGACCAGCACAAATATTTAGCAAATACTAAAACAATAGCAATGAAGGAAGTGATAAGACGATTCATAAGCAAAACAAGCTCAGCATAGAAAATTATATGGTACAAAGAAGTCAACACCATGAAAAAGCACATAACAAAAAGGACAGCAACAAATTCATATTTGCTGATAATTACATATCTGGCAAGGGATTTATCTCTAAGATTTATAGCAGAAGAGTGCATGGCCAAACTATAGTACATACACATAATGGAATGCTATGCAGCACTAAAGAATAATGTAGAATCTGCAAAACACCACATAATATGGGTGAACTTGGAGGACATTATGCCGAGTCACGTAAATCAATCACAGAAGGACAAATATAGTATTAGTTCATTGTTGTGGAGGATCAAGGAAAGGTTTATATATGGAGGGAAACTTTCTTTGTTGGTTGCCAGGGGTGGGGAGGGGAGGGGAAGGAACACTGAAAAAAAAATGCATTGACCCATGTCACTTTAGTTTTACGTATTTCTCTGTACATAAATTATATTTCAATAAAATGCATTTAAAAAAAAGGATATATACCGAAAGCAACAAGTCTTCCTTCAGTCCTTATGTCACATTCTTCTTCATATAGTCCAGCTTTATAGATTAAACCTCAACATAAAGAAAACAAAAATCTTCACAGCTGGACCAATAAGGAACATCATAATAAATGGTGAAAAGATTGAATTAGGCAAGGATTTCATTTTACTTGGATCCACAGTCAACGTCCATCGAAGTAGTAGTCAAGAAATCAAATAATGTATCACACTGGGCAATTCTGCTGCAATATCCACATTTTCTTCTCCATAAGGATTTCTGCCCAATTCTGTACACAGATATGCTCAATTCTGCCTCACTAGAGAAATGGGGGCAACAGGTCCTGATAACAAGGGAATAACTCCTTTTGCTTGTGAGTTAATGATGTGGGCTGAACAAACACAGGTTTTATAGGTAGAAAATTAGTTTACTGCTAGAATAAATTTGAACCTCACTAATCTGGAACATAACTGCAAAAATGACTATGACACAACATTCTTAATTAAATGAAAAAGTATTTTTAAAATTTAATTA
>NW_006921628.1:5393043-5402075 GCF_000298275.1 Orycteropus afer afer
TCTCAGGAATTGAAGGAAGATTTATAATCTGCACCAAAGGAATTGGCAAAAAAAAAAAAAGAAGTATCCAGGAACTAACAGACTACTCATTGACATGTTTCAACAAACAGATGTAACACTAGAAGCCCTCACTTGTTTAAATCAAGAAATTTGGAAGACAGCTACCTGGCCAACTGACAAGAAGGGATCTGTATTTGTGCCCATTCCAAAGACAGCTGATCCGGCAGAATTCAGAAATTAATAGTATCATTAAAATCACATGCAAGTAAAATTTTGCTGAAGATAATTCATGAATAGCAATACATTGACAAAGAACTATCAGAAATTCAAGACAAGTTCAGAAAAGGATGTGGACTAAATGATGTCATTGCTGTTGTCAGTGGATCTTGGCTGAAAGCAAAGAATACCATAAAGATGTTTACCTGTGTTTTACTGACTGCAAAGGCATTTGACTGTGTGGATCATAAATTATGGATAGCATTGCAAAGAATGGGGATTCTAGAACACTTGGTTATGATCATGAGGAATCTGTACATAGACCAAGAAGTAGTCATTCGAACAGAACAAAGGGATACTGAATGGTTTAAAGTCAGGAAAAGTGTGCATCCAGGATGTACACTTTCACCATACTTATTCAATCTGTATGCTGAGCAAATAATCCAAGAAGCTGGACTATATGAAGAAGAATGTGGTATAAGGACTGGAGGAAGACATTGTTTTCAGTATATATCCCTTCTTTTCTCAATTAAAAATATTTCTTAGGCATCTATTATTTGCCACCAACTATGGGATGCATACTATAATCAATGCCAGAGTCATTCTGAAGCAAACTAAAATAAATATATATATTCCATGGTTTAAAATTTAACAAGTAATCTATAAAACAAATATCCCCCTTATTGTATATTACCTTCCCCTTCAGCCAAGTTAATATGTATCTACCATCTAGTTTGTGTGGCTGTCTGATTCAAAATGGCCAAAACCAGTCCATCTCAGCTCACTAATGCATAGGATATCATCATGAAGCACTTGCTAATCTATGCCAAGAAATTTGGAAGACAGCTACCTGGCCAACTGACTGGAAGAGATCCATATTTGTACCCATTCCAATGAAAGGTGATCCCACAGAATGTGGAAATTATCAAACAATATTATTAATACCACACGCAAGTAAAAGCTTAATGAAGATAATTCAAAAATGGTTGCAGCACTATATTTACAGAGAACTTCCAGAAATCCAAGCTGGACTCAGAAGAGGACATGGAACAAGGGATATCATTGTTGATGTCAGATAGATCTTGGCTAAAAGCAGAGAATACCAGAAAGATGTTTACTTGTGTTTTATTGACTATGCAAAATCATTTGGCTGTGTGGATCATAACAAATTATGGATAACATTGAGAAGAATGGGAATTCCAGAACACTTAATTGTGCTCATGACGAACCTATAGACTATCATTCGAAGGGAACAAGGAGATACTGCATGGCTTAAAATCAGGAAAGGAGTGTATCAGGGTTGTATCCTTTCACCATACTTGTTCAATGTGAATGCTGGACAAATAATACGAGAAGCTGGAGTATATGAACAAGAACGGCCATCAGAATTGGACAAAGACTCATAAGCAACCTGTGGTAAGCAGACAAAACAACTTTGCTTGCTGAAAGTGAAGATGACTTGAAGCTCTTACTGATGAAGATTAAAGACTACAGTCTGCAGTATGGATTACATCTCAACATAAAGAAAATGAAAATCCTCACAACTGGACCAGTAAGCAGCATCATAAAGAAAAGATTGAAGTTGTCAAAGATTTCATATTATTTGGTTCCACAATCAACATCAATAGAAGCAGCAGTCAAGACATTAGATGATGTATTACACTACACAAACCTGCTGCCAAAGACCTCTTTAAGGTGTTGAAGAGCAAAGATGTTTCAATCACCTCATATGCATGTGAAAGCTGGACAATGAATAAGGAAGACCAAAGAAGAGTTGATGCTTCTGAGTTGTGGTGTTGGTGAAGAATATTGAAAGTACCATGGGCTGCGAGAAGAACTAACGATTTGTCCTGGAGGAAGTGTAGCTGAAATGATCCTTGGAAGCAAGAATGCCCCAACTTCATCTCACCCACTTTGGTCATGTTGTGAGAAGAGACCATTCCCTGGAGAAGGGTATCATGCTTGGTAAAGTGGAGGATCAGCGAAAAAGGAGAAGTCCCTCAATGGGATGGATTGACACAGTGGCTATAATGATGGGCTCAGGTATAGCAAGAATTGTGAGGCTGGCACAAGATTGGGCAGTGTTTTGTTCTGTTATGGGAGCTCTGGTGGCATAGTGCCTAAGGCATTTGACTGCTAACCAGAAGGCTGCTTCAAACCAGCCACTCCTTGGCAAAAAGGTTGGGCAATCTACTTCCATAGTGATACCACCTCGGAAACCCAAGGAGGGGTCGCTGTGAGTTGGATACAACTTGATGACAGTGAGTTTGGTTTTTTTTGTTTTGCTTTTTTTTTGTTCTGTTGTACATAGGGTCGCTGAGTTGGAGCCAACTCAGCAGAACCTAACAATAACAACACCACCATCTAGTTATTAGTTTACCCTCCCTTCCCTTCCCAACTCTGGTAACCATGAAAGAATATTTCTTTTCATGTATAAACTTTTTCTTGACATTTTACTATAGTGGTCTCAAACAATATTTTTCCTTTGGGATTGAATAATTTCACTTAGAATAATGTTTTCTAGGTTCATCCTTGTTAAGAGATATTTTGTAGATTTATCATTGTTCTTTAATGTTGCATTATATTCCAGTATGCATATATACCATAGTTTTTTAATCCATTCATCCACTGATAGCCATTAGGTTGTTTCCATCTTTTTGCTACTGTGAATAGTACTGCAATGAACATGAGTGTATATGTATCTGTTCCTGTTATGGCTCTTATTTCTCTAGGATATATACTTTATAGTGGGATTGCTGGATCATATGGTATTTCTATTTCCAGCTTTTTAAGTTAGCACCATACCGTTTTCCACAGTGGTTGCACCACTTTACAGTCCCACCAGTGGTGTATGAGGGTCCAAGTCTCTCCACACCCTCACCAGCATGTTTTGTCTTCTGTTATTTTGAATTCGCTATTATTGCTGGGGTGGGATGACATCTTGCTGTTTCAATTCACCTGTCTCTAACAGCTAATGATCACGAGAATTTCTTCATGTGTTTATTGGCTGCCTGACTGTCTTCTTTGGTAAAGTGTTCATTAATGTCTTCTGCCCATTTTTTAATTGGATAATTCATTTTTTTTGGTTGTTGAGGTATTTTCTATAAATTTTAGAGATTAGCCCCTTGTCCAATATGTCATTATCAAATTTTTTCCCAGTCTATGTGTTATCTTTTCTCTTTTTGTGAAATCTTTAAATGTGCATAAGCGTCTAAGTTTAAGGCAACTCAAGTCATCTATTTTGTCTTTTGATGTTTGTATGTTGTTAGATACATTTGTTAATGTATTTATGCCATATATTAGGACCCCTATGTTTGTCCCTGTTTTTTCTTTGATGGTCTTTAGAGTTTTAGGTTTTATATTTAGTTAGGTCTTTCATCCTGAATTTGTTTTTGTATATGGTGTGAAATATGAGTCCTGTTTCCTTGTTCTGCAAATGGGTATTCAGTTATCCCAACACCATGATGTTGAAGAGACTATCTCTTCCCCATTGAATAATTTTCACCCCTTAGTCAAAGAACAGCTGTCTACAGGTAGATGAATTTACTTCTTGGTTCTCAATTCTGTTCCTGTGGTCTATGTGTCTCTCATTGTGCCAGAACCAGACTGTTTTGACTTCTGTGGCAGTGTAGTAGGTTTTGAGGTCAGGAAGCATGAGGCCTCATACTTATTTATGTTTCTTTAATAGTGCTTGTTCTGGTTATCCAGTGCCGCTCTGATATATATACCACAAATGGGATGGCCTTAACAAACAGGAGTTTATTCTTACAATTTGGAGGCTTTAAGTCTGAGTTCAAAGTGCCAGGCTCTAAACGCTACATGAAACCCCCTCAGCCTTGGGCTTCAGCTCTGCCTCTTGCTTCCAGCCCACTGAAGCTAGAGGCATCTCTTCACTCTGGCAGCTACTGGATGCTGAGAAAAACAAGCCCAAGGTCGACAAATAAAATGGCACAGTCCCGATGTTACCAAACCACATGGCAGGCCATTCATTCCAGTCCAGTGAAAGTCCCAAGATCAGCAGAGCATGGCAAGCTGCTGGACAACAACACAGCTACATGTAGGTTTCAAGTGTGCCATAAGCTAGAGACCATTCTCTAAGGCTTCGCCTTATATACAGGAAGCAGACCACATCCCTAAGGCAGCTACTCAGCTGCTCACAGTATATTCCACCATGGAGTTGATTACCAGTCTCATCATGGGGAATACTACATTCAGCTGCCCAGCCACTCAACCAGGCCCAGCCAAGTTGACACACAAACTTAACCACCACAATGCTTTACTTATCTGGGATCTCTTTCCTCTCTATATAAAGTTGATGATTATTCTTTCTATCTTGGGTTAAAAATAATGATGAAATCTAGATCACTTTGCATAACATTGACATTTTTCAAATGTTGTCTTCCTATCCATGAATATTATATATGCAGATCTCACTTATAGTTTCTTGAAGTAGTGTTTTGTAGTTTTCTTTGTACATGTCTTTTGTGTCCCTGGTAAAATTTATTCCCAGGTATTTTATCTTTTTGGCAGCTATTGTACAGGGTATTGATTTCCTTATTTCCTTTTTAGAGATCTCTTTGCTGGTGTAGAGGAATTCAACTGAATTTTGTATATTGATCTTGTATCCTGCCACTATACTAAATCTTTCAATTAGTTCCAGGAGTTTTCTCACTGAGTTTCTTGGGCTTTCTATGTATAGGATCATAGCACCTGCAAATAGGGATAGTTTTACTACTTCCTTACCAATGTGGATGCCTTTGATTTTCCTTTCTTGCCTTATTGCTCTGGCTAGGACATCCGATACAATAATGAATACAAGTGATGATAAAGGGCATCCTTATCTGATATTCGTTCATAAGAGGAATACTTTATATCTCTCCCCATTAAGAATAATATTGGCTGTTGGTTTTGTATATTATGCCCTTAATTATGTTGAGGAATTTCCCTTCTATTCCTATTTTGTTCACCATTTTTATCAAGAATAGGTGTTGAATTTTGTCAAATGCCCTTTTTGTGACAATTGATAATGATCACATCATTCTTTTCCTTTGTTTTATTTATGTGGTGGATTATGTTGATTGTTTTTCTAATGTTGAGTTATCCATGAATCCTACTTGGTCATGATGTATTATTTTTTGCTATGCTGTTGATTCTATTGGCTAGGATTTTGTTCAGAATTTTTGTGTCTATATTTATGAAGTATACTGGTCCATAATTTTTTTTTTGGTGGCATCTTTGCTTAGCTTTGGTATCAGGGTTATGCTCACTTCATAACATAAATTCAGGAGTATTCCTTCCTTTTCTACATTCTGGAACAATTTGAGTAGAATTAGTGTCAGCTTTTCTCTGAATGTTCACTAGAACATGCCAGTAAAGCCATCTTGACCAGGACTTTTTTGTTGGGCATTTTCTTATGCCCTGTTTAATTTATTCTTTTGTTATGGATCTACTCAAATTTTTTACCTCAGTCTGTGTTAGTTTACATAGGTAGTACATTTTCAGAAATCTGTCCATTTCTTCTAGGTTTTCAAATTTGTTGGAGTATAGCTCTTCATAATATCCTGTTATTATCCTTTTTTATCAGTTGATTCTGATGTGACTTCACCTATTTCATTTCTAATTCATGTTATTTACATCTTCCTCTTTTCCTTTGTTACATTTGCCAACGGTTTGTCAATTTCATTAATCTTTTCAAAGAACCAGCTTCCAGTCTTACTGATTCTTTCTATTGTTTTTCTGTTTTCTGTTTCATTTATTTCTGCTCTTACTTAGCAGGGGTCTCTTTCCTTCTGGTAACTGTAGGTTTATTTTGCTACTCTTTTTCTAATTGCTGGAGATGTTGGGTCAAGGTGTTGATTTTAGCTTTCTTCTTTTAAACGTGCAAAGTTATTAGCATAAGGTAAAAGATGTACCATAGCACAAATACATTGGAATTATCTAAAGTCATGGTCTTCCCAGATTATTTTCTTGAGTCCAAAGTCAAGTGTACAAAATAGTTAACAGACCAAAATCATATTTCAATCTAGCTTATATGCTCAGTATGAGTAACATAATACAACTATCCTCTATTTGGCCAAAGTTTTGTTTCCAAAATACAACTCCATCCAAAAATGGGCAGCAGATGACCATTTAGCTAGATGGCTTAGGCCATGGGAACTAAAGCCAAGCTCCTTGGTTCCATGTCTGCCACTCACTAACTGTGGACATGGACAAGTGCCTAGTCTCTTGGAACCTCATGTTCTTATCTGTAATGATGACACCTGCTCCACAGGCTGGTTGTGAGGATGAAATGAGATAATTCATGTAAAAGCATTTAACACACTACCTGACTCCTTGTAAGGATTCAATGGTGGAGTTACATGCTGAATAATCTATTTCAACACATAGAGACTCCAGGTGACAGAGCAGAACTGCTTCATAGGCTTTGCATAGCTGTATTCTTTATGGAAGCAGATTGCCAGGTCTTACTCCTGTGGAGCCACTGCATGGGTTTAAATCGCCGACCTTTTGGTTAGCAGCCAAGTGCTTAACTGTTGCACCACCGGCACGTCTTAGGTTATTATTAATGCTGATTTGTTACAGACAAGAAATTCTAAAAAGAAAAAAAACAGTGATACTGGGGGCTGGGGCAAGAGCTGAAAGTAAATGCTGAATAACAAAATGACTGGGAAGAGTAAGATGGTCAAGGTGGTATTTTAACAAGAGGCTAACTCATTTGGTAGAAAGGCATTTAAAGGTGAGTGTACATGTGCAAACTGTGGCACATTTGCTAAAAACTTCACAACATTATCACCAGGCCACGTGTATGTAACCAGACTGGAGAGTCTATCACAGAGCAACTGTGGAGTTAAAATTGGATCATAGTTGTATAGTTGTCCAAATGAAGACAGTTTTTTAATTTCCTTTCTCCTTTTTCCCCACTTCTTGTCACCCTCCCACAAACGAACCTGCTTACCCATGCCAAGAATATACAGCTCTGAAATGAGATAAAAGAAAAAATAAAAAAAGAGAAAGAAATAAAGGCCTAAGAGAATGAGGATTTCAGAGAAAGTAATCAGGGAATAGCACCTCTTGATTAAACAACCATACACTTAATAAATACTATAAGCTGCCCTGCATCAGATTCTACATTAACTGCTCTATGTTGCTAGCTCTAATCTTCATAACCAGGATGAAAAGTACATATTCTTATTCTCATTGGACATATCAGCAAACTAAGGCTGTTACAGGCAAAGGACTTGCCCAAGATCATATAGTTTGTTAAGTACTGAGTCAGTATTTGAACAGCTTCTCTGGTTCCAAAGTTCTTCCTAAATAACTTCTGGTGAATCTCTAGGCTCTGTGGCAGGTAGGCAAGGGGCCTGTATATAGAAACAAAAGTTGGTTCTGTCCCTCAAGGACCATATAGTCTATTAGTAAGGAAAGACAGAACAAATAATGATACAATTTGAAAACATGCTCCCAGGGCTAAGAACAACATGTTATGGGAGCCCCAAGGAAGAAAAGCCTCAGCCCCAAGGGTAAAGACAGCATCACAGAATAAGCAATGCAAAAGTTGAATACTGAGGGATGAATAAGAGTTTGGCAGCCAGAAAAGAGGGAGACAGACATCCATGCCTAGGGTAATTCTGCAAACATAAACACAGAAGTATTAAAGATCCTTGCATGTTAGAAGCAGGAAGATGGGAGGTCTATGACTGAGTTGTGAGGAAAACGGACACAAGCTGGAGGGAAAGACTGAGAGCCAATGGTGAAAAGTCTCATCAGCCATGCATCTAGAGTGCATTCTATAGACAAATTGCAGACAGAAACACCAGCACAAACAAGAGAGGATGAACGTTACAGACAATAGAGTGAATCAAAGGCACACTCAGGGGGTCGGTTGTCCCACAACACAAGTACATCAAAGTACACACAGAAGAAAAGATGATGCTCACTCTAAAGGAAGTTCAACTAAGCAGATACAGCTCACAAGAGCAGTTTAGGATCCTCAATATTTAGGAGATGGAATTGAAAAACAGAACAAGTCAATAGCATATTTGATATCTAGAGCATTCAGAAGAAGGGAGAGACATTTTGAAAAGTGAAAGTGATGGAGATCAGCACATGACCTTCAATAGAGATCTCCAGAACATAAAAGTAAGAGGTCAAAACTCCATGATCCAAGCATAACCCAAAATGCACAAACAGCAAAAGATAAACTAGATGAATGGGACTTTCTAAAAATTAAATTTTTATGTGCTTCCAAAGACTTCTCCAAAAGGGTCAAAAAAGAACCTTCAGATTGGGAACAAATATTTGGCAATGAACTATCTGACAAGGGACTTATCTCTAAAATTTATAGAATGCTCCAAGACCTCAACAACAAAAACACAAATAATCCAATTTAAAAATGGGCAGATGACATAAATAGACACTTCACCAAAGAGGATATTCAGGTGGCCAACAAACACATGAAGAAATGTTCATGATCCTTCACCATCAGAGAGATGCAAATCAGAACAACAATGAGATATCATGTTGCCCCAGCACTAGTGACAAAGTTCAGCAAGACAAAAAATAACAAATGCTGGCAAGATATGGAGAGATTGGGACTCTCATACACTGCTGGTGGGACTGTAAAATGATGCAACCACTGTGGAAAGCAGTATGACAATTCCTTAAAAAGATGGAATTTGAAATATCATTTGACCCAGGAATTCCATTACTAGGTATAAAGCCTAAAGAATTAAGGGCCAGGACAAAAACAGATATATGCACAACCATGTTCATTGCAGCACTATTCACAATAGCCAAAAGATGGAAACAACCTAGAT
>NW_006921628.1:5402796-5430080 GCF_000298275.1 Orycteropus afer afer
AATGTTTCTACAAGTGTATTCGTATGCTCTGTAAGAATTTCTAGGTATATAGTAGAGGTGACAAGGGACAAGGTTGTAGCAAGTAGTTGGATCTGTGACCTTGAGACCATGGTCGAAGGAGACATCAAGCTCAATGGGTATAAAATACTACACAAAAAAATTGTTCAACATACTATTTTGGCGTGTAGTGACTGGGATCTCAAAAACTTGCAAGCTGTCATCTAGATGCAACGATGGGTCTCTCCTCGTCCAGAGCAAAGAATGAAGAAATCAAGGACGCATGGAAACAATTAGTCAAAGCAACTGGTACACTATGCAATCCTTAGCCTATATGACTTTGAGACCAGAAGAACTACACAGCTACCACTCTCAACTGCTTGGAGGAGGATCTGTGTAGGAGATCAATGTGAACAAAACTCAAAATCATTTAAGAAAAATAATAAAGGACCAGGTTTGCTGGTCTGATAGAGCCTGATGGAACCACTGAGACTATGACCCCTAGATGCCTTTCAGGTCTGGAACTGAACCTACTCTTGTGGCTTCCAACCACACAAAAGACAGGCATATAAGCTGAACATTTACATTAGCTAGATACACTCCTTGGAGAGATCAATCTTGGGAGAATAGAGGGGCTGTGTATGCACAGGGAGATGGTTCAGGGGGAAGGAGTGCATGGGAGGGAAGCACACAGGGAAGAGGTACCTACGGGGAGAAAGTGAGAAGTGAGAGGGGAGCTGTTGCACTGTGGGAGATTACAGTCAATGTCATGAGGCAAAGTGGATGTGAACTGCTGTATGGAAGATGAATTGCTCTGTAAACTTTCACCCAAAGCACAATAACATTTGGGTTGGGGGGGACTCCGTGCTCCATATATGTTCAGGGGAATTTAACTAGGAGGATTAAGAAACTGAAACCAACCAAAAAATTAAAAATAGAAACAAACACAGGAAGTCTGGTTTGGAGAAGAACTCACAAAACCATGGAACACATTCAGGGATATCAAGACGTAAACCAGTACCATTAGTTGCAGGGGATGACTGTCAGCCAAGCTGAATGGTGCATATCAATGTAGGGACAGGGGTCACAACCACAGAGGGGTTTTTCTGCATTTCCCCCCATGAGATACATCACAAATCATACATAAATTAGGGTCATGGGCATTAGGGTATGACCCACATTACAACTAAGCTTCACTGAGAAGTGCAATAACATTCTTTGTATGGGAACCTTGTATGGTTTCCATGGTGTTGGCTGCAAGTCATGACTCACTCACACTCAGGAAGATTCTTCTGGAAAGCCTTTGTTATAGATTGAATTGTGTTCCCCAAAAAGACACATTCAAATCCTAACCCCAGTGAATGTAGCCTTGTTTGGACAAATAGATTTCCCTTTGCAGATGTTATCAGCTAAGTTAATGAAGTCACGCTGGAGTGACGTCTGAGTTACCTAGTGCTGCTAACAAAGAGATGCCACAAGTGGGTGGCATTAACAAACAGAATTTTATTTTCTCACAGTTTAGTAGGCTGGAAGTTTTAATTCAGGGTGTCCGCTCTAAAAGAAGGCTCATGCTCTCTCTGTCAGCTCTGGGAGAAGGTCTACCACAATCATGTGGCATGTATCTTCCACTCTCTGTTTTCTTGTTTCTTGCTTAATCTGCTCTTTTATATTTTAGAAGAGACTGACTTAAGACACACCCTACATGAATACAGCTTTGTGGTAATTCAGTTTGTGTGCCATCTTGGCTGGGCCTGGTTGAGTGGCTGGGCAGCTGGATGTAGTATTCTCCATGATGAGACTAGTAATCAACTCTATGGTGGACTCCACTGTGAGCAGCTGAGTAGCGGCTTTAGGGATGTGGTCTGCTTCCTGTATATAAGGAGTATGGTTTGGTAACATGGGGATTATGCCTTTTTACTTGTCAACCTTGGGCTTGTCACCTTTAGCAGCCAGCAGCTGTCTGAGTGAAGAAAAGCCTCTAGCTTCAGTGGGCCAGGAGCAGGCGGCAGAGCTGAAGCCCAAGGTTGAGGGGCTTTCACCCAGCCCCCTAGAACCCAGCACTTTGCATTCAGACTTAAAGCCTCCAAACTGTAAGAGAATAAACTCCTGTTTGCTCAAGCATCCCATTTGTGGTATATTCCTGTCAGAGCAGCTCTAGGTAACCAGAACAAACCTCATTAACATAACAAAGAAAATCCTATTCCCAAATGGGATTATAACCACAGGTATAGTGGCATTTACAGCACATATTTTGGGGGACACAATCCATAACAAGTAGTATGGAACCTAATGCCTTCTAAATGGTGTTTTATAAAAGAGAAGGACAGACACAGAGGACAGGGTCACACACACAGAAGGAAGATGGCATGTAAGGATGTGCTATAAGCAAATGAACACCAAGGACTGCCAGGAAACAAGGAAAGAAGTATGGAACAGTTCCTCTCACAAAGCCCCCAGAAGGATTAGACACATCCAAGCCCTTGATTTAGACTTCTAGCCTCCAGAACAGTGAGAAAATAAATTTCTGTTCTTTAATGCCACTTACTTGGTAGTTATTTTGTTATGGTAGTGTCAGGAAACTAAGACTGCCCTGTTTCAATTACACACACCAGTTCTACAGAAAGGTGACTTATTTCTAGTGAGATGAGCAAAAGAGCCACTCCTCAATCTGAAGGACTCAGGAACATCCCCAATAAAACAAGATAAAATCTGAAAACTCTATCTCCCGCTAAGCAGAAGGAAGAGCACTGATCCACTAAAACAAAATAAACAAAAGAAGAAATATCCACAGACCAAGCTAACAGAAAATCAAGGAGGGATTTTAAGTGTCAGAGCCACATGATACCTTAGCAGCCATCTTATCCAACTTCCTTTTTTATACATTAAGAAACAAATAGAGTGCGGAAGACAGCCCCACCCCAGCCACACAAGCACATTGGTAGGAAGTAGGCAGGTTGGGAAGGAGGGAGAGAGAGAGAGAGAGATGTAACTAAGGCTTCTCACACTTTCATGCCAAGGTGCTGCCCTCCCAGGGCCCAAGACCTTGGATCAATAAGCCTTCCCCCTATTCCCTCAACTTGTGGGCTCAAACTCCTCTTGCAAGAGAAATGAGGTTTAGAAGTCCAGAATTCACAAGGCACAGATGACATAAAAGAGAGAGAGGAGATAAACCAGCCACACCTTGGCTCTGGAATACTTGAATTACTGATTTGGGTGGTGGGTGGAGGACTCCTTTCAGCTCCACTTTCACAGCCTGCTCCTGTTTAGTCAGCATATCCAGCTGTGCCACAGATAATTTTGCCTCTTATGAAAATGCAAGCACAATTACACACAAGCCTAGTCAGAAGGGACAGCAGGGCTCTTCCTGACAGATGCCATCCTCCTCCCTGGAGAGCGCTTATCCCCTTGGAAAAGAGAGGGACCTTGCTTTGGAAGCTCTGCCTGACAGCTGGGAGGAGGCTCCTCCTTTCTTGCAATACAGCCCAACTTGGGATTTTTGAGCCTGAGCTTTCTAAAATATTCAAAAATCTGCCCAGCAGTTGGCAGACTGGCCTAGATAAGGATGCTCACTCCTTGTAGCCTGTTGTCCTTTGGGAGAGGTGAATAAGACAGTTGTAACTGTTTTTTAGGACAACCAAACACAGGAACAAATAGCAATGTGGCTATATGGCAGTGTAATGAACATCATTTCTGCATGATACTTTTATCATATGGAGGGAAATAAATAATTGAGTTTGTGAGTGATAATACTTAAAGAATAAAGAGACAATGGAGCAGAACAAAAAGGAATAGAATGAGAAGTAAAATAAACATGTGGTCAAACCTTAGACTTCTTCCTGAAGAATAAACTCCTGATGAGTAAAAATGACCATAAAATAAAATTTTAAAAAATAGAGTTGCTGAATTTCAATTTGAACAACCCATCCATAGTAGAAAAAAAAAAAAAATGCACAGAAAATAGTATTTCAAATTTAGAATTAAGTCCTTCTTTTCAAATCAATTAATCAAGTTTTCAAGACTGCCAACTCTTGCACCAAACACTGTGGGATGCAGGAAAGAAAGTTAAAACAGATCCTTAGGTTGAAATCCAAGCAAGGTGTATATGGCAGAATTAATAGAAAAGACAACTTACATTGGGAGAAGCAGAATCATCAGGAAGTCACTAAGCAACTTAATGTGTTTTCTTCTGTGATCAAAATAAATCCCCTAGTGTTAACTTTCCTTGTGTCGAAAAAAAGTGCAAATAAAGAGTGACTTTTGCTTCACTTTAAATAGAAAGCATTTTATCTATTAATACAATTTTTAAAGAGTAAACTGGTCAAAAGTACAAACCAGCCTTCCAAACTTTAGTACAAACCTTCTGCATAAGAATCAATTGGATACAGGTTTAAAATGCAGATTCCTTGATCTCATCAAGAAACACTAAGAAAGAGCTTCAGGCACAAGGCCAGGGAATCTGCACTTCTATAAAAGCTGCAGGTGAATCTAATGTTTACTCCAGTTTGAGGACTGAGGCGTCCAAAATTGCCATGTGCCAGTCTACTTGCATATTTGTACCACAGTGTTTGTTCAAAAAGAGAAATCTCATTATGTCATCCTCCTGCCTTAAAAAAGAGAGAGAGAGAATAGGAAACAAAAATCTTGGCTATTTGCTCATTGCCAACCAAACTAAATTCAAACTTCTCAGTGTGGTTTATAAAACTCACCCCACATCTCCTGTCTAGCCCCTGCCTAATCAGGAAAATGTTCATGCTGTTAAATGAACAAAATAAAAAAACCCAATTGCTATTGAGTCAACTTGGACTCATAGCGACTATATGTGACAGAGTAGAACTACCCTATAGGGTTGCCAAGGCCATAATCTCTATAGAAGCAGATTGCCACATTCTTTTCCCACCAAGTGGCTGTAGATTACAAAACAATATATACAATATATACAGAAAATGCATGGGTGGGAGAGAAAGACAAGGAAATACACCTGAATGCTAACAATGTTTAACTGTAGATAGCAAAATGACAAACACAAAAACAAACCCACAGTCTTCAAGTTGAGGTCTCACACTTCTAGATTTCAAAACCTACTATACAGCCACAGTAATCAAAACACCCTGGTAGGACTTCCGGTAAGATGGAGGAATAGGCAGACAAGCAACACAGACCATCTTCAGTAAAGAAAAGAAAAACCAGTTGACAGTGATACAGAACATAATCCTGGAGCCCTGAACTTTGAAAGGAACTATGCAGAAGTGGATTAGGCACCAAGCAGTGGAAAAACCTGAAAGAAAACTGTGAGTACAGAAACAGAGCTGTAGACTGTCAGCTACTCTGATGGGACCAACAGCCTGAATATTTCCAAGTGGTGCTGGGACCTGAGAATTGACCTAAAGGTCAGCCTTGGTCACCAAGGGCTACAGGGATGACTGCACTGGTGGCCTATGACTAGGAAGATAAACAGAAAGGAGGGAGACAACCTGAGCTGTTGACTTTCTGATGCCTGGAGGATGCAGCCATTTTGATCGTTTACACACAGCAGCCATTTTGGATATTTAAAGTGACTGAGGGCACAGCTATTTTGAATGTTTACAAGTGGTGGCCATTTTGGATATTTAAAGTGATTGAGGGTGCAGCCATTTTAAATCTTTACAAGTGGCAACCATCTTGGATTTTAAAGTGATAGCATTCTCATTTGGATTTCAGGGACCCAAGAATAGGCTTTGTGTGCCAAGGTCGGCAGGGACATACGAGAAGCTGACAACAGGAAAAGAGACAGGTGGTGAGTGTATAAGTACTTTCACTAGCAAATAGAGGAGCACAGTACCCAGCTTGCATAGATAACATACAAACAAAACAAAGACAACAAAAATCGTGGGCAAGTCACACCAACACACAATCACCAATTGAATAGAAACACAAAAATGTCACAGTGCCTCGGAAACAACAGAGCATCACAGTCCACAAAGAAGCAAGATAAAGCAAGAGAAACAAGGGACCAGGATACAAACCCAAAACACATCCCTGAGGAAGATGCAGCATTGGAACTCCCTGATAAGGAATTAAAAAGGATTATCTTCAATGAATTGAGAGACAGATCAAGGAAAACACAGAGAAAACCCTAGAACAATTTCAAAAGACAATACAAGAAAAAAATGACAAAATAAATGAAAAATTAGAAATGATATAAAATCTACACAGAAATCCAGAAGGTTAATACTAAATTTTCAGAAATAGGTAAGGCACTGAATGGGAAAGGAGCAGAATTGAATCAATGGAAGATAGAATTAGGGAGATTGAAGACAAATACCTGAACACTTCTTTGGAAAAGAATAAATCAGAAAAAAGAGCAAAACAAAATGAAGAAACCCTAAGGTTCATGTGGGATACCATCAAAAGGAATAATGTACATGTAATTGGAATTCCAGAACAGGAAGAAAAAAATAAAACCACTGAGAAAATTGTCCAAGATTTGTTGGAAGATAATTGTCCTGGTATGCTGAAAGATGAGAATATATCCATTCAGGAAGTCCAACAAACCCCAAACAGGATAGATCCCAAAAGAAAATCACCAAGACACATCATCATCAAACTTAGCAAAATCAAAGACAAAGAGAGAATCATGAAAGCACCATGGGAAAAAGGAAAAGTTACCTACAAGGGGCAACCAACAACACTAAGCTTGGATTTCTCGACAGAAACCATGCAGGCAAGAAGACAATAGGATGGTATATATAAAACCCCGAAAGAGAAAATTTTCCAACCAAGAATTATGTACCCAGCAAAATTTTCCTTCAAATATGATGGTGAAATTAAGACATTTCCAGAGAAGGAGAAATTAAGGGAATTTGTTAAAACCAGACCAACCTTACAAGAGATGCTGAAGGGAGCCTTTTGAATAGAGAAGCAACAACAGCCAACAACAACTGACCATTAACATACATGATGATATAACCCAGAAACCAACCCAGTTATGGAAGTATCCAAAGTAAATAAGCCTACAAGATTGTGAACAGGGAATGAGAGACATCAATTGACAATGAGGACAATTACAAACCAAAAAGAAGAGAAAAACTGTGTCATTACAGAACTTCTAGATGGTAGGGAAGTCAAGACAACTACAAAACAGAATGGACTGTTCTAAACTTGGGAAGAAAACTATAAATCATAGGGTAACCTCAAAGAAAAATGATAAACCTTCACATAAAAAGAAAAATGAGTAGCATAAATATTTAGCAAATACTAAAACAATAACAATGAAGGAAGTGATAACATGATTCATAAAACAAAACGAGCTCAACATAGAAAATTATATGGAACAAAGAAATCGACACCACAAAAAAGCTCATAACAAAAATGACAGCAACAAATTCATATTCACCAATAATTACATATCTGGCAAGGGACTTATGTCTAAGATTTATAGCTGATATACATACGACAGACACATAAACCAATGGAACAGAATTGAGAACCCGGAAATAAATTCATCTACCTATGATCAGCTGATCTTTTAACAAAGGGCCGAAATCCATTAAATGAGGATGAGATCGACTCTTTAACAAATGGTGCTGGCAAAACTGGATATCCATTTGCAGAAAACTTAAACAAGATCCATAACTTTTATCATACAGAAAAACTAACTCCAGATGGATCAAAGACTTAAATATGAAACATAAAATTATAAAGTTCATCAAAGACAAATAAGGGCAAACTTAGGAGAACTAATATATGGCATGAACAGACTAACAAACATAAGTAAAAATGCACAAAGAGTAGAAGATAAACTAGATCATTGTTGTTGTTGTTGTTGTTGTTGTTAAGTGCCATCAAGTTGTCTCCGAATCATAGTGACCCTATGCACAGCAGGACAAAACACTGCCCGGTCCTGACCCAGCTCCATGATTGTTGCTATACTTGAGTCCATCGCTGCTGCCAACATGTCAATCCAACTCATTGAGGGCCTTTCCCTCTTTCGTCAACCCTCCACCTTACCAAGCATGACATCCTTCTCAAGGGAATAGTTTCTTCTAACAACATGACCAAAGTAGGTGAGATGAAGTCTGGCCATTCTCACCTCCAAGGAGCATTCTGGCTGCACTTCTTCCAGAACAGACCTGTTAGTTCTTTTAGTAGTCCACGGTACTTTAAGCATTCTTCACCAACACCACAGCTCAAAAGCACCAATTCTTCTTTGGTCTTCCTTATTCATTGTCCAGCTCTCACATGCATATGAGGTGACTGAAAATACTATGGCTTGTGTCAGGTGCACCTTAGTCCTCAAGGAGACATCTTTGCTCTTCAGCACTTGAAAGAGGTCCTTTGCAGCAGATTTGCCAAGTGCTATATATCGTCTGATGTCCTGACTGCTGCTTCCATTGGGGTTGATTGTAGAACCAAGCAATGTGAAATCTTTGACAATTTCAATATTTTCTCTATTTATTGTAATGTTGCATATAGGACCAGTTGCGAGGACTTAAAAGGTCCCAATGATGTTGTTGAAACATCTCAATGGGTATTCCATCAATTCCTGGAGCCTTGTTCTTCGCCAATTCTTTCAGTGCAGCTTCGACTTCTTCCTTCAATACCATTGGTTCTTGAATATATGTCACCTCCTGAAATGGATGATCAACCAGTTCTTTTTGATATAGTGACTCTGTGTATTCCTTCCATCTTCTTTTGATGCTTCCTGTATCATTCAATATTTTGCCCATAGAATCTTTCAATATTGCAACTCGAGGCTTTAACACCCTGATATATATATGACAGACACATAGACCAAAGGAACAGAATTGAGAACCCAGAAACAGAATTGAGAACCTCAGTTCTTTCAGCTTGAAAAATGCTGAGCATGTTTTCCCCTTGGTTTTCTAACTCCAGGTCTCTGCACATTTCATTATAGTAATTGGCTTTGTCTGCTTGAGCTGCTCTTTGAAATCTTCTGATCAGCTCTTTTATCTTGTCATTTTTTCCATTTGCTTTGGCTAGTCTTTGCTCAAGGGCAAGTTTCAGAGTGTCTTCTGACATCCATTTTGGTCTTTTCTTTCTTTCTTGTATTTTTAACAACCTCTTAACTTTCCTCATAGATGATGTTGTTGATGTCCTCCCACAATTCTTCTGGTTTTGGGTCATTGGTGTTCAATGCATCAAATCTATTCTTTAGATGGTCTCTAAATTCAGGAGGGATATATTCAAGGTCACATTTTGGCTCTCATGGACTCATTTTAATTGTCTTTAAATTCAAGTTGACCTTGCATATGAGCAGTTGATGGTCTGTTCCACAATCACCAGTGATCTAAAGATCATTGGGACCTTCTAAAGACTAAATTCTTATGTACATAAAAAAATTTATCCAAAAGAATTAAAAGAGACACTACAGATTGGGAAAAAATATTAGGCAACAACATATCTGACAAGGGACCTATCTCAAAAATTCATAGAAAACTCTAACACCTCAACCTCAAAAAAAAAAACCAAAAAGTCCAATTAAAAAATGGGCAGAAGACATGAATAGACACTTCACCAAGGAAGATATTAAAGTGGCTAACAAACACATTAAGTAATGTTCATGATCACTGGCCATGAGATAGATGCAAAAATCAACAGGAGATACCATCTCACCCCAGCGCTAATAACAAAGTTCAACAAGACAGAAAATAACAAATTCTGGTGGGGCTGTGGAGAGATTGGGACTCTCATACACTGCTTGTGGGGATGTAACATGATACAACCATGTGGAAAACAGTATGGAGATTCCTTAAAAAGTTGGAGATATAAATACCATTTGATTCAGCAATCCCATTACTAGGTATATATCTTAAAGAAGTGAGAGCTAGGACACGAAGAGATATATGCACACCCATGTTCATTGCAGCACTATTCACAATAGCAAAGAGAAACAACCTAAGTGCCCATCAACAGAGGAATGGATAACCAAACTATGGTACATATACACAATGGAATACTATGCTACATTAAAGAATAATTTAGAATCCATGAAACACCTTATAACATGGATGAACATGGAGGACATAACCAAACCAAACCAAACCTACTACCATCGAGTTGGATCCAACTCATAGCAACCACTCCTTGGGTTTCCAAGGCAGTATCACTACAGAAACTAGATTGCCCAACCTTTCTTCGGAGGAGTGGCTGGTGGGTTTGAACCACCAGCCTTCTGGTTAGCAGTCAGATGCCTTAGGCACTACTCCACCGGAGTTCCTAGGAGGACATTATGCTGAGTGAAATAAGTCAATCACTGAAGGCTAAATAGTGTAGGAGTCCACTATTGTAAAAATCAAGGAAAGGTTTCCATGTGGAAGGAAAAGGAAACTTTCTTTGTTGGTTACCAGGTAGGGGAGGAGAGGGGGGGAGGGAAGGGGAGAGAAATTGCCAGATAGGTAAGAAACAAGTATTGATTTGAGTGAATGGAAAGTCAATATATAAAAAGCAAGTAACTAGCATAGTAACACTAAGGAAAAGGAAGACAGAGAGGTGCATAAGAAGTACAGACAATAGAGACACATTTTTATACACACAATACTACATTATCAGTAATGATAAACATTAAAACATTACTGCATGGAAACATAGGTAGACAAGCTGAATGATCAGGTATGTCCAGGCAAAAGGGAATATACCCATACCCATACATAAGTTTGGCAGACAATATTTCTACATATGTCTTTATATGTACTATAAGAATGCCCATGTATATAACAGAGCTAACGGTGCAAAGTTATGATTACTTTGTATCCATAGCCAACTACCCTGAGAGAGCAAGTTGTTGGGCCCATGGGCTCAGGACCATGGTCATGGGGGACATCAATGGGAATGGTGGATCATGTGAACCTCAGCCTACATGACCTTGAGATAGAAGAACTAAACGCTACGACTGTTAACCATTCAAAAAGGGATCAAAATAGGAGTTCCTGGATAGAGCTGGAGAAAAATATGGAACAAAACTCAAAATCATAAAATAAAAGACCAGGCTTATGGTCTGATAGAGATTGAAGAAACTGCTGAGACTAGGACCCCTAGTCACCATTCAATCCTGGAATTAAACTCAGTCCTGTGGCTTCCAGCCAAACAATAGACAGGCATATAAGGTGAATATTCATATCAGGTAGGTACACTCCTCAGAACAATCAATCATGGGAGATCAAAAGGGCAAAATTTGCACAAGGAGATAGCTCAGAGGGCAGGAATGCACAGGAAAGGAGGACACTGGGAAAATGTAACAACAAGGAGGAAGTGGGAAGGTAGCTGTTACGTTACGGGGATTGCAATCAGTGTCATCAAACAAAATGTGTATGTACTGTTGTATGGGTAATGAATTCACTCTGTGAATTTTCACACAAATCTCAATAAAAAATTAAATTTAAAAAAAAAACTATAAGCACAGTTCTATTCTGACATGCAGGGGCTCACATTGATCACAAATGACTTGATGGCAACTGGTTGTTTATTTTCAATGACATAATTTATGCAAAGTGTTTAAAGCAATGTCTGACACACAGTATTTTGACCTAAGTATTTAGTCAACTCTCAGCTGTTATTATTTTTGTTGCTGCTGTTGCTATATTACATTTACATGAGTGTTTGTTAACTATCTCCTACTAGAGCAGAAAATCAGCAAATGAGGGCTGGAGGGTCAAATTTGTCCCACTACCTGTTTTTGTATGGCCCACAAACTAAGAATGGTTTGTACGTTTTTAAATAGTTGAGAAAATTAAAGGAATGACATTTCATGATACATGAAAATGATACGAAGTTCAAATTTCAATGTCCATAAATAAAGTTTTATTGGACCACAGTCATGTCTTTGAAAGAAAGGAAAACATATTATGTGTGTCTGCTTTCACGCTACAACATTGAGTTGATTAGCTACAACATAGATAGTCTGGCAGGAAAGCCTAAAATATTTTCTATCTGGCTCCTTTCAGAAAATAATGGTCAAACCCTTAACAGAGGATAAATGCACTGAAGGCAAAGATTAGCTTTTGATCATTTAGGGTTAACCCATGGTAGGCGAGGAGCTCTGATGGTGCAGAGGTGAAAGCATTTGACTGCTAACCAGAAAAAAGTTCAGCAGTTCAGAAGCCCCAGCCACTCCACAGGAGAAAAATGAAGCAGTCTGCTTCCATAAAGATTTACAACCTTAGAAGCCCTATGGGGCAGTCCTACTCTGTCCTATGGATTCATTAAGCCAGAATTGATTTGATGGCAGTAGGTTTGTTTTTGATTTTGGTATAGTTGACAGAAACCTCCTAGGAATTGAATTATAGTTCATATCTACCAACAGACTGAAAATATAGAATGACTGTATATACCCTGACTGTGTATTGCAGCAGAACTATGGCTCTCAACTCCTGCAATCACCAGCCCAGGAAGGCACACAACGTCTGCAGCAATCTGCCCAGAACAGTTAGGACTTGATCAATGACCACAAGTTTCCCATTTTGTTTGTTTGTTTTTAGTTGTGATTAGGGTGAAACTTTACAGAGTGAATTCATTTTCCACACCACAGTTCATACACATTTTATTTCACAACATTGATTGCAATCCCCATATAAGCTGGAAACTCAGGAGTTAATGCTGTAGTCTTTCTTTCTTTTTTAAAATGTGATCTGTGAGAAAGTTTACAGAGCAAACTCATTTTCCATACAACAACTCATATACATTTGTTTCATGACATTGCAATCCTGTAATGTAATAGCTCTCTTCCCACTTCCTCCCTATGGTTACCTTTTCTCTGTGTTCTTCTTTCCTATGCTTTCCTTCCCTCTGAACTATATTTGTGTGCAAATATTGCCCTTCTGCTCTCCCATGGTTGATTGTTCTAGGGAGTGTACCCACCTGCCATAAATGTTTACCTTATACACCTGCCTCTACCACTCTTCTGTCAGTCTATAGTTCTGTGGTGGCTTGTGTGTTGCTGTGAGGCTGGAGGCTATGCCACTGGTATTTTAAATACCAGCAGGGTGACCCATGGTGGAAAGGTTTCAGCAGAGCTTCCAGAGTAAAACAGACTTGCAAGAAGGTAGGGCCATCCACTTCTCAAGGAATTGGACAGTGAAAATTTTATGAATAACAGTGAAAAAGTGTTTGATATGTTACTGGAAAACTTTATGAATAGCGCTGAAATACTGTCCAATATAGGGCTGGAAGATGAGCCCCTCCAGTCAGAAGGCACTCAAAATACAAGTGGGGGAAGAGCTGCCCCCAAAGTAGAGTCAACCTTAATGACATGGAAGGAGTAAAGCTTTCAGGACCTCCATTTGGTGATGTGGCATGACACAAAATGGGAAGAAGCAGCTACAAACATGCATTAATAATCATAACATGGAGCGTGCAATGTATGAGTGTAGGAAAATTGGAAGTTGTCAAAAATGAAATGGAATGCACAGAGATCAATATCCTAGGCATTAGTGAGATCAAATGGACTGGTTTGGGCCATTTTGATCCCACAGAATGTGGAAATTATCAAACAATATCATTAATGTCACACACAAGTAAAATGTTGCTGAAGATAATTCAAAAATGGTTGTGACAGTATATTGACAGGGAACTTCCAGAAATGCAAGCTGGATTTAGAAGAGGACATGGAATGAGGGATATCATTGCTGATGACAGATGGTTCTTGGCTAAAAGCAAAGAATACCAGAAAGATGTTTATTTGTGTTTGATTGACTATGCGAAAGCATTTGATTGTGTGGATCATAAAAAATTATAGATAACATTGAGAAGAATGGGAATTTCAGAACACTTAACTATGCTCATGAGGAACCTGTACACAGACTGTCATTTGAAGAGAATAAGGGGCTACTTCATGGCTTAAAATCAGGAAGGGAATGCATCAGGGTTGTATCCTTTCATGATACATGTTCAATCTGTATGCTGAACAAATAATACGAGAAGCTGGAGTATATGAAGAAGAACAGGCATCAGAATTGAAGGAAGACTCATTAACAACCTGTGATATGCAGACAATACCACTTTGCTTGCTGAAAGTGAAGATGACTTGAAGCACTTACTGATGAAGATTAAAGATTACAGTCTGCAGTATGGATTACACCTCAACATAAAGAAAATGAAAAATCCTCACAACGGGACTAATAAGCAGCATTATGACAAATGGAGAAAAGATTGACGTCGTCAAAGATTTCATATTACTTGGCTCCACAGTTAACACCAATGGAAGCAGCAGTCAAGAAATCAGATGACAAATTGTACTGGGAAAATCTGCTGCAAAAGACCTCTTTAAAGTGCTCAAGAGCAAAAATGTCTCTTAAAATTAAGGTACACCTTGGTGGGTGGCACGGGCAGCGGGTCTGGTGGGGGCAGGGCCAGCTCCTGCTGCAGCTCCTGGTCGACCTCATCGTTCAGCTGCACCAAGGTAGGCACTGCAGCCCTGAAGCGCCAAGCCCAGCAGCCCACCTCCAGCAAGCACAGCACCACATTCTTCATGTTCTTCCGCAGCACCAAGTCCTCAGTCTCCAACATTAACACCTCCAGGGGAATGGGGAAGGAGGCTGTGTGAGCCACCTGCTGGCCTCCCAGGAATGGGGTGAGAGGATGCTAGCAGCCTAGAGCAGCTAAGACACTCGGTGACTCAGCAGTTATTGGGAATGCCCTGGAGATCTGGGATGGGGGGATAGGGTGGCATGAGGGTAGTTTGGTCCCAGTATCTTAGGGCCTAGTTAGCCTAGGGGTCTGGGCAACATTGCCCAGACACTGGGTGCAGTCAAGGTTGCCTATGTAACAGAAGATGACACAGGCAAAGCAAAGGAACCTGGAGCCTGGCTGTGGGCCCTAGGCAAGAGAAAGTTTAACTCCATCTTGCCCTCCCCACCCAGCTTGCCAGGATGGGTCTAGAAGCAGGAAGTACTTTATCATACTTTGTTCCCATGCCACTCACCTCCAATATCCACCAGGCATCTCAAACTCAACCCCAGCCAGATCCTGGAGCCCAACTGCCAGGGTCAAAGTCCTGAGTCTCCCACCTACTAGCTGTGTGGGTCATTCTGTGAGCCACCATTTCCTCTCCTGTAAAATGGTGGTGTAATCTTCATGGGGGAGCTCTGGTAGCATAGTGGCTAAGACACTTGCCTGCTAACCAGACGGCTGGCGGTTCAAACCCACCAGCCACTCCTCGGAAGGAAGGTTGGGCAATCCTACTTCCGTAGTGATACTGCCTCGGAAACCCAAGGAGGGGTCGCTATGAGTCGGGGCCGACTCGACGGCACATAACAACAACAACAATAATCTTCATGGGGTTATTGTGAGGATTAGATTAACTAATTGCATCTGAAGAACAGTGCCTGGCAGTGGTGAGCATTCAATAAAATGTTAACTTCTTAAAAAAAAAAAACTAAGGTGCACCTCACTTTCATGTGCTGAAAGTGAGGATGACTTAAGGCACCTACTGATGATGATTGAAGAATACAGTCTGCAGTATGGGTTACGTCTCAATATAAAGAAAACAAAAATCCTCACAACTGGACCAATGAGCAGCATCACAATAAATAGAGAGAAGATTGAGGTTGTCAAAGAATTCATGTTGCTTGGTTCTACAATCGATGCCAACGGAAGCAGCAGTCAGGACATTAGACGACGTGTAGCATTGGGAAAGTCAACTGCGAAGGAACTGTTTCAAGTGCTGAGGAGCAAGGATATCTCCTTGAGGACTAAGGTGCACCTGACACAAGCTATGATATTTCCAATTGCCTCGTATGCATGTGAGAGCTGGACAATGAATAAGGAAGACCGAAGAAGAGTCGATGCTTTTGAGTTGTGGTGCTGGCAAAGAACACTGAAAGTACCATGGACTACCAAAAGAACTAACAAATCTGTCCTGGAAGAAGTGCAGCCAGAATGCTCCTTGGAAGCAAGAATGGCCAGACTTCGTCTCACCTATTTTGGTCATGTTGTAAGAAGGGACCATTCCCTGGAGAAGGATATCATGCTTGGTAGGGTGGAAGGTCGACAAAAGACGGGGAGGCCTTCAATGAGATGGATTGACACAGTGGCTGCGATGATGGGCTCAAGTATAGCAGGGATTGTGGGGCTGGCGCGGGATCGGGCAGTGTTTCGTTCTGCTGTGTATGGGGTCGCTATGAGTCGGAAATGACTCGATGGCACTTAACAACAACAACAACAAAGGTGCACCTAACCAAAACCATGATATTTTCTATCACCTCATATGTATCTCAAAGCTGGACAATGAATAAGGAACACCGTAGAAGAGTCGATGCTTTTGAGTTGTGGTGTTGGTGAAGAACACTGAAAGTACCATGGACTACCAGAAGAACTAACAAATCTGTCCTGGAAGAAGTGCAGCTAGAATGCTCCTTGGAAGCAAGAATGGCCAGACTTCATCTCACCTACTTTGTTCATGTTGTCAGAAGGGACCATTCCCTGAAGAAGGATTTCATGCTTGATAAAGTAGAGGGTCAGCAGAAAAAGGGAAGGCCTTCAATGAGATGGATTGATACAGTGGCTGCAATGATAGGCTCAGGTATAGAAAGGATTGTGAGGCTGGTGCAGGACCAGGCACTGTTTTGTTCTGTTGTGCACAGGGTCACTGTGAGTCAGGGCCAATGGAACAGCAGCTAACAACACAAGCGCAGCATCCAGGATGTCCTATTTTGATTCCTTTCTGAGTGGTTAACAGTGGTAGCCAGCCACCATCTAGTTCTTCAGGTCTCAGGTCATGTGTCGTTTCCTGGCTTTTCTATCCCAATTCCAACTCCAGACCAAGTATATATTTTCCCCAAATCAATTGCATAAGACTGCTTCTAGTTAGCCTGTCTACAGTTTCCTCAAATCAACACCCTCCAATCAAAACACACCAAAAGCCTTCCCTTTTTTTTCCACTATAATGCTTTCCCAGTGCCATGCCTGCTTTTGAATCTCTGTCAAATACAAATGGTGGTGGCTATCTCCCTTGCTACAGCAAACTCTGAATAAATGTTGTTGTTGTCGTTCGTTACCTTTGAGTTGGCTCTGACTCATAGTGACCCTATGTACAACAGAACAAAATATTGCCTGCTCCCACTCCATCTTCATGATTACTGGTATGCTTGAGTCCACTGTCGCAGTCACTGTGTATTTTGAGTGTCTTTTAAGCTAGGGGACTCATCTTCTAGCACTATATTAGACAATATTCTGTTGTGATCCACAGGATTTTCATTAGCTAATTTTTGGAAATAGGTCACCAGGCCTTTCTTCCAAGTCTGTGTTAACACGGAAGCTCCACTGAAATCTGTTCACCAGGGTGATCCTGCTGGTATTTCAAATACCAGTGACACTACCAGCATCATATCAACATGCAAACCACCCCAGTAAGACAGACTGACAGACAGGTGGTGGCTGAATAAATAGCCTCTGTTTATTCCTATTCAGGTGATCTTCATTTCTTTCCACACTACACCCAACTATGCACGCAGAAACACACACCCACACACAAATCTGTTGTCACTGAGTTAATTCCAACTCTTTGAGACCCTATAGGACAGATTAGAACTGCCCCATAAAGTTTCCAAGGTTGCAATCTTTACAGAAGCAGACTACCTCATCTTTCTTCTGTGGAGTGGCTAGTGGGTTTAAACCACTGACCTTCTGATTAGCAGTCAAGTGCTTAACCATTGAGTCACCTTGGCTCCTTCTGCATGTGCATACATACACATAAAAATAACACGACTATGTTCAAGGCACTGGAAATTCCAGAGGTCATATAAAGGAGGATCATTCTTCAGTAAGGTTACAAAGTCACTCTTCTCCCCTCATTACCACCTACAAATAATTCCTTTCCAGGTAGGTAAACCTGGCTTCCTTGGATGGAGCAGCATTCCACTGCTATATCCAAGCTCTGTCCAGAAACAGAGCTTCTCAGCTCATGCCAGGGCACTGCCACAAATGGGATACAGATGTGCTGAGAAGACATCCATCCCCAATCCACCACCTTGACAGGTAATTCCATCCATGGATGGCCTCATCTTCTGATTCCAGAACATCATGTATGCCATAGCTTGAGAAAGCTGGGAAGGCACTAAGAAGTTATTGTGGCAGCTGGCCCTTACGTCTCTTGTGCCATGTGCCAGCCTCTGCTCTAGGAAGGAACTTGTATAAGTCTGTGAAGCTTCAGCAAGATGCCCAAACTGAGAGGCAAACACATGTGATGCTTTTAATGGATAAGAGAATTGCCCCCAGGGAAATGAGATGAAGGGTTCTGTAGCTAAGAGGTTGTCCATGCTTTCAAATTCTGAGAAATGTGTAAGGTGCAAGCTACAATATGGCTCCAGATAGGTGGAACCCATAGCATGCTCACATTCCCTGATAGCTAGATGTCTAAAACACTGAATAATATTGCTAAGCATAATCATCATCATCATCATAATCTATCTAATGAGCTCTCACTATATTCCAGGCACTATTGCCAAGTACTTAACATATGTTTTCTCATTCAACCTTCACAATAGTCTGATGATGCCGGTTGTACTACTGAGCCCATTGTACAGATAAGAAAACTGAAGTAAGAAACTGGGTGCAAGGTCACAAAGCAGAAGAGGTGCTAGAACCCATCTCTAATCTGTTAGATTTCATACCTTGAGCTATTAACCTCTAATACACCATACTACATATAAGCTGTATTTGACTGACCATACAAATTAGCAACTTGAGAGCTTAATATGAAGAATAACAAATGTACACAAGGGAGAGGAATTTTATCATTATTCTGCAACTGAAATTTAAATTCTAATTCGTGTCAAGTCAGCTATTAATATTATGTCATTTTCTGATTAGATACTTGTATTAAACCTCTGACAAATACAGCATATAAAATCCTTTTAATGTTTCAATTTACTGTGCCTTTAAAATTAACTTTGAGTCAGCAATTGTATTCCAAATTATTTGAGATAACTACTGAGTCATTACATATATTGTAATAGCCTATTTTATATACCATGACAGCACTTCATCAGCATTTTTCAACAATAATATTAATAGGAACTGAGCTAATATATTTTAATCATAATGATCCCATAAAGTTATATGGAAGCCAGGCTTATATTAACAAAAAGTATCTATAAATCATGTTAATATTTGTGCTATTGCAGAAGTAATTTCAATAACTTATTTTTAGCAAGTTCTATAAATCAAAAAGAGGGAATTCTGAAAATCATTTAGTCTAGTCACTCTTAGGAAGTGTTACTTTCTAAATTTGAATAAAGGACATTAATAATCTCAGACATCACTATACAATAAAAGGATACTTGACACTCAACAAGTGATTAGTTGGAAAGTTTTTGGCTTTTCCATCTCACCACCCCTACTCCTCTCAACTTTATGCTTGAAACAGACAGCAGCACATTGGCTTAAAGCAAGGGTTGGCAATGTTTTCCTGTAAAGGGTCAGAGTGTAAATATTTTAGTCTTTGAAGACCAGTTTCTGTCAAAACTGCTCAGTTCTGCCATTGGAGCATGAAATCAACCATAGACAATACCAATGAGTGTGGCCATGTTCCAATAAAACTTTATTTATAAACATGGAAAGGAACCCTGGTGGCACAGTGGTTAGGTGCTACCTTCTAACCTAAAGGTCAGCAGTTCAAACTCACCAGCTGCCCCACAAGAAAAAAATGTGTCAATCTGTTTCTGTCACGATTTACAGGCTTGGAAACCCTATGGGGCAGTTTTACTCTGTTCTATAGTGTCGCTGTGTGTTGGAATCAACTGGATGGCAATGAGTTTATGGACATGACGATTTGAATTTCAAGTTATTTTCATGTGTTTTTCCAACCACTTAAAAATATAAAATCCATTCTTAGCTTGTAGGCCATCCAGAAACAGGTAGTGGGATAAATTTGGCTCTCAGGGCCTAGTTTGCTAACTTTTGGTCTAAGGCAGAATTGTCCACAGTGCTTTTTATAATCACATCCTCATTCAAAGTCACACCTAGGGGCATGGCAGCATGCAAAAGAGCCATCCAATATTTATTTTTAAACAATAATCAAATAAAGAAGACCATAGAAGAATTGGTGCATTTGAATTGTGGTGTTGGCAAAGAATATTGAATATACCATGGACTGACAGAAGAACAAACACATCTGTCTTGGAATAAGTATAGCCAGAATGTTCCTTAGAAGTGAGAAGGGCCAGATTTCATCTCTCTTACTTTGGACATATTATCAGGAAGGACCTACCCCTAAAAAGGGATATCATGTTTGGTAAATAGAGGGTCAGTAAAAAAGGGGAAGACTCTCAACAAGATGGATGGACTCAGTAGCTGCAGCGATAGGCTCAAGTATAGCGACAATGGTGAGGATGGTGCAACTGGGCAGTGCTTTGTTCTCTCATACACAGGGTTGCTATAAGTTGGAATCAACTTGATGACACCTAACAACAACCACAACAACACTTTCTAAGAGTATGCCAGGCCATGTCTTAAGTGCTTTACGTATATCATTGAATTTACTCTTCCCCTTAACCTTAAAGATGGGTTCCATCATTATCTCCATTTAACAGATAAGGAAATTGAGGCTTAGAGAGGTTAAGTAGCATGTCCAAGGTCATGAAAACAGTAAGTAGTACAACTATTCAGTTCGAATCAAGAGCCTCTGCCAATAGTTGTTGTTAGGTGCCCTCGAGTCAGTTTCTAATTTTAGTGACCTTTTGTAACATACAAGGTAAGACTGCCCGATATTTTCCTAAGTTGAAATCTTATGGGAGCAGATTGCCAGATCTTTATCCCATGGAGCCACTGGTGGGTTCGTGCTGCCAAAATTTCATTTAGCAGCCAAGCACTTAACTATTGTGCCACAAAGATCCTTTTGCTACTGGTACCCAATTCTTTATATACCTTCTCGTATAGGCTTCTGTAGTAGCTCTGGTAGCATAGTATCTAAGGCACTTGACTGCTAACCAGAAGGCTGGCAGTTCAAATCCACTAGCCACTCCTCAGAAAGAAGATGGGACAATCTATTCCGTAGTGATACTGCCTCGGAAACCCAGATATGAGTCAGATCTGACTAGACAGCACATAACAACAACAACTTAGGCTTCTGTGATAGAGCAGACCAGTGAGAAGAGTCAAAGTCAACCAGGTAGCTTAATGTGAAGAACAATAAGTAGAAATCAACAGAGCAAAGAGGACAACCACCAACACAGTAAGTAAAGTTTCCAGTTCTATATTTCTATTGAAAACAACTCATCCCAATTATCTCTTTTATTTAGAGGTAAACTCTGCCAGTTTCATTGCAACAATATTTATCATTGAGTATGAGGGACCAGAATCCTCCAAAATTTAATTGTGCATTTATTTATCCAGTGACCAGAAATATCACCTTTGTATTCTATACTTTTTAGAGTAGATGAGAACAGCCATCCCTATATGTTCTTCTTTGATACTTGCATCAAAAGAGACCCAGGATGTTCCCAAGGTCACCAGGTCATATCTGTTCATAACAAGGGCAATTAGATTCCAAACTCCTATGGAATGGAGAGGTTGAGAACCCTGGAGCCAGAGCTGGGGATGGGAGAGGGGCAAGAGAAGTGGATTGGAATGAACAGGAATTATCTATAGGGTACGGCAAAGTGAGTTCTGGGAGCCAACAGGACTCCTATCTGATGGGATCTGGATTGGGATTGCATTGAATGTATAGATTGCTTTGGGTAGAATTGACATTTTCACAATGTTCAATCTTCCTATCCATGAGCATGGGATGTTCATCCATTATGTAGATCTCTCATGGTTTCTTGAAGTAGTCTTTCGTAGTTTTCTTTCTACAGGACTTTTGTGTCCCTGGTAAGACTTATTCCCAAGTATTTTATTTTTGGGGTTTTTATTGTAAATGCTAGTGATTCCTTATTTCTTTTTCAGCAGTCTCTTTGCTGGTGTAGAGGAATCCAATTGATTTTTGGATGTTGACCTTGTATCCTGCCACTATGCTAAATCTCTCAATTGGGAACTCTGGTGGCATAGTGACTAAGGCATTTGACTGCTAACCAGAGGCTGGCAGTTCAAACCCATCAGCCACTGCTCAGAAGAAAGACTGGGCAATTTACTTGCATAGAGATACCACCTCGGAAACCCAAGGAGGGGTCGCTATGAGTCAGGACCACCTCAATGGCAGTGAAAGAGAGAGAGATTTATTACTGAGTCTCTTGGGTTTTCTAGGTATAGGATTACCAAAGGGGCAAGGAGACCATATCTTCTGACCTCCTCTGACCCCACAAGAAGAAGACAGAATCACCATCAGTAGCCTAAGGCTAGTTCTGAGAGGTCAGACATGTTGCCTCCCTCCAGCCCTTTCACCAATACTGACACCAGCTGTTCCTCCTGCAGCACCCACCAACTCTCTGCTGGGTTTGATAATTCGCTGCAGTAGCCACACAGAACTCACAGATTACGGGGTTTATTAGAGAAGCAACAGGCTACAATTCAAGTTCAGGAACATGCTCAGTCTCTCTCAGCCCTGTCTCTCAGCCAATAGTCTCATTCAGTCTTTCTCCCAGCAGTGCTTGTCTCTCGGTGTCTGTCTCTCAGTGGTGTGTGTCTCCCAGTGTCTCTCTCATCAGTGCATGTCTCTGGAGGCCTCTTTCAGCAATGCATGTCTCTCATGTCTCTCAGCTGGCAGCGACAGATTCCTTCTGCCTCTAGGAGGGCTCCTTTTTGACCCTGGCACAGTGGCCAAACTAACCAATCCCAACATCAGAATTCTATATACATGAGAGAGAACTTCCCAGAAAATTGCTTCATGCCACTCTCAACAGAAATACCCCAGGTGGATAACTTTAACAATTAGGAGCTACTCAGTTGCTCATGGTAAATTCCACCAAAGAGTTTACAAAGATTTATGGCTAGAAAAGCCATACCAGGTAATTTACTACACCACAAGGATAATATCATCAGCAAACAGTGATAGATTGATTTCTTCCTTACCAATTTGAATGCTTTTGATTTCCCTTTCTTGCTTCATTGCCCTGGCTAGGACTTCCAATACAATGTTGAATAGAAGTGGTGATAGAGGGCATCTTTGTCTGGTTCCTGTTTGCAAGGGGAATGGTTTCCATCTCTCTTCATTGAGAATAATGTTGACTGTTGGTTTTGCACAGATGCCCTTTATTATGTTGAGGAATGTCCCTTCTATTCCTATTTTGCTGAGAGTTTTGATCAGGAATGGGTGTTGGATTTTATCAAATGCCTTTTCTGCATCAATTGCTATGATCATGTGGTTCTTTCACTTTGTTTTATTTATGTGGTGGATGATGCTGATTGTTTTTCTAATGTTGAATCATCCTTGCATACCTGATATGAACCCCACTTGTACATAATGAATTACTTTTTGATATGTTGTTGGAGTCTTTTGGCTAGGATTTTGTTGAAGATTTTTGCATCTACATTCCTGAAGGATATTGGTCTGTGGTTTTCCTTTTGAGTGATGTCTTTGCCTGGCTTTGGTATCAAGGTTATGCTTGCTTCATAAAATGAGTTAGGGAGGATTCCATCCTTTTCTATGTTTTAGAATAGTTTGACTAGGATTGGTATCAGTTCTCTGAATGTTTGGTAGAATTCTCCAGTGAAACCATCTGGGCCAGGACTTTTTTTTGGTTGGTAATTTTTTTTTGACCTGTTCAGTTTCTTCTTTTGTTATGGTATATTCAACTTTTATACCTCAGCCTCTGTTAGTTTAGGTCAGTAGTGTGTTTCTAGAAATGTGTCCATTTCTTCCAGATTTTCAAAGTTGTTGGAGTACAGCTCTTCATAGTATCCTGATATTATTCTTGTTATTTTGATTGGTTCTGTTGTGATGTCACCCATTTTGTTTCTTATTCATGTTATTCGTACTCTCTCCCTCTTTTCCTCTGTTAAATTTGCCAGTGCTTTGTCAATTTTATTAATCTATTCAAAAAACCAACTTCTAGTCTTGTTGATTTTTTCTGTTGTCTTTCTACTTTCTGTTTCACTGATTTCTGCTTGAATCTTTATGGTTTCCTTTCTTCTGGTGACTGTAGGCTTTTCTTCCTGTTCTTTTTCTAATTATTGGAGATGTTGGTTTAAGGTGTTGATTTTGGCTCTTCCTTCTTTTTTGATGTGTGCATTTATTGCTATAAAATGGCCTCTGATCACTGATTTTGCTATGTCCCAAAGATTTTGGTATGTTGTGTTTTCATTCTCATTTGATTCAAGGAATTTTTTAATTTCATTTTTTATTTCTTCTATTACCTTATCGTTCTTAAGGAGGGTGTTGTTCAGTTTCCATGTGTTTGCTCTTTTTCTGTTGATCTTCCTGTTGTTCATTTCTAATTTTATACACTGTGATCTGAGAAGATGCTTTGCAGTATGCCGATGTTTTTAAATTTAATAAGGCTTGCTTTATGGCCTAATATAGGGCCTATCATGGAGAATGTCCCACCATGTGCACTGGAAAAGAATGTATATTGTGCTGTTGTCAGGTGAAGTGCTCTATAGATGTCTATAAGTCAAGTTGGTGGATTGTGTAGTTCTTCTGCTTCTTTGTTGAAATCTTTCCAATTGTTCTATCTTTCATTGAAGGTGATATATTAAAGTCTCTTACTATGACTGTGGAGTCATCTATTTGTGTTTTCAATTCTTTTAAAGTCTGATTTATGTATTTTGGGGCTCCTTCATTGGGTCTATAGATATTTATTATGGTTATATCTTCCTGTTCAATTGATCCTTTAATCATTATATAATGTCCTTCCTTGTCTTTTCTGGTGGTTTTTGTCTTAAAGTTAATTTTATTAGAAATTAATATTGTCACTTCTGTTCTTTTTTTAGTAGCCATTAGCTTGATATATCTTTTTCCAACCTTTGATTTTTAGTCGATTTTTGTCTTTGTCTCTAAAGTGTGTCTCTTGTAGACAGTATATTGATGGGTTATTTTTTTTTATCCATTCTGCAATTCCCCATCTCTTGAGTGGTGCATTTAATTCATTGACATTCAGTGTAATTATCAACCAGTACAAATTTGTCATTTTTTATGTGTTTTTTCATGGTGTTCCTGGTTTCTTTGTTCCATATAATTTTCTGTGCTGATCTCATTATGTTTATGAATTGTATTATCATTTCCTTTGTTGCTATTGTTTTAGCATTTGCTAAATATTTGTGCTTGTCCTCTTAAACATCCTATCTGAAGAGCAGGCAGAGAGGCAAGAACAATAGCTAAAGTGTAAGGTCCTCAGTAGGCAAACAGAGGGGTCCCAGGGACTCAGCTGGAGGATGAAATTGGCCCTGGTGAGCAGAGAAAGGCAACTTTCTATTGAATCCATGGCCTCAAACATTCCTTCAGCAAATATATATTGTTGTTGTTGTTAGTTGCCATCGAGTCAGTGCTGACTCATAGTGACCCTGCATACAATAGAACAAAACACTGGCCGGTTCTTTGCCAGCCTCACAATCCTTGCCACACCTGAGCCCATCCTTGCAGGCACTCTGTTAAGCCATCTAGTTGAGAGGCTTCCCCCTTTTCACTGACCCTCCACTTTACCAAGCATGATATCCTTCTCCAGGGAATGATCCCTTCTGACAACATGACCAAAGTAGGTCAGACAAAGTCTGGCCATTGTTGCTTCCAAGAAGCATTCCAGCTGCACTTCTTCCAGGACAGATTTGTTAATTCTTTTGGCAGTCTATGCTACTTTCAGAATTCTTTGCCAACACCACTACTCAAAAGCATCAACTCTTCTTTGGTGGTACTTATTCACTGTTAAGCTTTTACATGCATATGAGGCAATTCAAAAAACCAAGGCTTGGGTCAGGCATACATTAATCTTCAAGAAGGTATCTTTGCTCTTCAGCACTTTAAAGACATCTTTTGCAGGAAGTATGTCCAGTGCAATACATCATCTTATGTCTTGACTGCTGCTACCATTGGTGTTGACTGTGGAACCAAGTAATATGAAATCTATAACGACTTCAATCTTTTCTCCATTTATCGTGATGCTGCTTATTGGTCCAGTTGTGAGGATTTTGATAGTCTTTATGTTAAGGTTAAATCCATACTGCAGACTGTAGTCTTTAATCTTCATCAGTAAGTGCTTCTAGTCATCCTCACTTTCAGCAAGCAAAGTAGTGTCGTCTGGATATCGCAGGTTGTTAATGAGTCTTCCTCCAATCCTGATGCCACAGTCTTCTTCGCGTACTGCAGCTTTTTGGATTATTTGTTCCACATACAGTTTGAATAATTATGGTGGAAGAATACAACCCTGACACACTCCCTTCCTGATTTTAAACCATGCAGTATCCCCTTGTTCTGTTCGAATGACAGCCTCCTGGTCTATGTACAGGTTCCTGATGAGCACAATCAAGTGTTCTGGAATTCCCATTCTTCTCAAGGTTATCCGTAATTTGTTATGATCCACACAATCAAATGCTTTTGCATAGTTAATCAAACACAAGTAAACATCTTTCCGGTATTCTTTGCTTTTAGCCAAGAACCATCTGACATCAGCAATGATATCCCTCATTCCATGTCCTCTTCTGAATCCAGCTTGCAGTTCTGGAATTTCTCTGTCAATATACTACTACAACCATTTTTGAATTATCTTCAGAAACATTTTACCTACATGTGATATTAATGATATTGTTCAATAATTTCCACATTCTGTGGGATCACCTTTCTTTGGAATGGGTACAATTATGGATCTCTTCCAGGCAGTTGGCCAAGTAGCTGTCTTCCAAATTTCTTGGCATAGACAAGTGAGCACCTCCAGCACAGCATCTGTTTTTTGAAACATCTCAATGGGTATTCCATCAAATCCTGGAACCTTGTTCTTCACCAATTCCTTCAGTTCAGCTTCGACTTCTTCCTTCAATACCACTGGTTCTTGATAACATTACACCTCCTGACATGGATGAACATTGACCAATTCTTATTGGTACAGTGATTCTGTGTATTCCGTCCACCTTCTTTTGATGTTTCCTGAATCATTCAATATTTGGCCCATAGATTATTTAAATATTGGAACTCAAGGCTTAAATTTTTTCTTCAGTTCTTTCAGCTTGAGAAATGCTGAGCATGTTCTTCCTTTTTGGTTCTCCAACTCCAGGTCTTTGCACATTTCATTATAATAATTGACTTTGTCTTCTTAAGCTGCTCTTTGAAATCTTCTGTTTAGTTCTTTTGTCTTGCCATTTCTTCCATTTGCTTTAGCTATTCTCCATTCAAGAGCAAGTTCCAGAGTCTCTTCTGACATCCATTTTAGTCTTTTCTTCCTTTCCTGTCTTTTTAGTGCTTTCTTTATGGACAATGTTCTTGATGTCATCCC
>NW_006921628.1:5430960-5435550 GCF_000298275.1 Orycteropus afer afer
AGACCCATCACTGCATCTAGATGGCTGCTTGCAAGCTTTTAAGATCCCAACTGTTACTCACCAAAGTAGGAGGTGGAACAATGTTTTGTGTAGTATGTTATGCCAATTGAATTTGATGCCCTGGACTTGTTTTGTCTGAAGATATTGAGCTTCTCCATTGTCTCTTGCCACAGATGTAGTCGATCTGATCCCTGTGTACTCCATCTGGTGAAGTCCACGTGTATAGCCACCATATGTGTTGTTGAAAAAGTGTAATTAAAACAAATAAGTTGTTGGTGTTACAAAATTCTATCATGTGATCTCCAGCACTATTTCTATCACCAAGGCCATGTTTTCCAACTAGTGGTGATTCTTCTTTGTTTCCAGCTTTTGCATTCCAATCACCACTGATAATCAACACATCCTGAATGAATGTTTGGCCAATTTCAAACCACAGAAGTTGGTAAAAACCTTCCTCACCTTTGGCTTTGGTGGTTGGTGCATAAATTTGAATAATAGTACTATTAATTGGTCTTCCTCATAGATGTATGGATATTTTCCTATCACTGACAGCATTGTAATTCAGGATAGATGTTGAAACATTCTTTGTGACAATAAATGCCACACTATTCCTCTTCAATGTGTCATTGCCAGTATAGTCGATTATATGGTTGTCTGATTCAAAATGGCCAAAACCAGTCCATTTCACCTCACTAATGCCTAGGATATCGCTCTTTATGTGTTCCATTTCATTTTTGACAACTTCCAATTTTCCTACATTCATACTTCATATATTCCCTGTTCTGATTATTAATGGATGTTTGCAGCTGTTTCTTCTCATTCTGAGTCATGCCACATCAGTAAATGGAGGTCCTGAAAGCTTTACTCCATTGACATCTTTAAGGTTGGCTCTACTCTGAGAAGGCAGCTGTTCCCCAGTCATATTTTGAGTGCCTTCTGACCTGAGGGGCTCATCATCTGGCAATATATCAGACAATGTTTCAGGGGTATTCATAAAGTTTTGTAGTAATACATCAGACAATGTTTCACTGCTATTCACAAGGCTTTCACTGGCCAATTCTTTGAGAAGTGGAGAGCCCCTTCCTTCTTCCAAGTCTGTCTTAGTCTGGAAGCTCCACTGAAACCTGTCCACCATGGGTGACCCAGCTAGTATTTGAAATACTGGTGGCATAGCCTCCAGCCTCACAGCAACACACAAGCCACCACAGTACAACAAACTGACAGGTGAGCATCCACTGAGCATCCATTATGTGCCACAAATCTAGTCCTTGGGGACACAGAAGTAGACAAGACAGACATGTTCCCTGCGCCTGTCAGTTTCACAGGCTGTTGCTGACAATAAAGGGAGATGAACTTACAGTGGGGAAATTCTGAATCTTATGGAAAAAGTAGTTGGGAGAAAACCTTAAGGATGGTGTGCTAACCAGAAAGGTGGCAGTTCAAACCCACCTGCGACTCCTTGGAACAAAAGTTGGGCAATCTACTTCCGTAGTGATACCGCCTCAGAAACCTAAGGAGGTGGTGCTGTAAGTTGGGTCTGACTTGACAGCAGTGAGTTTGGAGTTTGGTTTTGGACCTAGTGACTGCCTTCTACTGAGTAGTAAGGAATGTGGCCTCATCTAAAGAGAGGTATTCTGTAAAGATTACCCAGTATTGTCAAGTCGGATCTGACTCATAGCAACCCTTCCTTGGGTTTCCGGGGCAGCATCACTATGGAAGTAGATTGCCCCACCTTCCTTCCGAGGAGTGGCTGGTGGGTTTGAACTACCAGCCTTCTGGTTAGCAGTCAAATGCCTTAGACACTATGCCACCAGAGCTCCTCTGTAAAGATTACAGCCTTAGAAACCCTATAGGGCAGTTCTACTGTGTCTTATAGGGTTGCTGAGTTGGAACTGACTTAATGGCAATACAGTTTTTTGGGATAAAGAGAAGTCTTGTCTTGGTTCCATTTTCTGAGATGAAACTGCTAAACCCTTAGATTTTCCTCAGTGATTGGAGTGTCTTTGTTATTCATGGTGAGCCCCTCACACCACACTTGATAGTCTATGCTAACTAGATGGTGGCTAGAGATTGAGTTCATCCTTGTTGCCAATGACTCAATTAATCATGTCTATGTAATGAAGCCTTAATAAAAACTCTGGACTTTGAAGCCCAAGTGAGCTTTCCTGGTTGGCAAGATTCTGTAAGTATTGTCTCTCAATTACAGGAATGTAACATAGTCTGCCCTGGTGGTGCAATAGTTAATTGCTCAATTGCTAACCAAAAGATTGGCAGTTTGAACCCACAAGTGACTCCAAGGGAGAAAGATCTGACTATCTGCTCCCATACAGATCACAACCTGGAAAACGTTATGCGGAAGTTCTGCTCTGTTACATGAAGTCGCTATGAGTCAAAATGTACTCAACAACAATGCATCCCTGAAGACAAAGGAAGCTTCATGTTTGGTATCCTCTCAGTCTTTTTCCTATGCATCTCTTCATTTGGCTGGTTCTAATTTGTATCTTTTTGCTATAATAAAACTGTAATGTTAAGTATGGTACTTTCCTGAGTTCTGTGAGTCATTCTAGTGAAATATCAAACCTGAGGGTAGTCATGGTAACTCCTATATTTGTAGCAAGCTGGTCTACTGAAGGTGGTCTGGGGGACTCTCAAACATATGGCTGATGACTGAAGTGAGGGAAATCTTCCAGAAGACGGTACCCTCAGACATTGCAGTCTGGCAAACTCATTGCAGGATGGGATGTCATGACTGTGACTTACATCTTATCTGCATCTCTCACTCACGCTCTTACTCTCTCTTCCCTTTGCTTATTCCCTCTATAGGAAGTCAGTATACTGTGAGGTGCCAAATAAAAAACAAAACTCACTGCCATCAAGTTGATTCTGACTCAGTGACCTTATAGGACAGAGTAGAACCACTCCATAGGGTTTCCAAGGCTGTAAATCTTTATAGGAGCAGACTGCTGCATCTTTTTCCCGTGGAGCAGCTGGTATGTTTAAACTGCCAACCTTTCAATAGGTTCGGCTTTTTGGTTGGCAGCTGAGCACTTTAACCACTGTGCCACCGTGACTCCTTAGCTGTCTCATAGAGAGAACCATGTGGCAAGGAACTGATGGCAACATCTAGCCAATAACACCTGAGGAAAAGAATTCTGCCAACAACCTCATGGATAAGCTTGGGAGCAGATCCTCCCCTAGCCAACCTTCAAATGTGACTGCAGCCCCAGGTGACATGTTGATTGCAACCTGGTAAATATCCTGAGCCAGAGGACTCATAAGATGCCCCCAGATTCCTGACACACAGAAACTGTGAGAAAACAAATATTATTGTTTTAAGCCACTGAATTTTGGAGAAATTTGTTATTCTATGTTTTGGTTCTCTAGTGCTGTTCTAACAGAAATACCACAAATGGATGGTATTAACAAACAGGAATTTATTCTCTTACAGTTCAAGAGGCTAGAAGTCTAAGTTCAAAGTGCCAACTCTAGGCACTGGGTGAAGGGCCCCTGACCTTGGGCAGATCTGCCCCCTGTTCCACATCCACTAAAGCTGGAGGTTTTTCTGTCTCACACAGCTGCTGGCTGCTGAGTCAAGACTGACAAGTAAAACCACACAGTCCCAAGATTTGCAGAAAATCAGCAGGCCACTAGTTCAAGTGTGGGAACAATCCCAAGATTGGCAGGCAACATAGCAGGCTACTGAGATGAAGACTCAGCCAAATGCAGAATCCAGATTGCCAAAAGCTAAAGACCTTTTTCAAAGCTTCTTCTTAAATACTGGAAGGAGGGGACACCCTGAAGGCAGCTACATAGCTGCTCACAGCAGATTCTACCATGGAGTTGATTACCAATCTCATGATGGGGAATAACTACATCAAGTTGCCCAACCACTCAAAACCCTTGCCCAAAAATGTTGACACACAACCTTAACTACCATATATAGCAATAGATAACTAATAGATAACTAATATAGATTCCCTAAAAAATGCCCAGCTAATTTTTTCAAACTTCTTTTGTTTCTCATAAGAAAAACAGATTACAGGGATTTACAGCCAGGTCCAGAAGCTCTAGCATGGAAACACTGATATTCCAAACTGAAATCATTTCTCCCAAGAGGGTAGTTTGAATTGGCTCCAACTAGGCAATACTGACTCTCACTTGCCCCCAGTGAAAATGAAGCAAAAGAAGAAGTTCCAAAGATGGCAGAATAGGAAGAAAGACTGCACAGACCCTCTTCAACAAAAAAAAGGGGAAAAAATTAACACAGACACAGAAGATAATCCTGGACCCCTGAGCCTTAAAGGGAAGGATATAGAAGTGCACTGAACCCTAACTAGCAGAGGAATTTGCACGAAAATAACAAAAAGGGAGACATATGGAGCTGCTGTCTGGCAGCAATTCTGAGAGAGCCTGACAGCACAGCACAGACAGCTTGGAGAGTGCCCAGTCATGGTAGGACCTAAGAATTAACCTAAAAATCAGCCCTGCTATCCAGGGACTGCACAGAGGACTGCTCTGGTGGCTGGGGAAAAAAGCGAAGCACCAGCAAAGAGAAAAGCGGGCTGAGCTGTGGACCTTTGTCTGTCCGGA
>NW_006921628.1:5451185-5453251 GCF_000298275.1 Orycteropus afer afer
AGTAATATTATGCATACAGTCACAATTGATTTTTATCTTTAAATAGAATCAATCATTTCATACATTAGGCACCCAAAACCCTCATCAAATGGGAAAACACATTTATTTTAACATAACCACATGAAAATCTTTGGATTGTGCAAAAAAAAATTGGCTCTAGTCATTTTTTTAAATGCATTGGGCATTCAACCTACAAAACAAGATTATCCCAAAACGTGGTCAATTAAGCAGAAGGAAATTTGTATGTGTGTGTATATGTGTGCGTATATGTGTGTGTATGTGTGCACTTGCATGCATGCATGCCTCACATTTTAATTTTGAGTCACTGGGATAGATCACTAAAGCAGCAGAGAGAGGCACCCTTTCAGCAGCTCAATACCTTCCATTTCAGAAACAAAGGCAGCCACCTGAAACTAGTTCCTCAGATATACTCTAGATTTATACAGGTAGGAAACCTCCTCCACATAATACCAAGTTTCAAAGAGAGCTCAAAGTCATCCACATGTCCCCAGATATAGAACATCACAATATAAAGCAGGCTCAGAGACAGGCTCCATTCATGCTTTGTTGTGACTATATTCAAGTGTGTCACAAACAATTAAGGGACAGGTCCACTACAGCAGGGGTACTCTGTTTCTGGCCAAGACAACTCCATTTGAGAAGCATCACCTTTTAGGACAGGCATTGTTCAACAGAAATATAATGCGAGTCACATACGTAATTTTACTTCCACCGACTCAATTCGACTCACAGCAACCCCTCCTTGGGTTTCTGAGGCAGTATCTCTACGGAAGTAGAGTATCCCATCTTCCTTCCAAGAAGTGGCTGGTGGGTTTGAACCGCCAGCCTTCTGGTTAGCAGTCAAATGCCTTAGGCACTATGCCACCAGAGCTCCCTATTTTGGGTATCCAAAACCAAACAAAACTCACTGCCGTCGAGTTGGATCTGACTCATAGCAACCCCTCCTTGGGTTTCCGAGGCGGTATCACTACGGAAGTAGATTGACCAATCTTCCTTCCAAGGAGTGGCTGATGGGTTTGACCCACTAGCCTCCTTGTTAGCAGTCAAATGCCTTAGGCACTATGCCACCAGAGCTCCTCTTCTTCTAGTAGTCACTTTTAAAAACATAAAACCAAATAGGTGAAATCAATTTTAGTAATATATTTAATTTAGTCCAATAATATCCAAAATAATACCATTTTAACATGTATTCTATTTTAAAATAACAAAGATATTTTATATTCTTTAAAAAAAAAAATCTTTTAAACTTGGTGTGTATGTCACACAGCACATCTCAATTCAGATGGCCCACATTTCAAATGCTCAATAGCCACTAAACAGTGCAGGGTTACTGCCCTTCACCCACCGGCCTACCCTGTAAAGACCTTTTCCTGTTGTTTAATACTTATCAAGATAGCTCATTGCTTAGAAGTTTTAAACAAAGCTAATCACATAGGGATGAAAAAGCAAAGCAACCTGGTGTAGTTTCTGTTCACTCATTAAATAATATATACTAAGCACCTTCTTTGTGCCAGAGAAGAGCTTTGCATTGATCATATAATTTATTCTTCACAACATCCTTATGAGAAGATAAAACTCTAATCCCCATTTCATAGGTGAGAAAACTGAGGCACAGAAAAGATCCTTAACTTGCCTAAGGTCATACCTCACAGGTGATGGTACTTGAATTTTAACTCAAGTAATCTGACTTCAAGAAGCTCTGGTGGTACAATGGTTAAGAGCTCAGGTGCTGATCAAAAGGTTAGTAGACTGAACCCACCCAGTGGCTCCAAGAGAGAAAGACCTGTTGATCTGCCCCCAAAAAGATTACAGCCTAGAAAGCCCTATGGGGCAGTTCTATCCTGCTACATGGGGTCACTATCAGTCTCAGTCAACTTGATGGCACCTAACCACATCAACATTCTGACTTTGGAACATACACTCTTATCCAATCCACTTACTCTACAACAGAGAGGAAAGGAAAGTCAGAAGGAGAGAGATGGCTAGGAAAAATTTGTGTGATGTGACTGTGCAGATCAGAAAAGATTCAGGGAATTATGTAAAAA
>NW_006921628.1:5454206-5457105 GCF_000298275.1 Orycteropus afer afer
ATTGTGAAGGGCTGGCTGTCCTATGCACTGTAGGATGTTTAGCAGCATCTCTGGACTCGACCCAAAGAACGCCAGTAGAACTGCAGTAATGGTTCCTCACCACCACCAGGTATGACAGTCAAAAACGCCTCCAGTCATTGTTCAACACCACCTAGCAGGCAAAATCGTCTTGAGTTGAGAACCCCGTGCTAAGTGCATTTTCTCATTTATTCTTCAGAGCAGTTCTACCAGGGAAGCATTATCACTGCCCTCATGGTCCAGATAAGGAAACTGAGGGTTTGATGGGCAGCTGACCCGAGGTCCCATCATTAATCAATGAAATATCTGGGGTGGGAATCCAGGTTGTCTGATTCTAAAGCATTTTTTTACTGCTAGAAAATGTATGTTCCCTTCCTCCCCAGGTGATGTCAGAAAGAAATATGAAATGGTACCTGCAGGGCTCCTCACTGAGACATTTTCCTCTAGCCACGAAACCTGCCAATAACACTGCCTGAGAGATGATTCTGAATCATAGCAACCCTATTAGACAGAACAGATCTGCCCTTTGGGGTTTCGAAGCTGTAAATCTTTATGGAAGCAGACTGTCACATCTTTCTTTCACACAGTGGGTGGTAAGTTTGAACCACCATCATTTAGGTGTTTTAATCACTGTGCCACCAGGGCTCTTCCTGCTAGCCACAATCCCCTTTAACTTCCCCTTTCTGCCTTACACTCTTTTAGTTCTACTAGTACCCATGTTTTCATAGTTAATCACCTTTTAGTAAATAAGCATGATATAAACGAACAAAAAATGTTTAAAGCCTAAATATACACTTACGGAAAATGAGTCCTCACGTCCTTTAATATAAATGCCCAACCAACTGCAATTAAAAGCCACAAATATATTTTTATACGGAAATGAAGCTTTCAACATATTGTCTTTGAAATAAAGTGAGATGTGACTAAAACTGTAAACTTTAGTTCAAACTGAAGTTCAAATTGCTACTGTTAAAAGATTTGTTCTTGAAATACTAAACTCATGGGAAACAGAAGCTAATTATTTTGTCCTATTTTAATATGTGAAAATTACTTATAATCTTCCTTGTTAAACAATTCAAAATTATTTTAAATGATAATTGACTATCAAACTAGGCCAATTTACACCTCCAATCCCTCTGAAACTGCCAAGAAACTGGGGCAACCACAGAAGAAAAGAAAATCACTTCCATGTGCCTCAATTTTTCTGTCTCTCAACCATCAGTCCCCAAGGCTAAAATCAGGGAAAATCAGATAAGTTTAACTAAATGCAACTGATTAATAAGAAAGCACTTCTCAAGCACTGAGAGTTCTGAATCATTAGATATGACTATGCCAAGGAAAACTAACTCTCATACTCAAAGCAAGCCATAATTCTAGTGTTGCTCATGGGGAATTTTATTTTTCTTTTCTTTTAGAGGAAGAAAATGGGTAATTTCCTGTTAACTACTTCATTGTTAATATTGTTAAAGTATTGTGTGATTTATTTAATGGCTTCATTCCATTCCAACAAAGACTTAAAAGAGCCCTTGTATTCAAACTAAAATTTACTATAAAATTGTATTGTTCAATTGCAGAGGAGTAGCAAATTCTTCTTAATATCACAAAGATAAAGTCAAGAACATTAAAAACAAACAAAAAAAAATGGGGAAAAATGAAAAGGGGGAAAAAATGAAAGGAAAAGAAAAGGGAGAAAAAAGAGAAAAGAAAAACTTCCCAAAATGATCTGACGATTTCTGTAGGACTCTTGATATTCCCACATCTCAGTATGTCTTCTCTTCTGAGCCCATCTCTCCCCCAAATCTACTCTCAAATTGATATCATTGGTGACTGTATTAATTTCTTGGGATGCTGTAACAAAGTTCCACAAACTGGGTAGGTTAAAGCAACAACAATTTACTGTCTCACACTTCTGTAGGCTAGAAGACTGAATTTAGGGTGTTAGCAAGACGAAATTCTCCAAAGGCTCTAGAAGAAGATCCTTCCTTATCTCTTCCAGCTTATGTTAACACCAGAATTCCTTGGCTTATGGCAGCATAGCTCAAATTTCTGCCTCTGTCTTCACAGGCCAATTTCCTATTCTCACATTAGCGGATCTATTGATCACTCCCTTCTCTAAGAAACACTTTTCTTCACTTGACTTCAAGGATGCCACACTTTCATTTCATTCTACCTTCATCTACTCAACCTCTTAATGTTGGAATATCCCAGGGCTCAGTCCTTGGCTATCTTCTCTTTTTTATTTATACTTATCCTCTTGATGATCTGATCCTGTCTTTCTGTTGATGACTCCCAAATTTATATTTTAGTCTGGTTGTTTCCTCTGAAATCCAGACTTGTGGAGCAAAATGATTAGTCATCTTCACTTGGATGTGTAGTAGACATCTCAAGCTTCAATGGCTGGAACCAAATCCTTACTTTTACACTCTAAATGTAGTCCCTCACATCCCCATCAATAAATGGCAACTCTATCCTCTCAGTTGCTCAAGTCCCAAATCTTGAACTCATTCTCAATTCCTCTCTTTCTCTCACATCCAATCCATTGACAGATCCACTCAGTTTTGTCATCAAAATACATCCAGAATCTGACCACTTCCCACCACTTCCACAGCTATCATCCTGGCCCAAGTCACCAACCTCTTTCACGTGCCTCTGGTCTTGCTCCTTCTACCATTCCCCTCCTATGGTTTGATCTCAACATGAAAGCTAGAGGGATCCTTTTAAAACATTCCATTGCTCTTCAGTTCAAAAACACTTCCAGTGGAATTTCAAGTAGAGCAAAATTCAATCCTTAAAATAAACAACAAAGCCTTCCATGATCTAGTCCCTTTCCTTCTAACCCTGTTTTTTTCTTCTCCATACCACTTACCACCTTCTCATAGAC
>NW_006921628.1:5457925-5464949 GCF_000298275.1 Orycteropus afer afer
CAGTTTGTCCCTGGGATAGCATTGCAGGTAGGCCACACCCCTGGGGAAACTCCCCCTAGGCCGACCAGCCGCTTAGAACGCAGTCATGTGATCCATCATGGGAACCACCACTCACAACTGGAGTCCAGCCAAGTTGACACATCTTCAACTATCACAAGCATCAAATCACATCTGAGGATCAAAGAGTCAATATCATCCCCATTATGGGCCTTGTTTATTTAAGCAAGTGTCTTGACCTCTCCAACTTCCATTCCCAAAAATGTAAAATGAAAAGATTCCACCAGCAGGGATGACAGATATGTAGCATATGTGCCACAACCCCCAAACTATGCCCTGGGCAGATGTTACCAATCTCAACACTTTTTCCCATAAACTCTGGTATGTCATCAGAATCCTCCTCAACAAGGAAATCTAAGCAACTTCTACTAGGCAGTCAGAGATGGCACACAATTTGAAACCAGAGGCCATTCTGGCTTGATAACATCTAAAGTCTTTAACTGCTGTATAGCATTCTGTGACTGCCAAACAGCCCAAGTCCTCCTAACACACCATCCCAAGTCTACCCAATGTTAATGAAAAACAATGTCCTCAACCATCACATCAAATGCACCTAACTACACCATATGTGTGCAACCATTGGGTAAAAAAAATAAACATAATGTCTCTTGTTAAAGATCATATGGCATGATCATTTATATAATATTGAAATCCTTACATAAAAAATCTCCACATGGTCATTTCATCTATGTTTGAACACCCCCTTCAGAGGAATCTGATTCTGTGATTTTAAGTGTTTGGCTGGGATGATCTATAAATATTTGCATTCTTTTAAATGGTTTGCTTTCTTCATCTATGGTTATTATATTCATTTGGATTCTTTCAAGAGCAATCTCTAAAGGCATCTAAGCTGGTGAACTATCATGAATAAGACTATTGTAAATGAGTACATGCTTTATTCATAGCTAAGTGTCCTCATCTGCAGAGTATGAGATATAACTTGGTTATATCTTACTATGTCATCTACTATGAACTTGACCCTTCCCCAAAGGGTAACCATCATGAACTGATGATGAATATACGAGCTCAAAATCATCATATCCTTTTAAACAAGCAAAAGCAATGAAAAAGTTTGGATTATTATGAATACAAAAGAAGACACTAAACTATCTTTCAAAGGTGAACACAGTTCTAAAAATAAAAGTAGATATCCAACATAAATGATAAGGCGAACACTTAAACAAGGTTTGTATCTACACCACAAAGCCCTAGAACACTTGGTAGAAGAGTGATCAAAAGTGCAAACCAAGAAAGACTCAAAACTCATTAACAGCAAAAATTAACATGCCAACTGCAGAATACGATACCAAAATCAAATCCATTGTCAATGAGTCAATTTTAACTCATGACCCCATGTGTTATAATCTTTTCAGAAGCAGATTGCCAGGGCATTTTTCCATGGTGCCACTGAATAGGTTTTGAACAGGCAACCTTTTTGTTAATAGTCAAAGGCAAACTGTTTGCATCACCCAGGAACCTCAGAATATTACACTTGAAATTAAATATTGTATTAACAGTAACAGTTAACTCAGAGCAAAATACCTCAAGCACCCCAGATTTCTTTGAATCTTATTCTTGATACTATGCTCACAAAGATAAACTCTGATTACACCCTTCTCCTCACTTATTTTGGTAGAAAAAACTGGATCATGGAATTATCTCTAGCACTTCCCAACCCTAGCTGATCCTTCAAACCCTTTGGAGAGCTTTAAAAATATAAACTTAATCTGTAACAGTCTGTGGTAGTTAAATTTGTATGTCAACTTGGCTGGGCCTGGTTGAGTGGCTGTGCAGCTGGTGGTAGTTATTCCCCATGATGAGACTAGCAATCAACTCCATGGTGGGATCTACCACAAGCAGCTGAGTAGCTGCCTTTGCGATGTGGTCTACTTCCTGTACATAAGGAGAAGCCTTGGGAATAGTCACTAGCTTATGGCACGCTTGGACCCTGCATGTAGCCATGTCATTGTTGAACAGCCTGCCATGCTCTGCCAACTTTGGGACTTACAATGGATTTTTAATGGCCTGCCATATGGTTTGTTAACATCTGGACTGTGCCCTTTTACTTGTCAGCATTGGGCTTGTCAGCCTTAACAACCAGCAGGTGTCTGAGTGAAGAAACACTTCTAGCTCCAGTAGGCGGGGAGCAGGAGGCAGAGCTGGACCTCAAGGTTGAGAGGCTTTCACCCAGCCCCTAGAGCCTGGCACTTTAAACTTGGACTTAAAGCCTCCAAACTGTAAGAGAATAAACTCCTGTTTGTTAAAGCCATGCATTTGTGGTATATTTTCCTATCAGAGCAGCACTAGGTAACCAGAACACAATCTAAATCAGAATCTCTACAGTTGGGTTTTGTTTGTCTTTTCGATTCTTCCAGGTGATTCTGGTAAGCTGAGCTTGGGACCTGCTGGTCCAAAACCCATACCTCTATTGGTTTCCATCCTGGAGAAATAGCATTAGCAATTGTTTCTGCAGTTTAACAGGGCACCACTGTCACTGGGAGACAGCTATTGCTATTAAAAATGATGAATTGCTAGACCACATAGAAAAATGGAGAAATGCACACAACATAATGCTAATTATAAAGCTATATGCCAGATATAAGACTGAATGTAATTTAAGATTTGAACCAGGTAACATAATAAGTACAACAAAAAGTTCTTTCATCCAATGTGAACAGCATATAAAGGGGGCCACGATAGAGCCTGAAACCTTTTGGTAGTAATAAGGAGTTACTTGGAGCCCGCTGTGAGAGGGTCTTATGGGTGATATTCAAATGTTCTCCTGTCACAGACCCTCCTTAGATGAAGAGAAGATCGGCCATAAATGCTCCCCCCTCACCATATCATCTCTTCTCCAACAGCAATGGAAACTCAACTAAAAAGGCCACATCAACAGCAGTTTGTTTTTCTTCACAAATGAGATGTCCCAATTGGAACTCACTGTCAAGTCAAGGAAATATGGTTTGACCACTGACAGCCAGAATTGAGGCACATGAGGATGTATGAATATATATGATATAAAAGTAACAGCAATGTGCTGTTAAATGGCACCTATAGAGAAGTCACTTTCTATAAGAATTTAGTATGGATATTAAAATTAATGTTTGTTCAAATTTTATTTTAAATTATAATTTAATTTTTATGCTTATTTAAAATTTTATGTATAATTTAAGTTTTAATATATTTTATGGATAAGATATAAGGAGCTCTAGTGGCACTGTGGTTAAGGCATCGGGGTAACTGAGAGGCCAGTAGTACCAATCCACCAGTCACTCTGTGAGACAAAGAGGCAGTCTACTTCTGTAAAGATCTACAGCTTTGGAAACCCTATAAGGGTGGCTATGAGTCAGAATTGACTTGATCGCAGTGGATTTTGTTTTTGTTTTTTTATGAATAAGATATAGATATTCAGGAATATGGAATCAACTTTGCAAATATAAAAATGTTATAAATTAGAATCATTAACAGTCATTGTGAAAGTGTTTAATCACTTTATTATTATTATAGAACCCCATACACATATACACATATACGTACACACACATACACACAACTCTATGTTAAAAAATTTGACAGTTTGGCATTTAACTAATTTTTCCTAAATTAAGCTTCAAGGATTCTGGGATTCTCATCATTTTATGGGTGTTCTTGGTTTTGCTTTATCCTGTACAATGCAAAGTCATTTTTAAAATCCTCTAAAATGAATGTGCCAATCAAATGGGCACATCTTGTCCCTCCTTCGGTGAGTTGACTATTCAGATTCTTTACCATTTGTGTCTGTGAAAGCTGGGATTAGTTCAGGCAGGTGCAGTGTAACGTTCTTTCACCATGACAACACCATCACCTCTGCTAATCCATCCAAACCCCTGGACTGCCTTTGAAGGAGAAGGAATTTTACATTCTCTCAAGAGGGGCTCTTCTCAACCTTCCTTCTGAGGACCACCTGACCAAAGGAGAATAATCAAATTCCATTTCAAAGAAGAATATCATTGCGCTTCTGGAACCTCTTTCTTTTCCAAGAGTGTCTTCTCAAGAAGCATGTGACCCAGCCATCAATGCTTAAGAGACATAATTGGATAAAGAGAGAAATCAAGTCCCAAGTTTGTGTCTCTAATTCTCATTTTCAACAAAGATTCAATGCTGGAGACTACAATAATTTAGTGTGTCAGGAAATTTGGAATTAACAGATGAATTATCTTCTTCTTATACATTTGTAGAAAGACACAATTCTCACAGACGATTCCTGTCTTCATCTCCCATTTTATTCCTCCATTCTGTGATTCCACCATTCCCATTTCCAAAATCAAGTTTACATATCCAAATTCTAACTCATGCTTCTATAATAAATACTTATGGAGCACCTATTGTGGGATACAGACTATTCTCAGCACAGTCATTTTGAATGTTTACTTAAGGAATTCTGGTGGCATAGTGGCTAAGGCATTTGGCTGTTAACCAGAGGTCATCAGTTCAAGCCCACCAGCTGTTCCATTGAAGGAAGATGGGGTGATTTACTTCCATAAAGATTTACAGCCTCAGAAACCCAGTGGAGGTCACTATGAGTTGGAATCAACTCGATGGTAGTGAATTTGTTTTCTTTTTTTGGTTTGAGGGAGACTGTGCAATTTCAGAGAATTTATAGACTGTGCCCTCATTGAGTTTAAAATGTAGACTTCCTATGGCTACTTCAAATGCCACCTCCTTCTGGAGGCCTTCCATGATTCCCTCCTTTATTCTACCTACTCACAATACTCTACCTATACTCCACTTTCGTTCTGAATCATTTTCTACTTTGTATGGCAATCAAGTACATATCTCATGTCCCTGTCCATCTTCAAGAAGCTTAAAAAACCTTAAACTTCCATTCATTTTGACCTCAAACAGCACCTACCTTAATGCTTTACATATAAATGGTAACCTCTGAAAATTATCAACTGAATAAAGGCACAAGGGAGCAGGAAGGTATCAAACTTCAAAATCAGCACTAATTATGTTTCCAGAGTTAAAGAGCAATTACAGATAGAGAAATCTATGAAAATTATGGAACAGTAGAGCAGTCATAGCCTTCAGAGACAAAGACTATAAAAAACTATACTATATATATCATAGACCTCCTCTTGTAAGGATCTCACTTTCTGATCTGACTATAGCATAAATAAATGGGAAGAATATAAGCCAGGTAAGCAATAGCTGTTAGGTGGAAAGACTACCAGGGGAATCTATTCCACAGAGCAAGGAAATATATTGAGGGATTCAGTTAACAAATGCAGGAGAAACTGTGCAAGTCATCTAGATCTTGAGGTGTGACTGACACTTGATGGAGAGAAAGAGAGGGAGAGAAAAAAAAAATTACAGAGAGAAAGAAGGTCTCATCGTGGAATGACTTACATTCTTTTAACCAGGAGAGTGAGGGGCACAGGAGGAATCTGACTGAGCAACACTTCTGTCTCCAGAGCTACAGGCAAAAATTCAGTAGCCCTCCAGGGATACGCTGGTTTGTGGAAATGGCATAAGAATGAAAAAAACCAACTGCAAATACAAGAAACAGGGAGGGATGCAAGCCAAGGCCCACATGTGGTCTAGTTAGTGCCCACTGGGGGTTATGCCACGAAAAGAACTATGTCCCAAGAAGGAAGGCCAGGCATCAGTCTTAGCCTGTATTCATTGGGGAGCTGGCATGTTGCTTCTCCAGCTGACTTCAGCTGGAGTCAGCAGAGTGGTTAAATCATGTATTGTTTGGCCCCATTAGCTCAACCTGTTACACTATGATTCTACTGCCTGTAAGGAAATCCTGGAAACCCGAAAGCCCAGGCTGAAAACCTGTAGATGTATGCTCTCCTGGGGCTCTGGTTAAGAAAGGTTCAGAGCTTGTGGAAAGATGGAGGAATAAGCAGACAAGCAACACAGACCCTCTTCAACAAAGAAAAGAAAAAAACAATTGACAGAGATACAGAAGATAATCCTGGAGCCCTGAACTTTGAAAGGAACTATAGAGAAGTCAATTAGGCACCAACTAATGGAAAAACCTGAACAGAAACAGTGAGTACAGAGATGGTCAGAGCTGTGGACTGTCAGCTACTCTGATGGGACCAACAGCCTGGATATTTCCAAGTAATGTTGGGACCTGAGAATTGACCTAAAGATCAGCCCTGGTCACCAAAGGCTGCAGGAATAACTGTGCTGGTGGCCTATTACTAGGAAAAGACACAGCAAGGAGGGAGACAACATGAGCTGTGGACTTTCTGCTGTCTGGAGGGTGCTGCCATTTTGACTGTTTATATGTGGAAGCCATTTTGGATATTTAAAGTGACTGAGGGTGCAGCCATTTTGAATTTCTACATGCTGTGGCCATTTTAGATACTAAAGTGACTGAGGGTGTAGCCATTTTGAATGTTTACAAGCAGCGCCCATTTTGGATATTTAAAGTGACCAAAGGCACAGTCATTTGGAATGTTTACAAGTGGCAACCATTTTGGATTTTAAAGGGATAGCATTCTCATTCAGATTCCAGGGACTTAAAAATAGGCTCTGTTTGCCAAGGTCGGCAGGGACATACAAGAGGCTGGCAAAGGAAAGGAGACAGGTGGTGAGTGTGTAAGTACTGACAACTAGTGAATAGAGGAGCATCACATAGTACCCTGCTTGCGTAGATAACATACAAACAAAACAAAGAAAATGAAAACCATGGGCAAGTCACTCCAACATATACTCACCAATTAAATATAAACACAAAAACGTCACAATGCCTAGGAGACAACAGAGCATCACAGTCCACACAAAGAAGCAAGATGAAGCACGAGAAACAAGGCACCAGGATACAAACCCAAAATACATCCCTGAGGAAGACGCAGCATTGGAACTCCCTGATAAGGAATTCAAAAGAAGTATATTTAGGTATCTTCAAAGGATTGAGAGACAGACTAAGGAAAGCAAAAACAAAACCCTAGAAGAATTTTGGAAGAAAATA
>NW_006921628.1:5466023-5469202 GCF_000298275.1 Orycteropus afer afer
AAAAAAGAGAACCAGCACAAATATTTAGCAAATACTAAAACAATAGCAACAAAGGAAGTGATAACACGATTTATAAACAAAATGTGCTTAGCATAGAAAATTATATGGAACAAAGAAACCAACACCACGAGAAAGCACTTAACAAAAATGACAGCAACAAATTCGTATTTGCCGATAATTATGTATCTGGCAAGGGACTTATCTCTAACATTTATAGAAAACACCAACATCTCAACACCAAAGGAATTAACAATCCAGTGGAAAATTGGGCAGAAGATATGGATAGACACTTCACCGAGGAGGATATTCAGGTGGCCAGTTAATAAATGAAGAGAGGCTCACGATCATTGGCCATCAGAGAGACGCAAATCAAAACAACAATGAGATACTGTCTCACCCCAGCACTGATGGCAAAGCTCAACAAGACAGAAAATAACAAATGCTGTTGGAGATATGGAGAGATTGGAACTCTCATACACTGCTGTTGGGACTGTGAAGTGATACAACCACTGTGGAAAGCAATATGACAATTCCTTAGAAAGCTGGAATTGGAGATACCATTTGACCCAGCTATCCCATTATGAGGTATATATCCTAGAGAGGTAAGAGCCAGGACAGGAACAGATATATACACACTCATGTACATGGCAGCACTATTTACAATAGCAAAAAGATGGAAACATCTACATGTCCATCAGTGGAAGAGTGGATGATAACCAAATTATGGTACATACACACAATGGAATGCTATGCAGTACTAAGAATAATGTAGAATCTGCAAAATACCACATAATATGGATGAACTTGGAGGACATTATGCTGAGTGAAATAAGTCAATCACAGAAGGACAAATATAGTATTAGTTCATTACTGTGGAGGGTCAAGGAAAGGTTTATATATGGAGGGAAACTTTCTTTGTTGGTCGCCAGGGGTGAGAGGGGTGGGGAGGGAACACTGCAAAAAAAAAAAAAAATGGATTGAGCCATGTCACTTTAGTTTTGTGTATTTCAATGTATATAAATTATATTTCATTAAATGCATTTAAAAAAAAGAAGAAGAAGAAGAAGAAATGTTCAGAGCATTCAAGACACCTGTAGGTACCTGCCCTGCCTTGACCTAGAAGGGCCAGGTCCATCCAGGTAGGTGCAAGAACATGAAGTTAACAACAGCAACTGGCAATAGCTATATAACTCCAGGTTCACAGAGGATGCTAAAATTTGGTGGTTAAATATCTAACTCTGAAAGGCAGCCCAAAATACGCCTCAAATTTTAACAATGAAAAATCATCTTAGTTAATAACTCCTCTATCCGTTCTAAACCAGTTAGTGACAGCCAACAAAATAAATGGCCATGTTCAATTTATGAATGCAATAATGTGTTCTTATAATGAAAAAAAAAAAAATCCTTTTCTCAAAACCTCTTTCAACAAGATAAAATGGCCTGATTAATAACTGTTTGTTAATTAGCTATTGCATCCACTTTGCCATCAAGTATATTTTACCCTGCACAAAAGATCTATCATTCAACTTCTTGGAAATCCTCCCACTGAGTTTCAGGGGAAAAAATTATTACAACCATTCAACACTGAGTTTCTAATAGTGCTCTTACTCCTACACCAAAAATAGAATTTCATGACTTTCTTCTTATTTCTGGCTTTTCAAGCTAGCTCACTCTAAGCCCTCCTCCCTCACCTACAGGCTTAAGGAAAAAATATTAAAAATAACCTTCTCTGTCCCCTGGGCATTATAATATCCCGGATAATATCTGATGGGAGATCAACAGTTCCATTCCATGGATGCTATTCAATTGTAACTCAAATCAAATGCTTACCATGTGCCTACTCTGTACAAAGCATGGTATAGCAGATGATACACTGTGCAATGTATTCAAGTAAACATATTAGAATTCTGTAGTGCAAATAAATGCCAAAGATGCTATCCTCTGCTAGACAAAGGCAAGGAGGCACTTAAAGGAAATAAGCTAGTTTAAAGAAAGAGTTTAAAAGAAATGTCAAACATCTGTATTACCTACATGCAAAGTGGATTCATCCAGACAAACGTGTGTGTATGTGTGTGTGTACATGAATGCCCATGAAACATTTAATGCCACCATAACAGTTTTGTTTTCTTAACAATGATTTCTGGCCTTTAGCAATGGAAATACCTCACATCTTTGGTTCTCCATCCAGAACCAAATCAGCTTTGTGGAAATGTATATTTTGTTATGGTGTTTGCTACCAACAAAGCATCCTCTCTTTGGCTGGGGTTTGTCATAGGACAATTTAAAAAGGAAACTGGGGCATGTGCACAGTGACTCAAATATTCCTGCTTTTACAGGGAGATGAAACGGGTTTACCTGGACTCCCAGTACTGAGATGCATTCTACCCAGAGGCACTGGTTCTCATTAACTTCTGTCATCTAGTTCCTTTGACTATTTTACTAGAATTCACCACAGCATAAGGGCCTCTTCCAGAGCAAACTCTCAGAATAGGAGTTTTCTAGTTTTCCATGGAGGTATAAAAGAAAAAGAAAAATTCTTAAATGTTTATTGTAAAGTGTTACTTGAAAACACGACTTTTATACAAAGTTCAATAGAAAATGGCTTCCGGTAAAGAGAATGTGGTTGTGATCAAGGATTTAGATGAACACAGCCTCTTAATTCCAACTCTCTTCTCCATTCTCTTCACTGGCCACTCAAAGGCTGTGGCAGGCAAAGTCTACATTCCTTACCATGACCTAGAAGGCCTATTATGGACTAAATTGTGTCCGCCCAAAAAAGATATTTTTGATGTCCTAACCACTGTACCAGTGAATGTGGCCTTGTTCTGAAATAGGGTTTTTCTTTGCAGATGTTATCAGTTAATTTAAATGAGGTCACACCAGAGTAGGGATCAGACACTGAAAGAGTCACAGAATCCATCTGCAAGTCAAGGAACACCAAGAAATGCCTAGGAGACAATGGTCCTATAAGTTTATGTGAATGATCAGAATCCCCAGGTGTATAGTACAGCTGACAAGGGTTGTGGTCACTGCTTGGTCACAGCCAGCTACCCAGAGCGACCGAGTAGTTGATCCTGAGGGCTTGGGACCATGGTCACAGGGGACATCAAGCTCAATTGGCATAACATACTATACAAAACATTGTTCCACCTCCTACTTTGGTGAGTAGTGACTGGGAT
>NW_006921628.1:5469972-5471232 GCF_000298275.1 Orycteropus afer afer
CCACAGAGAGGGTGCATACCCATAATAATGCTCTGAATTCAGACTTCTACCCTTTTAAACTATAAGAAAACAAATCTCTGTTCTTTAAACCCACCTACTTTGTGGAAGTTTATTATGGCAGCCCCAGGAAACTAAGACAAGGCCCCATCTGATATGGCCACTACCATCTTCCATAATCTAACCTGAAACTGCCCTCCCTCCAGTTCTCTCTGCTCCATAACTCCTGTCCAGCTCCTTCCACTTACCACTTTCTCCCTCAGGGTCTTCACACCTCCCATTCCCTTTGTCTGGAATGTTCTGTAACCCCATCCCTGCACACCTAGCTGATGCCAGTCATCCTTCATACCTAGCCAAATGTCACTCCCTCAGAGAAGCCTTCCTTATTTTCTATAGGTAAGGCCCCCAATCATATGATCTGAGAGATTCCTGAACTTCTCTTTCCATACCACTTAACATGGTGTTGTTGTTGTTGTTGTTATGTCCCGTCGAGTCAGACCTGACTCATAGTGACCCCTCCTTGGGTTTCCGAGGCAGTATCACTATGGAAGTAGATTGCTCCATCTTCCTTCCAAGGAGTGGCATAATGCTATTGAATTGTGTGTGTAACTATCTAGTTAAATAGTGTCATGCTAGACTATTAGCTCTTGAATCCAAGAATTAAGCCTATCTTTTTCACCTCTTCATCTTTAATGGTTAAGGCAATTTCGGGTGCATACCCATTAAAACCCACTGTCATCCAAGTGATACCAACTCACAGTGAACCTACAGGGCAGAATAGACCTGTCCCACAGGATTTCCAAGGCAATAATCCTTATGAAAGCAGACTGCCACACCTTTCTTCTACACAGCAGCTAGTGGTTTCAAACTGTTGACCTTTCAGCAGCCAAGCACTTTACCCCCTGTACTACCAGGTCTCCTATGTAGGAACATGTTGTTGTTAGGTGCTGTTGAGTCATTTCCAACTCATAGCGACCCCGTGTACAGCAGAACGAAACACTGCCCGATCCTGCGCCAGCTCCATGATCCCAGCTACACTTGAGCCCATCATTGCAGCCACCATGTCAATCCATCTCACTGAAGGCCTTCCCCTCTTTCGTCCACCCTCCACTCTACCAAGTGTGACATCTGTCTCCAGGGAATGGTCCCTTCTGACAACATGACCAAAGTAGTTGAGACGAAGTCTGGCCATTCTCGCTTCCAAGGAGTATTTCAGGTGCACTTCCTCCAGGACAGATCTGTCAGTTCTTTTAGCAGTCCATG
>NW_006921628.1:5473572-5477136 GCF_000298275.1 Orycteropus afer afer
TATCACTATGGAAGTAGATTGCTCAGCCTTCCTTCTGAGGAGCAGCTGGTGGGTTTGAACCGCCAGCCTTCTGATTATCAGGAGAAGGGTAATCAAAGGAAGTAGGAAGACTGCTGTTACACTGAGGAAAGGTAGTCAGGGTCACAAAACAAAATGTATATGAACTGTTGAATGTGAAATGAATCTGCTATGTAAAATTTCACCCAAATCACAATGAAAAGTTAAAAAAAAAAAAGAGGTATGTGAAATAAAAGTAATCATTACAATTTTTTTCATAAACAGTCTGTTCCATCAAGAGTTTTAATCGAATTGGTATTGCTTTGTATAACTTTTAAATAACAGAGAAATGCAAATCAAAACCACAGAGATAGCGCTTCACATCCATTAGAATAACGATAATCAAAAAATCAGACAATAACAAGTGTTAGGAGTGAAGAAACTGGAATCGTCATACAGTGATGGTGGGAATGTAAAGGGGTACAGCCACTTTGGAGAACAGTCTGGCAATTCCTAAAAAATTAAAGAGTTTAATGTGACCTCATTCTACTCCTACATATATGTCCAAGAAAATTGAAAATGTATGTCCCCACTAAAAAAATTGCACAGAAATGTTCACAGAAGCACTGGTCATAACAGGTAAAAAGTAAAAACAACCCAAATGTGTATCATCTGATAAATAAATAAGTAAAATATAGTATATCCATACAAAAAAAAAAAAGGAGAAAATTTTTTTCTCCCTTTGATTGGATCATTCAAGAATGGGGTTGGAATCTTTAAATCTTAAACCAAAATTATTCCCGGAAGTCCTCTTAAAACCAAACAATAGTTTAGCTTAGCTAGTAAAGAATGTCTGCCTCAAGAATTATGCTCTTTTTTTTTATTTTTTCAATTTTTTATTGTGATTTCAGTGAAATTTTACAAAGTAGACTCGTTTTACACTCAACAGTTCATACACATTTTGTGTATGTGTGTGACACTCGTTTACCCTCGATTTAACAGTTCTCCTCCCATGTTCTCCCTGTGGTTACCATTTCCCTGTGCCCTTCTTGCCTATGCATTCTTGTCTCCCTTTCTCCCAGTGCAAAGGCTGCCCTTGTGATCTCCCTTGGTTGATTGCTCTATGAAGTACATCTCCCTGGTGTAGGATGGTGTTCAGCTGGTGGGCCTGTCTATTGTTTGTCTGAGAATTAATCCACTGAAATAAATCAAATTCCATGCCCAAAGGGTGACTTGGGGTCATAGACATTAGGCTCTTTAAGATCTATCTATTTGGGCTAAAATTGACAACAGCCACTGGAAAGATTAGATAGGAACATTAAGGGATGTGGTAGTTAATTTATTTGTCAATTTGGCTGGGCCTGGTTGAATGGCTGGGCAGCTGGATGTAGTATTCCCCATGATGAGACTGGTAATTAACTCCATGGTGGAATTTACTGTGAGCAGCTGAATAGCTGCCTTAGGGATGTGGTCCCCTTCCTGTATATAAGGAGAAGCCTTGGAGAACGGTCTCTAGCTTATGGCACACTTGAACCCTGCATATAGCTATGTCATTGTTCACCAGCCTCCCATGCTCTGCTGACCTTGGGACTTTCAATGGACTTGAATTAATGGCCTGCTGTGTGGTTTGGCAGCATCAGGACTGTGCCTTTTTACTTGTCAACTTTGGGCTTGTCAGCCTCAGCAGCCAGCAGCTGTCTAAGTGAAGAAAAGCCTCCAGATTCAGTGGGCCGGGAGCAGCAGGCAGAGCTGAAGCCCAAGGTTGAAGGGCTTTCACCCAGCCCCTAGAGTCCGGCACTTTGAACTCGGACTTAAAGCCTCCAAACTGTAAGAGAATAAACTTCTGTTTGTTCAAGCCATCTCATTTGTGGTATATTCTTGTCAGAGAGGTACTAGGTAACCAAAATAAGGGGCAATGAATTTATGTTAGTGGAGGAGGCACAATAAGGAAAAGGAGGGTGAGAATGGTTGCACAAATTGAAGAGCAAAATCAATGTTACTGAATTGTACATGTAAAAATAGTTGGATTGGAATATGTTTTGCTGTATATATTCTCAGTATCAACCACAAAGAAAAATAAATTATCTAAAAAAAAAAAAAAAAAAAAGAATAGGGTTGGAAGGAGAGTTTGGGGGAAAGGCAGAAATTGCAACTGTCTTCAATAACTAGGAACTATCAACCTCCTACCTTCCATTGTGAATAGTCACCCACCATTTATCTCATCTCCCACAGCCTTTTCTTTCTCTATTCTCAAACTTCACCACTTCTTACCTCAAACTACTGAAAGGTGATTAGTTCTCCTGTCTTAACCTGCTGTTGGGGCACAAGCCCCTAGAAGACAAAGCACTAAGCTTGATATATCTTGGTCCTCCTCAGTACAAAGGGCAATGCCTTGTACTCTGTTATTCTAGAGAACTTCTGCAGTGTATCAGCACTTTTAATAAACAATTTTTATTTTTTAAAGTTTTAAAAATGGTTTTGAATTTAAAAATTCAAACAATAAAAAAAAACAGTGAAAACTGTCTTGCTCTCACTCTGGATTTTTAGGTCCTCAGTGCCATCTTGTCTATTCTTTTAAAGAGATCTACATATACACATATGTTCCTGTGGTCTTTGCCTTTCACAACTGGTAGCATGTACTCTGTTCTGAAGCTTGCTTTTTTTCACTTAATTATGCAATGGTCTCATATTATATATATATATATACATACACACATATATATAAGGAGCTCTGGTGGCATAGTGCTTAAGGCATTTGACTGCTTACCAGAAGTTTAGTGGTTCAAACCCACTAGCTACTCCATGGAGGGAAGACAGTGTGGTCTACTTCCGTAAAGATTTACCACATCAGAAACTCGATGAGGGTCACAATGAGTACGAATTGACTCTATGGCAGCAGGTTTGGTTATACATATAACTCATTGTCATCAAGTGGGAGCCAACTCACAGTGACCCCTCCTTGGGCAGTATCACTACAGAAGTAGATTACCCAACCTTCTTTCTGAGGAGGGGCTGCTAGGTTTGAACCACCAGGCTTCTGGTTAGCAGTCAAATGCCTTAGGCACTACGCCACCAGAGCTCCTGATTTTACATATATGTATATATGTATATGTGTGTGCGTGTGCACACACACAAACACACACATATATATATATATAACAGTAGAACTAATTACCTTTCAGTAGTTTCAGGTTAAGAAGTGGTAAAATTTGAGAATAGAAAAAGGAAGGACTGTGGAAGATGAGAAAAGTGAAAACTGGTGAGTGAAAATTCATAATGGAAGGCAGGAGGTTGACACCTGCCTGTTATTGAATATAATTATATATTAATTATATATATATATACACACACATATATATATTTATATATATGTGTATATATATATGTATGTATATGTATATATATATACTGTATTATTGATCTTATAAAAAGCAGTCCAATATTTCATTTTATAGGTGAACCAGAACTTATATAACCAGTCTCCTTCTGACAAATATTTAGTTTGTAACTTATTACAGATAAAGTCCAGCTGTACCCTAGATGTTGTTGTTGTTGTTATTTGCCGTC
>NW_006921628.1:5477521-5483792 GCF_000298275.1 Orycteropus afer afer
GTGTGGCAGTAGGCGGTCCAGGACTCCTCTAGTACTTGATAATGTCAGACATCTATGTCCCTCCTGTCAAGTTATTCTACCAAGCATGGCCTCATTTCCAAATTCACCTCATGGTTCAAGATGGCTGCTCCAACTCCAGCCACAATGCCCACATTCCAGCCAGCAAGGAGGAAAAAAATAAAGGAGAAAGGCATGTCTTGCACTTGCATCTCAATGGCCAGATCTTACTCATAGGCTATACTTTGTTAAAAAGAAGGCTAGAAAATGTAGTCTTTATTTCAGGCAACCATATTTCCATCAAAAAACAAGAATTCTTTTACTACTGATAATCAGGGGAAATAGATATTGGGAATAATGCAGTCTTTACCACAGGTTGCTTCTTATCTTTTTCAAAAAGAACATCCTTAACATTTGGCTGTTAACCAAAAGGTTGGCAGTTCAAGTTCACTGACAGGTACCTTTGAAGAAAGACCTAGAGGTGTACTTCCAAAAGATCAAAGCTATTAAAAACACCGCAGAGTGCAGTTCTCTCTGACACACATGGGGTCACCATGAGTTGGAAATTATTCGATGGAAACTAGTTTGGTTGGCTTGATTTTTATTTGTTGTATTTTTTTTTTTTGGTGGGGGCTACATTTACATTGAGAGCTCTGGTGGTGTAGTACCTAAGACATTTGACTGCTAACCAGAAGGCTGACAGTTCAAACCCACCAGCCACTCCTCAGAAGGAAGGTTGGGGAATCTACTTCCATAGAGATACCACCTTGGAAACCCAAGGAGGGGTCGCTGTGAGCCAGATTCCACTCCACGGCAATGAGTTAGACTTACATGAGAGTATCTTAGGACCAATCACTAGAAGACAAACCAGATAGGTTTTAGAGAGCTTATTTCAATTCCCTCATTCTGCAGTTAAGGACTGAAATCCAAACAGGCAAAGTAATTTTTCAAAAGTCACATCACTAATCCCTAGCAGAACAGGACTGCCAGATAAAATATAAGATGTCCAACTGCCGACTCGACGGCAAATAACAACAACAACAACAATAAAATTTTAGTTTCAAGTAACCAGCAAATAATTTCAAGTATGCTGAATGTATTATTATTTTTCAAGGAGCTCTGGTGGTGTAGTTGTTAATGCACTTGCCTACTAACCAACAGGAGCTCTGGTAGGGTAGTGCCTAAGGCACTTAACTGCTAACCAGAAGGCTGGCAGTTCAAACCTACCAGCCACTCCTCAGAAGGAAGGTTGGGAAATCTACTTCCATAGTGATACTGCCTCAGAAACCCAAGGAGGGGTCACTGTGAGTCGTGTCTGACTCGATGACACATAACAACAACAACAACAACTAACAAATAGTCAGTAGTTCAAAGCCAGCAGCCACTCCATGCAATAAAGATGAGGCAATCTGCTTCCATAAGATTCACAGCCTTGGAAACCCAATGGGGATCACTATGAGTCAGCATTGACTTGATGGCAATGAGCTTGATTTCTGTCGGTGGTGTAATGGTTAAGGCATTTGGCTGTTAACCAAATGTGGTTCAAACCCACCAGCTGCTCTGTGGAAGAAAGGTAATGTAGTCTGCTTCCACAGCAGCCTAGATTTACAGCCTTAGAAACTCAACGGGGGTTGCTTTGAGTCAGAATCGCCTCAATGGCAGTGAGTTTGGTTTTGGTTTGCATATAATATTTAGAACATACTTAGGCAGGCCGTCCTCAGGTTATGAATGTCCAGCTTACATAAAACCTTTAGATGAATCAACCCCTGAAAAGTCTATTATATTAAAAATCTGAAGTATGTACAGTGGTTCATAATAACAAACATGCACTACTTGGCAACATGCAGCAAAACATTATCATTATTACTACTGTATTCTTACATTAAAGATGTTTTAGTATGTCTGGAAGTGTTTTCTTAATGTTTTTTATGCACAGAAAGGTACACAATATACTAAGACAAACATTTAACTGACATTAGATACAAACCATACCTACCTATTCCAACTCAGGTACAAATTCAACTTAAAGACAGACTTAGGGATGGCACTTGTTCATAATCCAGGGACTGCATGTACTAAAAAACTATCTTGTTCATCTGAACTTCAAATTTAACTGGCGTGCTATACTATTATTTGCTAAATCTGGCAACCCACAGCAGAGATAGGTTTAGAATTTAAATTTCTTGACTTCTGACACCACAGCTTTTCTTGTGTACAACATGGTTATGTCAAGTGGCACTCAATACATATAAATAAATGAGGAAAGCAAACAATGGCAGACAAAGAAAATACCTTCTCACACAGAAGAGTTTTTACAAGGGCTTAGCCACCATGCTATTCATGCCATATGCTTAAAATTAATTGAGTTTTTCTATGCCATAGAAACAGGGATGACAAACCAATGGCTCCACATAGGTTACAGCAAATGCTTTCAATCCAAAACTCATTAGAGCCTATATGTGCTCAATTTAGAAATAAAAAATTAACCTTAAATCAATGCAGGCTCTCAGAGGCTGCAGGTAGGCAAACCATATCAGAGTTCTTGTTTATTATGCATGCAGAGAAGAACACAAGCATGGAATATAGAAATGCTGAAGCATTCAGAACCCTTTGAAACTCACAGTCACTTCACAGTAGTGACAATATTTGGGGATGGGGAACCAAACTGAAAATCTCAGTTAAGCCAGTAAATATATTTTATTACCTTCTCTACATATGGCTCAAAAAATTAAAAACTCATCAACAAATTTGGACTGCCTCATATCCCTTCTCCCTGAATATAAACACACCCATGAGCTGATAAAAAGCTCAGCAATATTTCCCATGTAACAAGATTTTATAGTCACAAACACATTTCATAAAAATAAATCAAGAGCCTTTGCTCTAAACACATTTTTTTCACTCTAAGTAATATATATTACTTTACTTCCCTGAAAGACAGCTATCTGAAGACTTAACTTCACAAAATTTAACATATTCGTCCAGAAGAAATAAAATTGAAACTGATTCTTATCCAATGTCTGTATCTAGCTACCAAGTTCCAGGAAACACAAAAGAACAGAACAGCCTTCTTAAACCACTCTGCAGGGATGCAATCAACAAAATCCAGACTGCGGGAAATGCTACAGAACAACCTGGTTTTTTTTTTTTTTCCCCAATAACTAAAAATCAAATGGAAAAACATTAAATGAGACTTAAAAACCATGCACGAATCACAATGTGTGGTCCTTATCGGAATCCTGATTCAAACACACTGCTAAAAATGATGGCGCTAATGAAATGATTGGAAATTTGAACAATGCTTGGATGTTTGGTGATTATTAAAGAAGTCTTGTCAATTCTTCAGTGCATATGATAATAGTATTATGTTCAGAACTTTTCTAAGATCCTTATTTTTTTACAGAAAGCTACAGAAGTATTCGTGGATGAAATGATAGGGTATCTGAGATCTGTTTTAAAATAATAGAGGCATGGGAAGTGGGTGGAATATGTGTAGGGTAGGAGTGACCACACATTGATGGATTTGGGGCAGGTAATAAGCATACAGGTGGTCACCACACTCTTCTGTCTAAATATGTACATCTTTGAATTTCATAAAAAATTGTTTTTTAATTTCTAGGGCAAGTCAGGGAGCTCTGGGAGCATAGTGTCTAAGACACTTGACTGCTAACCAGAAGGCTGGTAGTTCAAACCCACCAGCTACTCCTCGGAAGGAAGATGGGGCAATCTACTTCTGTAGTGATACTGCCTTGGAAATCCAAGGAGGTGTCGCTATGAGTCAGGTCCAACTTGATGGCACATAACAACAACAACAGCAGCAACAGGGCAAGTCAAAAAATTAAACTAAAACCTGGTCAGTATAATTGTGTATGTCTGAACCACCACTTCTCTGTCAGTTTGTCATACTGTGGTAGTTTGTGTGTTGCTATGGTGCTAGAAGCTATACTACTGGTATTTCAAGTACCATCAAGGTCACCTATGGTGGACAGGATTCAGTAGGGCTTCCAGATTAAGACAGTCTAGAAAGAAAAGCGTGGCAATCTACTTTTGAAAATTAGGCAATGAAAACCTTATGGATAATGCTCCATAGAACTGAGAGGGCCAGGCTTTTTCTTGCTTATTTTGGATACATCATGAGGAAGGACAAATTGCTAGAAAAGGACACCATGTTTAGTAAAGCACAGGGTCAGGGAAAGTGAAGGAAACCCACAATGAGATAGAAAGACACAAAAGTGACAGTAATGGGCTCAAACATAACAATGGTCCTGAGGGTGGTACAGGACCAGGCGATGTTTTGTTCTGCTATATATAAGGTTAAAATAGGTTGGAGCTGAGTCAATTGCAACTAACAACAATAACAAATACCTGAAATATAGTAATATTTCATCAGAAAAAAATAATTTAAGCAACCCCACAATTTCAGATCCTATTGTGAATGATTTGTTGATTCCGGTAAAACAGTTTTTCTTGAATATTTTTCAGAAGGCAGAATTTGACTTAACTAGTATGAATTAAAATAAAAAAAAGAAAGAAAGAAAAGTGCATGCTAACATTATTTCAAGAAGCCCTGATGGCACAGTTGTTAAACACTCCATTGCTAACTGAAAGCGCAGTGGTTTGAACCCAACAGCCACTCAGCAGAAAAAAAAATGTGGCAGTCTGTTTCTGTAAAGAGTAAAGCCTTGGAAACCCTAATAGGCAGTTCTACTCTGTCCTATAGGGTCGCTATAAGTCAGAATTAACTCAATGGAAATGGGCTTTTTAAGATTATTTCAAACACATTTAAACTTCCTACAAGCCAGCAATATCAAGACATCAATTCTAAAAAAAACAATTACTATTTTCCACCAAAACATTGTAAACAAAACTCTAATGAATGACTCTGCTAGACTTTACTATGGTCATCATTCTGTAGTTCATCTTCTTAGTCCAATATATACTTGGAACATCAATCAAGTATCGAAAGAGAAGTATACTTTAGGCTGTTTTTAACAGAACATAAGACTCTAGGCTCAAAACCCAAGAAACCTAGGCTCCAAACTTAGGGGGAAAAAAATAAAAGGTTACTAGTGCAACAATTTCTGTTGTTGTTGTCATTAGATGCCATTAAGCCAGTTCCACCTGGTAACAACCCTATGTACAACAGAACAAAACACTGCCCAGTTTTGCACCACCCTCACAATCCTTGCTATGTTTGAGCCCATTGTTGCAGCCACTGTGTCAATCCATCTCATTGAAGGTCTTCCTCTCTTTACCTGATCCTCTACTTTACCAAGTATAATGTCCTTCTCCAGGAGGAGAAGGATACATCATGAAAGATTACATAATGTCCTGTGTTAGACTGGGTTCTCTAGAGAAACAAAACCAGTAAAACCTTATAGAGAGAGAGAGAGATTTATCTTAGGAAAGTGGCTCACACACTTACAGAAGCTGGCAAGTCCAAAGTTCTTGTATCAATTGTCAAGCTGGAGGCTTTCCCCGACTCTTCCAACTGCAGGGGCTGAGGAGCTCAAGGTTGGCAGGCAGTATAATGACTGTTGACTTCAACGAATGACAAATCCAAGATCTCCAGGCTGAATGGTGGATTGTTTGCTCACAGACAGTTGTAGGCAGCACAACAGAATTACGATCCACAGAAGAATGTCTCTTTTCCCAGGATGTCCACAAATATACTGCAAACAGGCCACACCCCTAGGGAAACTCCCTTTCAACAGATTGGCTGCTCAAAACATATTCATCTGATCCCCTCATGGGAATAACCACATCACAACTGCTTAAACCACACAGAATTGTGCTCCAGCCAAGTTGACACACAGCTCCAACTATCACATGTCCCTTCTGATAACATGTCCAAAATATATGAGATGAAGTCTCACCATCCTTGCCTCTAAGGAACATTCTGGTTGTAGTTCTTCCAACTCAGATTTACTCATTCTTCTGGCAGTCCACAGTACATTCAACATTCTTTGCCAACACCACGAATGCATCAATTCTTCTACGATCTTCCTTATTCATTGTCCAACTTTTGCACACACATGAAACAACTGAAAATACCATGGCTTGGATCAGGCACACCTTAGTCCTCAAAGTGGTAACTTTGCTTTTTAGCACTTTAATGAAGACTTTTGCGGCATAGTTGACCAATGCAATACATCATTAGATTACTTGACTGCTGTTTCCATGGTCACTGATTGTAGATTCAAGTAAAATGAAATCCTTGACAACTTCAATCTTTTCTCCATTTATCATGATGTTGTTTATTGGTCCAATTGTC
>NW_006921628.1:5483892-5506193 GCF_000298275.1 Orycteropus afer afer
TGTAGACTTGTTTTAATTTTCTTCAGTTTCAACTTCAACTTGCATATGAGAAATGGACTTAAATTAATGGCCTGCTGTGTGGGTTGGTAACATCGGGACTATGCCTTTTTACTTGTCAACCTGGGGCTTGTCAGCCTCAGCAGCCAGCAGCTGTCTGAGTGAAGAAACGCCTCTAGCTTCATTGGGCTGGGAGCTGGAGGCAGAGCTGAAGCCAAAGGCTGAGAGGCTTTCACCCAGCCCCTAGAACTAGACCCTGGCACTTGGAACTTGGACTTAAAGCCTCCAAATTGTAAGAGAATAAACTCCTGTTTGTTCAAGCCATTCCATTTGTGGTATACTCTTATCAGAGCAGCACTAGGTAACCAGAACACCAACTATTTCAGGAGGTAGAATATGATCAAGAACCAATGGTATTGAAGGAAGAAATCTAAGCTGCACTGAAGGAAGGGGTGAAAAATGAGGCTCCAGGAATTGAAGGAATACCCATTGAGATGTTTCAACAAATGGATGCAGCACTGGAAGTGCTTATCATTTATGCCAAAAAATTTGGAAGGCAGCTGCCCGGCCAACTGACTAGAAGAAATGGATATTTGTGCCCATCCCAAAGAAAGGTGATCTAATAGAATGTGGAAAATATCAAACAATATCATTAATATAACATGCAAATGAAATCTTGCTGAAGATAAATCAAAAACAGTGGCAGCAGGATATTGACAGGGAACTTCCAAAAAGGCAAGTTGGATTCAGAAGAAGACATGGAATGAGGGTTATCACTGCTGATGTCAGATGGATCTTGGCTGAAAGCAAAGAATACCAAAAAGACGTCTACTTGTGTTTTATTGACTATGCAAAGACATTTGACTGTGTGGGTCAAAATAAATTATAGATAATATTGTAAATAATGGATATTCCAGAATACTTAATAATTCATGAGGAACCTATGCATAGACCAAGAGGCTGTTGTTTGAAAAGAACAAGGGGATACTTCATGGCTTAAAAACAGGACGGGTGATTTATTATTATTCAATATGTATGCTGAGCAAATAATCTAAGAAGCTGGATTATATGAAGAAAAATGTGGTATTAGGTTTGGAGGAAGACTCATTAATAACCTGTGATATGCAGAACACACAACTTTGCCTGCTGAAAGTGAAGAAGACTTAAAGCACTTTTTGACAAAGATCAAAGACTACAGTCTTCAGTATGGATTACACCTCAACATAAAGAAAACAAAAATCTTCACAACTGTACCAAAAAGCAACATTATGATAAACAGAGCAAAGACTGAAGTTGTCAGGGATTCATTTTACTTAGATCCACAGTCAACACTCATGGAATCAGCATTTAGGAAATCAGATGTTGTGGTGGTTCAGTTTGTGTGTGAACTTGGTGGGCCTGGCTGAATAGCTGGGCAGCTGGATGTAGTACTGGTAATCAACTCCATGGTAGAATCTACTGTGAGCAGCTGAATAGCTGCCTTAGGGAATGTGGTCTGCTTCCTGTATATAAGCAGAAGCCTCAGGGAATGGTCTGTAGCCTATGGCAGGCTTGGACCCTGCATGTAGCCGTGTCATTCAGCAGCCTGCCATGCTCTGCCGACCCTGGGATTTACAATGGACTTAAATTAATGGCCTGCTGTGTGGTTTGGTAACATCAGGACTGTGCTTTTTACTTGTCAACCTGGGGCTTGTCAGCCTCAGCAGCCAGCAGCTGTCTGAGTGAAGAAACGCCTCTAGCTTCAGTGGGCCAGGAGCTGGAGGCAGAGCTGAAGCCCAAGGCTGAGGGCTTTCACTCAGCCCCTAGACCCTGGCACTTGGAACTTGGACGTAAAGCCTCCAAATTGTAAGATAATAAACTCCTGTTTGCTCAGCCATCCCATTTGTGGTATATTTCTTGTCAGAGCAGCACTAGGTAACCAGAACAGATGTCATATTGCATTGGTCAAATCTGCTGCAAAAGACCTCTATAATGTATTAAGAAGCAAAGATGTCACTTTGAAGACCAAGGTACACCTGACCCAAGCCATGGTATTTTCAGTTGCCTCATATGCATGTGAAAGCGACAATGAATAAGGAAGACTGAAGAAGAGTTGATGCCTTGATGCCTTAGAACTATGGTGTTGGCAAAGAATACTGAAAATACCATGGACTGCCTGGAAAAAGTACAATTGGAATGCTCCATGGAAGTGAGAATGGCCAGACTTCATGTCACTCACTTTGGTCATGTTTTCAGAAGGGGCCATTCACCGAAGAAGGATGTCATGCTTGGTAAAGTAGAGGGTCAGCATAGAAGGGAAGACCTCGACAAGATGGATTGACACAGTGGCTGCAGTGATGGGCTTAAGTACAGCAAAGATTGTGAGGGTGGAGCAGGACCAGACAGGGTTTTGTTCTGTTGTACATAGGGTTGCTATGAGTTGGATCTGACTCAACAGAATCTAACAACAATAACGTTGAGTATCTTTCTCTAAGTTTTCTTTTTTCCACCCCCAGGAACTGCCTGTTGGTGTTGTTTGCTAATTTTTCTATTTTATTGTTAATAGTGCAGCTGCTAAGAGTCAGATCCAACTTGTACCGACCCCTCCTTGGGTTTCTGAGGCAGTATCACTATAGAAGTAGATTGCCCAACTTTCCTTCTGAAGAGTGGCTAGTGGGCTTGAACCACCAGCCTTCTGGTTAGCAGTCAAATGGCTTTGGCACTACACCACCAGAGCTCCTTAACTGAAAGATAGGCGGTTGGAACCCATGAGTTGCTCTGAGGGAAAAAGATGAGGCAGTCTGCTTCAGTATAGATTATAGCCTTGGAAACCCTATCAGGTAGTTCAGTTCTACTTTGTCCTATAGGGTGGCTGTTAGTCAGAATCACTCAAAGGCAGCAGGTTTGGTTTTTTTCTTTGTATGTTAAGGCAGAGTTCCTCCACTCAGCACTATTAATATTTTGTGCTAGATTTTTTTTTTTTTTTTTGGTCATAAAGAACAGTCCTGTGCCTTGTAAGATTTTTAGAAGCATCTCTGGCCTCTATCCATTAAATACCACTAGCACTTCCCCCATCGTGACAACAAAAGATGTCTCCTGACATTGCCAAAAGTCCCTAGGGGGGAAAATGTCCCTGGTTGAGAACCACTGTGTTAAGTAGGTTAATCCTCTGTTCCAATTATATGCTTCTGCCTCTTGGATATATGGTCCCACCTCCCTTCCCTGTGGCAGTGTCCCTTTTCAACATCCCTTACAGATGGTCATCAACTTAAAACTAATTTTCTAGGCAGCCTTCTCAATGATGAATAGCTATAACTGTCCCAAAGCTCATATAATAAGCAGGAAGTCTAAATCCCTTTAAGTTCAAACAACAGTTTTAGTTAAACCCTCTAGAACTGCGCTGTCCAATACAGTAACCAGTAGTGACATATGGCTATTTAAATGTAAGTTAATTAAATAAAATAAAAAATTTTTCAGTCCCACTAGCCACATTTCCAGTATGCAATAGCCATGTATGTGTAATGGGCACCATATTGGACAATGCAGATATAGAATATTCCCATCATCACAGAAATGGACAGAACTGCTCTGGAACCTTGCCACTCAACATGTGGTCCACAGACCAGTAGCACTGGCATCATCTAGGAGCTTGTTAGACATACAGTATTTCGGGCCCCACCCTAGACCTACTAAATCACGATCTTCATTTAACAAGATGCTCAGGTGACTTGTGTGCATACTCAAGTTTGAGAAGTGATGCACTGAACAACTCAAACATATAAGGTCAGTTATCAGGGGTTCTCTCGTTCTGCAAGTCCACAGTTCTCCAAAATAAATACCCTCTGCCTTACATCACAAGATCTAGTCTCTGAATCCTCAGTGACCCAACACATCACTGCCCTCTATCATCTTCCAGTTTACCTTGCACTTCCTAGAAAGGAAGTATTCCAGAAGAGGCTGGAAAATGAGACCTTCTTTGAGTTAGATGCCATGCTCCTTTCAACATAACCTCAGTGTGTATTAGTTTTGTCCCTAATTAATAATTTTCCATTACCAAAATCACACTAATGACATGTAATAAAGTTGTGATCAGTGGGTTCCTTCAGTCTTCTTTAAGGAACTGCAGTCAAGTCACATGTACCATAGATTTTTCAGGCGATTGTTTGAATCTAGATTCAGAAATGTACTATTATCTATATTAAATCTCACTTTGTTGGCCTTTGTCTTTTTGTTTCATCTACAAAGTTCTTAATGTATCCTGATTCCTTCATGCCAGCTTTGTTGGAAAACTTGATAAGCATACTATATCTTTCTCCAAAAAAACAACCAAAAAAACACCAAAACCTCAAAAGTATTAAACTAGTAAACAAAAAAATAAGTCTAAGATAGAGGACTAGACTTCAGTGGAGTCTACTTCCTCCTACTTGACATGAATCTATTTAGACACTTGGTTCTAGTTACTGACCCAATTATTAATCCATTTAACTATACTGATACTTGAAATAACTCCCTAACACTAAAATGTATTGCTGCAGAAATAAAAAATACTTTTTCTAGCAAAAAACTAGGATATGAGGTTTATATTGTCTCAAAGACTGAATAACAACTATTTTCTCCCACCTCCTCTCTCACTACCAATACTTTGAGACAAAAGCATGATATGCTGTCATTTATATCCAGTCTTCAAAGTTGGTCAACTAAAATGACTGCCTTTTCATTGAGATACATACAATTGTCTGCAATGAAAAAAGGAAAGAGAGAAAATGGTGTTTTAAGTAACTGTACAAACACTTATCCCTGGGAGACAAAAAGAATTAAGCTCTAGGCTACTAACTGAAAAGTTGGCGGTTTGATCTCACACAGAGGTGCCTCAGAAGAAAAGTCTGTTGCTCTGCTTTCAAAAGGTCACAGCCATTGAAAACCCTATGGAGTACAGTCTACTTTGCAATACATGGGGTTTCCATGAGTCAGAATCGACTCGAGGGCAACTAGTTTTTTTTTTTTTTTTGTTAACCAACACTTAACCTGTGTCTGTAATGGGATCAATTCTCCTATTCACAAAGAAGAATCTCTCATTACCTACAGTCAAACATTCAGAATGTCTTTAAGTCTTACAGTGTTCTCTTCATTATTTTTACAAATATATTCCATGTAAATGAATATATGATCCCAAGTGAAAAAAGGTATTAAACATGACAGCATCTATAAGAGTCCTCTTATTTGTAAGTCAGTTAAAATTACTTTTATTCTTCCACTAAATTAACTCTACAGATGTGAAGTTTTTACATTTTTTTATCCTTTTCTCATTTTGCTTTATCTTTTTCTATCTTGCCCCTAGAAATTTCCTATTTGTATTGCCCTTATCATGTACATTAATTGAACATATGTAGTAAGAAAACAATATACGAAATACAAAGAACATAACCTGGGTGATTCAGATATATGCAAGATAAGATCTCCTCCTTCGGGGGCTAATAATCCAGTAGAGAAGAGAAGATTCACATAGGAAATATGGCACAAAGCAATATACACAGCATGCTATATAAGCAATATAGTCAACATGAGATAAAAAATTCAGAAGCAGCAGCACTCAATTTCTGGCTGAGAAAATTAGAAGAGGGGAACAAACAACTTCTCTGAGAAGTAGCATTTGTGCTGCTTTGAAGGACAGACAAGATTTCAATATGTGAATGGGGTAAAGATTTGGAGACTAGTCCTGCACACCATGCAAAGGTGTAGAGAAATGGAGGTGCAAACACAGATGGATTGTCTGCTTTGGCAAGACTAAAGGATACATGTTGGCAAATAAGGCAAAAAAAGGCAGCTGAGGGCCAGAGCTGAGGGCCTGGAGACTGAGACCAGCCAAGTGGTCAACCACATGCATGTGACAGAGTCCCAGTAAAGACTCTGGACACTAAGGCTAAGTTTAGCTTCCCTGGTTGGCAGTACCCATGTATATGGTCATACACTGATACTGGGAAAGTAATGCTGTCCATGATTCCACATGGAAAGGACAACTGGTAGCTCTGTGCTTAGAACCTTCCTGGACTCTGCCCTATGTACCTCTTCCCTTGGCTGATTTTAATATCTTTTAGGTGTAATAAACCATAACCATAAGTATAGCAGCTTTCAATAAGTTCTGTGAATTCTTCTAGTAAATCACTGAGCCTAAGGGTGGTCTTGGGACCCCTGAACTTGCACATGGTGTCAGAAGTGAGGGTAGTCTTGTTAACTGTTCCCTAGCTTCACAAATGGTATCAAAATTGAGGGCAGTCTTATGGACTTTGGTACCTCTAACCTTGCAGAAAAAAATCAAACTAAATCCACAATAAATGTATTTTTTAAAAAGTATATATATATATAAAAAAAAAGTCATTATCAAATGACCTCTTAATTTCCCTGCACAAATCAAGGGGGCAATTAAGTTAAAGTCAAGTCATGGAGATGAGTGGAGTCATAAAAAGACAACAGTAAACATGGTTTTAAAAACCTAGAGAGACAGAAATTCAGAGAAACACTAAGTTCAAAGTCAATGAGAATTTCGCTTTTCCTATATCATCTTCCCAGTGGGTTCTTGGGCTCAATAAATGTGATTTCTGCTTGGAAAATTTCCTGGAGGCCATCTGGAAAATTAAGACAGACAGGATAAGTGTCTTTTTATTATTCTGAGCTACATAAAACAATTTGTCTCAGGAGTCGATAAAGACTATTCCAGAAGAATCCAGACCACTAATCTTGCTACCCCCAACCACTTTCATCCACCCCAAAATTTAATAGACTATTAGCATTCCTGCTGTGAACACCGCCCTTTTCCCACATTGTATTTAAAGCTTAGAAGGTCAAAAAACATTAGAATTCTGCAGATGGATTCATAGAAGGAAGCCTCTAGACTTCATCAGCACAGAAGTATTTTGTGTCCAATTCCATATCCTTCTCACATCCTCTGAAACACCCAGCCTGACATTTTCAAGAGAATGTTCTTAAGTCTGGCCTCAGACCAATCGTTTCAGAACAGCCTAGACTGTTTCTTTAAAATGTTGATTTCAGGGGGCCTCACTGGACCTTCTGAATCAGCATTTCTGGGGTCAGGGTTCAGAAAGGTATCCTTTGAACAGGGCTAAGTGATTCTAGCACAAATCAGCAATAGAGAGCAGCACTTTTCACACTGCATTGTACATACAAATCACGTGGGGATCATGTTAAAAGGCAGGTTCAGATTCTAAAGGATGGAGAACAGGCAGAGAGTTTGCATTTCTAACAAGTTGCCAGGTGAGGTTCAGAGCAATAGTTCCCACTCTGGCTGCACAGCAGAATAACATGAAGAACTTGTAGAAATCTTGATGCCCAGGCTATGCTCTAACAATCAAATCAGAATCTTTGCTGACGGGGCTCAAGCACCCAAGCCTCAGTTTTCCTCTCTGTAAAAGGAAAACAATATCTTCATCTCACAGACTCCACTCACCTCACCCATTCTCTCAAACTCCCTACACTCTAGCCACACTACTCTTCATATCTTCCAACTTTGGAACCTTTGCACAAGCTATTGCTCCACCACCAACCACAGCCTCGCCCTTGGCCTTGTTATGTCCTACACATTGTCTTCACATTTCAGCTCAAGTGTAACCTCCTCAGGAAAGCTTTCCTGATCAGCCCATAGTGCAAACCCAAATGAGGTCCCTGCATCTGTACTGTCCATAGCACCGTGAATATCCTTCAGAGCATCACATATTTTGTAGGATGTATTGGGGGTGGGAAGGTGGAAGGGGTGGATAATGCCCACCCCCAACCCCTAACTAGTCTGTACGCTTCATGAGGATGAGTACATTGCCTCCTGGGTTCACCACTGTAACCTCAACACCTCACCCAGCACTTCATAATAAGAAATGGTAATATGAGAACTGGGAGATCTGGTAGCATAGTACCTAAGGCACTTGACTGCTAACCAGAAGGCTGGTGGTTCAAACCTACCAGCCACTCCTTGGGAGGAAGATGGGGTAATCTACTTCCGTAGTGATACTGCCTCAGAAACCCAAGGAGGGGTTGCTATGAGTGGGGGCCAACTTGACGGCACATAACAACAACAACAATATGAGAACTGGAGTTCCTGGGTGGTACAAATAGTTAAGCAGTTCACTACTATCCAAAAGGTTGGTGGTTCGAATCCACACAGAGTTGCCTCAGAAAACAGGCTTGTGATCTACTTAAAATCAGCCATAAAAAACCTTTCAGAGCACAGTTCTACTCTGCAACACAGTAGGTTGCCATGAGCTGGAATCAACTCAAAACCAAAACCAAACCCACTGTTACTGAATCAATTCCAACGCATAGCGACCCATAGGACAGGGTACGACTGCCCCATATAGTACACAAGACTTTAAATCTTTACCAAAGCAGAATGCCTCATCTTTCTACCACAGAGCAGCTGATGGGTTCAAACTATTGACTTTTTGGTTAGCTGCTCAAAGCTTTAACCACAGCACCACCAGCGCTCCTTGAAATCAACTCAAGGCACCTGGTTAATATGTGAGCTGCCTTGCTCTCTGCCAGACACTGCACTCACCACTTCACAAGGTCTGACTAATGTAACCCTTACACAATTTTATGAGGTAAGAACTATTATTATGCCCATTTTACAGATGAGAAAGTGAAGCTAAGTTGCTTGCCCAAGGGTGCATAGTTGAAGGTCACTAGTGGAGAAAGGAGGATTTGAACTCAAATAGTCAGGGTTAAGAAAGAGAAATAGGTACAAAGAGGAATTACAGAGGTTCCCTGGGGATTTACCTCTCGCCCAAATACAAACATTCACACTTTCAGATGGTCACAATGCTGTGGAACCACAGCCTCATGGCTTAAACATATTAAACAGTTTCTGCTCTAATGGGAACACTCTAGAAATATATGAGTAATGGAGTGATTAAGGCATTCATTCAGCTGCTAACCTAAAGGTCAGCAGTTCGAGCCCACCAGCCACTCTGCAGGAGAAAGAAGAGGCATTCTGCTTCCATAAAGATTTACAGCCTTGGAAACCCGATGGGGCAGTTCTACTTTGTCCTATGGGGTCATTATGAGTTGGAATTGACTCAGTGTCTGTGGGTTTTTTGGTTTTATTATCAAACAGATACCAAAGGAGTAAGCAGGCATAGAAGCTGTGGTAAGTACACTAAAGGAACTGAGGAATGGTAAAGAAGAGGCTCCTCCAGACAGTGGCAGGAAGGAAGACATCTTTGAGTAGGTGACATCTGGTTGAAATGTGAGAGGACAGGAAGCCAGTTACCCCACCAAAGGAGTAAGCAGAGGCAGTGCATGCAAAGGCCTAAGGGCAGCTCTGCTGCAGCTGGAGAAACAGAGGACACGTCAGTGCAGTGCCACTGAAGGGGGGGGGGTTAGTATAAGATAAAGAGGAAAGCTGGGCAGGCGCCAAATCACATCAGAAGGTTATCACCAATCCAGTTGCCAAAATACCTAACAATGGGTCCACATACTCTTCGCAGAGTTCCTGGACTCATACTTGCCATGAGTCTAGGCTCTGGGTGATGATGCTCTGACACATGGGGTCCCATGCTCATGGTCCAGGGATTGGCACATGACCCCAGAACATCCCATCCTTAGGCTGCCCACCAACCTATGACAAGACTTTCATAAACATTCAGCTTACAAAGGGATGGTATTATTTTAATGAGATGATTATATTCTCTCAGGAATATGGAAAGAATAAGCCAACTGGAGTTAGGGATTAAAGTGGACAGATAGAGGTGTAACCAGGGGCTAACATAGGTTAATAACAGAACTCTTGAGCAAAAAGATTTAAAACTCCCACCATCCCAAGGGAGCATATGGGGGAGGGGGGTGCAGAGCTTCCAGACTAAGACAGACTAGGAAGAAAGGCCTGGTGATCTACTTCCAAAAATCACCATATTAAAACCCTGTGATCACACCAGATTCCATTGTGTATGGGTTCACCACGAACTGGGGGCTGACTCAACAGAAGCTAACAATCATTCCAGGCTATGCATCCTCGATTCCCTGAGGCCCATCTACACCTTTGTTCTTACCATCACATTTGTAGAAGATTGCAATCCTCTTAATACCATTTGAATAATAACAACATCTATTGAACACTTACTCCATGCTCTGTGCTAAGAGCTATCCATGTTCCCATGTAATCTTCACTAGAGAATGTTGAGGCAAGAATCACTATTACCATTTTTCAGCTGAAGAAGCAACTCCAAGAAGTTGGGTTATATACCCAAAGTCATAAACCTGTACTGGATAAACCTAGGACCCCAAAAGCCTGTGTTATTGACTTTATTGCTTAACCATGAATGTTCTTAAAACATACCATTATTACTGGAGTTGGCCTAAGTTAGGCCCTGCTCCTTACAACCTGAAACAGAACCCTTTTCAGTGTCTGGATATTAGATTTCTCTTTATGACTATTAATTAGTGCCTGTATTTATAGAAATGACTTTTTAAAAACGGCATGCAAAGCAGTCCTCTGAAATGTCCAATTTCAAGATAAACATATAGTACAAACTGACTTTCATTTATGCCCATGTGACATAGAATATAAATTTAGTAGATGAACTTTGGTGAAAGACTTAAAGTAATAAAGCATGTACTTAGTAAATATACCATGCAATATGGTACATTAATATAAAACCATAAAAATAAATTAACAAACTTACTCTCTAGATGGCTTTTCCCATGGCACTTTATTCATGCAATGATAATGGCTAACATTTACTAAGCACATACTATGCACCAGAGTCCCTGTGTTGTACAAAAGGTTAGTTAACATGCTCAGCTGCTAACCAAAAAGCTGGAGGTTCAAGTCCACCCAGAGGTGCCTCAGAAGAAAGGCCTGGCAATCTGTTTCCAAAAAATCAGCCATTGAAAACCCTGTAGAGCACGGTTTTACTCTGACACACGTGGGGTCGCCAGGAATTGAAGTCAACTCAACAGTAACTGGCTTAGTATGCTCCAGGCATCATGCCAAACACTCTGACTATCTTGTCTCGTTTAAACTTCACAATGAGGAAACAGTAAAATAAACCCAGTTTACAGACGTGGAAACAAAAGCTCTGAGAGACCCAAAAGCTTGTTAAAGAAGTAGAGTCAAGTTTTGGGCTCTGTTTTGTTTTTAGAAGCAAGTTTTAAACGCAGATAGGTCTGCGTCTCTAGGCTTTTTCTTAACTACTCCACACTTCTCAAGTAGATCAATAGTCACACTTTGATGTGATGGTTTACTAGAAGGTCTGTCCTCTACTAGGTTCTCACCTTCAAAGAGTTTATAGCCTTACCTGTTCACCTCTGTCTCCTCCTTGACCACCACAGAGTAGGAATATAATACTAATACAAATCAATTAACTGGTCTATTTCTAACACAAGGCCTAAGCCAATAACCATCCCTGCTGAGTCTAGGCTACTGGGTTAACTATACAAGGCAATAAATTGTCACAGAATCAATCAAGATCAGAAAGTTAAATTTCATTTTAGTATTAAAACTTGAACTACCGTCAATCCCCAAACAGGAGAATGCTGACTTCTTCAACTACTTAACAGATTGATATGTGCAACTCTGTGCCACTCAGAGGAAAGAGAAAAAAAACTGAGCATCTCCAAAAATCTCTCATAAAAATTATCTGTAAATAACAAGAAAGATGTCGAAATATTAACGCCTCCTCCACAAGCACATCCAAATGCTCCCTCGCCACCTTCCATCTGCTTGCCCGCCTCTTCCAACGTGAGCCAGCCCTCTGTTTTCGGCTTATCTTGATGCCTAAAAGGATTGAGCCAAAAATTGTTTCAGCACACTAGAAAGTATATAGCCTCATATTTCAGACATATATGGTGGGAAAATAGCATACTTGTGGGCTGTTTTCTTGATCTATTTTAAATACATCCTTCACAAAATTCATTTCTCTATTAAAATAAAAGGAACAGACTTAACTTCAGATGGAAGTAACAATTGCCTCCTCCCCTTGCCAGCCCCGGCTCTCCTCCTCAGCCTGGTGGACTCAGCATGTGATCGATCAGCAGACACGGACATCTTGAAGTCTGGGCAGGAGGACCTACTTTGTTCAAGCTCCTGGTTTTATATCTAATGCTCCCGCATCTAATCAAAACTTCCCTGCATGGAGGGATACTGAGCCTGTTCCCAGTGATTAATAAAGCAATATTCTTTCCCTTTTGACTGTTGATCTTTAGGTATAGAGCCTCTGGGTCAGAGCCTGGGGAGAGGAGGGCAGAGCAGTAACATTCAGAACAAAAACTCCACCCAAATTCCTTAAGAATTCATATAACTTCATGATAGAAAATATGTACAACACCTTTGTGTGTTTAAAAAATAGTGCTCGCTAAAAATGTGTCCTCTGATGTATTTGAACTTCCTAATAGTACTCTGAATGACACTGTAGACCGGAAGAATACCAAGAAAATGAAACACCTGGGAAAATTAAAGCCATTTCTCCCCCAAACCAAATAACCATTGATTTGTTGTCATGATTATACTGCTCTAATTATTACACTGGGTCTGCCACCTCCTATACACGCACAGGTGTGCACACACACATACATGCATTCATACATACCACACCTCATGCTTTTCACTAGGAAAAATCTGTTGCAAAAGACCTCTATAAAGTGTTAAATAATTAATAAGCATATCATCAGACTAAGGTGCACCTGACACAAGCCATGGTGTTTTCAATCACCTAATGTGCATGCAGAAGCTGGACAATGAATAAGGAAGACTGAAGAAGAATTGATGCCTCTGAATTGTGGTACTGGCAAAGAATATACCGCGGACTGCTGGAAGAATGAACAAATCTGTCTTGGAAGAACTAAAACCAGAATGCTACTTAGAAGCAAAGGATGGTGAGCCTTCGGTTCACGTACTTTGAACATGGTATCAGGAAGGAGCAGTCCTTGTAGAAGGACATCATGCTTGGTAAAGAAGAGGGGCGAGCAAAAAAGAGAAAGACCCTCAACAAGATAGACTGACACAGCGGCTGAACAACGGACTCAAGCATAGCAACAGTTGTGAGGATGGTGCAGGACCAGGCACTGTTTCGTACTGCTGTGCACGAGGTTGCTATGAGTCAAGAGCTGACCTGACGGCACCTTACAACAACAGCAACACCCCATTATAAAATCCAGCCCGGCTGCTGGGATGAAGCTAAATACTGTTGGAATTAAGTGTCCTCAGGAAACGCAGGGCTGGGTTGCTTCATCACAATTCTCTGTGTCTGTACTTTTCTGAGGAAGTTCAAGAACTATAAGCAGCTGTAGAAATCTAAGTCATCAGAAAAGCAAACAAAGGCAGCTCCTCTTCTGCAAAGCAAATTCCCTAGAAGGGCCTCTGCATCTGTCTTCTTTGCATAAGAGGCGGTATCTTAATCTACAGTGAACTTTGAATAGTCCCTTTTCTTTCTTTCTCTTCATTTGGGAGACCTAACCCCTTTCACTCCAGGACAGGTCCCAGACTTCCACCATCATGTCTTACCATGTCAACTGTCTATGACTTTTGAGAATTTACAAATATCCCTACCATAAAACAGAAAAAAGGTTTCCATCAGTCAATTCTAACTCATGGCAACCTCATAAGTGTCACAATAGAACTTTGCTCCATTGTGGCTTATTCTTTGGAAACAGATTGCCCAACCTTTCTTCTGAGGCACTCCTGGGTGGATTCAACCTGCCAATCTTTTGGTCAGTAGCTGAATGTTACCTGTTTGCGCCACCTAAGGACGTGATGTCCAATACCCCCTACTTATTTCTACTTCACCTTAATTGCAAAGAGAGGTCCTTTTTCAGCTTGTGAGAGGCCACCAAAGGTGCAGCTATTAGCCCCTCCCCATCAAGAACAAAGAAGAATGAAGAAAAAATCAAAAACACAGGAAACAATTAGTCCAAAGGAGTAATGGAGCATGTGAACCCCAGCATCTATATCTCTGAGACCAGAGGAACTAGATGGTACCTGGCTACCAATGCTAACCACTCTGAAAGGGATCACAATAAGAGATTCCAGACAGAGTGGGGGAAAATGTGGAATAAATCTGAAAATCATTAAGAAAAGACCAGGTTTTTTAATCTGATGTGATCTGATATAGACTGGTGGAACCCCTGAGACTATGGCCTTTAGATACACTTCAAGCCAGGAACTGAACTTAACCCCTATGGCTCAATAGGCAGCCAGATGATAGATAAGCCTCTAAAGTGAACAGTGATACCAGGAGGGTACCACACTCAGTAGAACAATCAAGCACATGAGATCAAGAGGATAGCATTTGCCCAGGGATAGAGCTAGGAAGGCAGAAGGGGATGAGAAGGAAGAACAAAGGCAAGGGCTAGGTGCAGGGAGGAAGTGGGAAGAATTCTGTTACAGTGTGGGGATTGCAATAAATGTCACAAAACAGAATGGATATGGATTGTTCAGTGGAAAACCAATTTGCTCTGTAAACTTTCACCTAAATCACAGGTGTTTTTGTTTTTGTTTTTAAGAAAAAAATAGTCAGTTTTCATTTTCTACCACTGCATAGTGTGTAAATATCTCTTAAACCCCTTATTGGGGAGTTATTAATAAGATCCTACCACTCTCTCAAGGAGCTCTGGTAGCACAGTGCCTAAGGCATCTGACTGCTAACCAGAAGGTTGGTGGTTCAAACCCACCAGCCACTCCGTGGAAGCAATACTGGGCAATCTACTTCTGTAAAGATTTACCACCTTAGAAACCCAATAGGGGTCACTATGAGTTGGAATTGATTTGATAGCAGTGGGTTTGGTTTTTGGTATCACTGCCTCACCCAGGTACAAACAGGGTTTTTATCAAGATTCTGCAAAATCAAAAGACACATTAACTAATATCTTGAAATTGAAAATGTGCTTTCATTTCACCTATAAACTGAGAATGTACATCTGTCAACCAAGGTGTGGACTAGAACAACCTAGAGAGTCAACATCTCCCCAAGAAAAGGAGAAACTGCTTAGTTCTAGCTCAATGAGTCCAGAGCCACCATATCTCCCAGGTATTCAGGGAAAGGTAGAAATCCAGGTTGTTACATGAAATCTCCCAATTACTCAATGTTGGTAACTAATTTCCGAGCTCACACAGACAACTTGTGGCAGAGCCAGAACTGATTCAAGCCTCTTGGCCTCAAAGAGCCAAAGACACCCTAACTCTGTAAGCCCTCATTTATTCTATTTGACAGCTGTTTACTCAACAATGCTGCATTCAGGGAGGTGATTTTGATAAGTGGATGAATGAGTAGGTGAATACACATATGCATAGATGGGTGGATGGATGGATGGGTGAGTGGATGGATGGATGGATAGATGGATGAATGGGCAGGTAGCTAGGTGAGTGGGCAGATGGACACCCATTATTTATTAAGTAACACAGAGAAAGCAGAATATACTATCCAAATTTATAAAATGGCTTTTAAAAAAACTGAGAAACAACATTAAATCCTTAATTATCATTTCCTTCCTATACTAATTTTATTTGCAATTGATACTGAATAGGGAATGGATCATGTAGTCTGAAAGCTGAAAGGAAGGCAAACACAGAAATTCTTCTTAAGCCAGGATGCCTTCCACTTAAGAAATCTGTGACTAAGGAAGCACTACAGCTTTGGAATCCACAGGTAAAACCCTTTCTTGGATTATTTAAGAACAACCTCTTTTCCTCTTTGCACTCTTGGGAGCACAGGGTATATTTCTGCAGTGTTTCTATCAGATGGTAATTAGTTTGGCTGAGAAATGCCATCAACAGCAAAAGTAAAATTAGCCTTCACTTGTAAAACTTCTCTTGGGGAAATGCTAGTGGCTCCTGTCTCCACTAAGCATAGCAATGGGCTTGCTGTGTCATCCCATAGCAAGAGAAATGCCCCATGAACAGCACCCTATTAAAACCTCCAAGACTTCCAACAGGACTGTCAACATGTCTGTCTTTGCATACTTCAACCACATCTGCCTTGACCTAGTCCCATGCTTCCATCAAATCATACTCAGGAGTCATATTACAGTAGCACTGACTTTCTTTCGCCACCAAAAAAAAAAAAAACCTCACTGCCATCGAGTCATTTCTGACTCATAGTGACCCCTCCTTGGGTTTCCCAGGCAGTATCACTATGGAAGTAGATTGCCCTTCCTTCCGAGGAGTGGCTGGTAGGTTTTAAACACCAGTCTCCTGGTTAGCAGTTAAATGCCTTAGGCACTACACCACCAGAGCTTTTGCCACCAGGACACTTAATTTCCCTGAGCTGGGGGGGGGGGGGGTTAGTAGTTTAACTACTAACATGTTATGTTTTCAGATGATTCTATGTAGTATGATGATGTAGAGGGGAAAATTAAGGCCCAAAGAGAGAAGGTGATTTGGTCAACATTACATCCTATGTAGCATCAAATCCAAATATCAAATAATTCCTAATTTGAGGTTTTCTCTTGTTACTAAGCAAAATCGTCTTCTTAGGTTAAAAGTAACTTCTACTCCACACCTACAATCTCCTTATCTCACTTTCTCTGAATACCTCCTCCCTGGGTTTGAGGAAGAGAAATCTCATCTCCTGCCTAAAGCTGATCAAAGAAAGTCATCTTCCAGACTCTGTTCCACCAATAACCTTTCTCTCTACTAGCCTATTCCCTACAAGTGGAATGGGTAGCACACATTATAGGGGACATCTTAAACTCTGCCCTTCACAGCCAATCTCCTTGAAAGAAGGGTATAAATATCAACATTACCACTTTCAACCCACTGAAACCAATGGCCACACTCACCATTTCTGTGACTCACATTCTGGTGGAAGACAAAATAAAGTCCATTTCACCAATCCCATCTCTCTTCTCGCCACTTTGATGAGTGATGTTTTGCCAACAAAACATTATCAAAAAACAAAACAAAACCTCCTGACCTTCCCATCCTAAACCTGTTTGGCTCTGTCTTCCCCAGTGACTCAAGCCCAGAACTTTTGATTCCTTTTATTTTCCCCCACTAACATGGAAGCTCTACAGAAGCAGGAATTTTTGTCTATTACTAAATCCTCAGCAGGTATCCTGTTTCATGGTGGATTTTCCATAATACTGGTTGACTTAATCCATTTCAGCTATTCACTGATCACTTTATTTGACTTTTTGGGGGGATACCAGTAGCCTCACCACTTTAGATGTCGGTAGAGACATCTAAAGATCAGTGAGGAGATTTGGACTGGGGAACTTGATTTGGGAGACCATTTCCTAAAGTGTCATTTTAACAGCTGTGGCTGGCCAGCCAGAGCTTATGCAACAGATGGATTTAGTAGACAGAGATGAGCAAAACAGGCCAATGTTAACAAAAATGAATCAATCAAACACCTCCTTTGAGTCCTCAGGATTCTGGCTGGCTGGATGAATGTGTGTGTTTATCTAGACCTGGAAGCCATGTAAGTTTTCTTTGGGCAAGTGGAGAGTTTGCCTTTCCTGAGAAATCAGACAACAGTGTTTACTGGGAAGACACTCTTTTCTTTTTTCTGTATTACTCCCTACAGTGCCTCAGAATTTTCCAATTATCATCTCAGGCTATGGGAACTATTTTAATGCAGCATACCAGAAAAATGTAATTTGAGTCTTCCTTTTTTTTTAAAAAAAAAAAAAAAGCATGAGAAAGGTCTGGCTATGGCCCAAAACTGTCCAGGGAAGCCATCTGCAAATCAACATGAACTGGCTTGGATTCAGCTATGGGAGTCAGTACCTGGGTCAAGAAAACTCTCCTAGCCATCCCTATGCAGTTCATCTGAACTTGATTTCAGGGCTAGGATATTCTAATTCCACTGACTCTGTAGAAGAAAAAGAACAACAGGAAAACAAGGAGAAACTGTACCCAGTGCTTCTGTTGACTCTGCAAGCACCTTTCCCTTTGACCAACAGCATATTGACAGAGTAGCTCTTATCAAACTTATCCTTCTGTTGTACCCTAGTAGTCCCAGAGGAATTGAGAGAGCCAGGAACACATGAAAAAGCACAGAAACAAAATACAATTCATCCCAACATGTGTCTCCACATTACATTAAGCACCATACTAACTTCTGATTCAGTCCCAACAAAGGCCTCTAAGAAATTATGACTTCTATATGCCAATTTTTCCTTCTCTTCATTAAATATAATGCTTGGACTACTAATTCTACACTACCTTCTTCCCCATCCCAACTCTCCAATGAACTATTTTCTTGTGGTCATTCCCTCTATAGAGAACTCAGAGTCTCCACCATCCACCTCTGCTCCCCCACCTTTCACCCTTTTAAATACTACTCTATCCTCAGGGACTGTTGCCAATGGTGCCTTCCCTATATAAAGTTTTCCCTCATCTCTGCCTTCTCTGAACTCCTAAAGCAGGTACAACTGTGTTACAGGATGAATTGTATCCCCACGAAGAGGTATGTTCAAGTCTTAACCCCCAGAATCTCAGAATGTGGTCTTATTTGGAAATAGGGGCATTGCAGATATAATTAATTAACATGAGGTCCTACTGGATTAAGGAGGACCCTGATCTCTTTGTGACTGGTGTCCTTGTAAGAAGAAGAGACAAAGACACACAGGGAGAATGCCATGTGAAGATGGAGCCATAGACTGGAGCAACACATCTACATGTTGAGGAACACCAAGGACTGCTGGTCATCATGAGAATATAGAAGATAGGCATGGAACAGATTCTGCCTCAGAGCCCCCAGAAGAAATCAGCATTGCTGACATCCCTGATTTCAGACTTATAGCCTTGAGAACTATGAGAAAATAAATTGTTTTAAGCCACCTACTTTGTGATATTTTGTTACAGTCGCCCTAGGAAACTAATACTAACTGCCTCCCTTATTATGGGTCTATGTGTATGGCATTTTCCCTGCTAGATTAGATTCTGTGGCAAGAGCTTATACTGACTCATTTTTGTAACCCCAGACCTTCTCCACAGACATATAAGAGACTCTATCAATCAAGATGCTTCTGACAATAAGAAACAAAACTTTGACTCAACCTAGAATGTGCAAACTGTAGGAAACCCAGAGGTGGGAGCTTCAAGTGCTCTGGCTCCATTTCTCTGTCATTTTCTTATCTCATTACTCTTCCATCTGTTGGCTTTATCTTTAGATTGGTTTCCTTTATAACAAGCTAATCTTTGAATGTTTTCTCAAGCCAACATAGTGGTGAATATTGTATATGAGCTCTCTCACTTAATTCTATTACATTTAATCCTATAAAGAAGGTATTATTATTACACTTAAGAGCTCTAGTAGCATAATACCTAAGGCATTTGACTGCTAACCAGAAGGCTGGTGGTTCAAACCCAACCAGCCACTCCATGGAAGGAAGATTGGGCGATCTACTTCTGTAGCGATATCGCCTCAGAAACCCAAGGAGGGGTCACTATGAGTTGAATCGACTTGACAGCAGTGAGTTTTTTTGTTTTATTACTACCCTTACATTACAGCTGAGAAAACATGCTCAGAGAGATAAAAACAAGTTGCCTAAAATCCCACAGAAAGAAATGGAACATAAGCAATCCATCCCCAAAACTGATATTCTTGACCACCATCAAAGACAACCAGCCAGAACCAAGAAAGCAGACCCTACTCACACCATATCACCAGTGTGCTCCCTGAAACTCTTTTAATGGACACCATGTCAGATGCAAAGATTAAACTGGAGATGTCAGGGAGACTTCCTGTAAGATGACAGAACGGCAGACAAGCTACACAGAACATGTTCAACAAAGAAAAGAGAAACCAACTGACAGAGATACAGAAGATAATCCTAAAGAAGTGGATTAGTCACCAACTAGGGGAAGAACCTGAGTGAAAACAGGAGCTAAGAATAGGCTCTGCTTGCCAAGGATGGGAGGGACATACAGGAGGCTGACAATAGGAAAGGAGACAGGTGGTGAGTGTATTAAGTGCTGCCAACTAGCAAATAGAACACAGTACCCTGCTTACATAGACAATATCCAAACAAAACAAGGAAAATGAAAATCTTGGGCAAATCACTCCAAGATACAATCACCAATTAAATATAAACACAAAATTGTCACAATGTTTCAGAGGCAACAGAGCACCACAATCCACACAAAGAAGCAAGATAAAGCAAGAGAAACAAGGGACCAGGATACAGAACCAGAACACATCCCTGAGGGAGAAGCAGCATTAGAACTTCCTAATGAGAAATTCAAAAGAATTATATATAGGTACCTTCAACCAATTGGGAGACAGATCAAGGAAAACACTGACAAAATTGAGGAAAACATAGAGAAAACCTAGAACAATTTTGAAAGACAATACAAGAACAGAATGACAAAATAAATGGAAAATTAGAAATGATACAAAATCTACAGATAGAAATACATAAGATTAATACTAAGTTTTCAGAAACAGATAATACATTGAATGGGCAAGGAGTAGATTCAACTCAATGGAAGACAGAATTAGTGAGATTGAAGACAAATACCTGAATACTTCTTTGAAAAGGAGTCAATTAGAAAAAATATCAAAACAAAAGAAAGTCTAAGGTTCATGTGAAATACCATCAAAAGGAATAACCTATGTGTCATTGGAATTCCAGAACAAGAAGAACAAATAAAACCACAGAGAAAATTGTCAAAGATCTGTTAGCAGAGAATTTCCCTGGTATGATAAAAGATGAGAATATATCCATGCAAGAAGTCCAACAAACCCCAAACAGGACAGACCACAAAAGAAAATCACCAAGACATATGATCACCAAACTCACCAAAACCAAAGACAAAGAAAGAATCCTGAAAGCAGCACAGAAAAAACAAAAACTTACCTACAAAGGGCAACCAATAAGACTAAGCTTGGATTTCTTCGCAGAAACCATGCAGGCAAGAGGACAATGGGATGGTATATAAAACCCTGAAAGAAAAAATTTTCCAACCAAGAATTATATACCCAGCAAAACTGTCCCTCAGATATGATGGTGAAATTAAGACATTTCCAGATAAGCAGAAACCAAAAGAATTTGTTAAAACCAGACCAACCTTACAAGAGAGGCTGAAGGGAGTCCTTTGGACAGAGAACCAGCAACAGCAAACAACAACCTACCATTAACACACATGATGATATAACTCAGAAACCAACTCAATTGTAGAAGTATCCAAAGTAAATAAACCCACAAGATTGTAAACAGGGAACCAGAGATATCAATTGACAAGTGAGGACAACTACAAAACAAAAAGAGGGAAAATATTGTGTAGTTACAGAACTTCTAAATAGTAGGGAAGTCAAGACAACTGCAAGATAGAAGGGACTATTCTAAACTTGGGAAGAAAACTATAAAGCACAGGGTAACCTCAAAGAAAAATGACAAACCTTCACATCACAAGAAAAAAGAGGACAAGCACAAATATTTAACAAATACTAAAACAATAGCAACCAAGGAAGTGATAACACGATTCATAAACAAAACAAGCTCAGCCTAGAAAATTACAAGGAACAAAGAAATCAGCAACACCACACACACACAAAAAAAAAACATAATAAAATGACAGCAACAAATTCATACTTGTTGATAATTACACTCAATGTCAATGGATTAAACACACCACTCAAGAGATGGAGAGTAGCAGAAAGGATAAGAAAAGATAACTCATCAATATGCTGTCTACAAGAGACATACCTTAGAGGCAAAGACAAAAATAGACTAAAAATCAAAAGTTGGAAAAAGATCTATCAAGCAAATGGCAATCATAAAAGAGCAAGAGTGGTAATATTAATTTCTGATCAAATTGACTTTAAGACAAAAATCACCATAAGGGATAAGGAAGGAAATTATATAATGATTAAAGGATTGGTTGAACAAGAGGACAATAATAAATATTTATGCATCCAGTCAAAGAGCCAAAAAATATATAAACCAGACTCTAAAAGAATTGAAAAGACAGATGACTCCACAGTCATAGTAGGACACTTTAATACAACACTTTCAATCACATATAGAATAACTAGAAAGAAACTCGACAAAGACACAGAAGAACTGAACAATAAAATCCACCAACTTGACCTTATAAACATCTATAAAGGTCTTCACCCAACAACAGCACAATATACATTCTTTTCCAGTACACATGGAACATTCTCCAGGTAAGACCATATGTTAGGCCACAAAGCAAGTGTCAATAATTTAAAAACACTGAAATACTGCAAAGCATCTTCTCAGACACAATGCTGTAAAATTAGAAATCAATAGGAAGATGAACAGAAAAAGAGAAAACACATGGAAATTGAATAATACCCTCCTTGAAAATGACTGGGTAAGAGAAGAAATAAAAATTGAAATTCAAAAATTCCTTG
>NW_006921628.1:5507158-5509643 GCF_000298275.1 Orycteropus afer afer
TCAATGTCATCCACCACATAAATAAAAGGAAAAGAACCACATGATCATATCAATCAATGCAGAAAAGGCATTGATAAAATCCAACACCTATTCCTGATCAAAACTCTCAGCAAAATAGGAATAGAAGGGACAATTCTCAACATAATAAAGGGTATCTATGCAAAACCAACAACCAACATCATTCTCAGTGGAGACTGAGACCATTCCCCTTGCGAACAGGAACCAGACAAGGATGCCCTCTATCACCACTTCCATTCAACATTGTACTAGAAGTCTGAGCCAGGGCACTAAGGCAAGAAAGGGAAATCAAAGGCATCTAAATTGGTAAGGAAGAAGCCAAACTATTCCCATTTGCTGATGATATGATCCTATACACCGAAAACCCAAGAGACTCAGCAAAAATACTACTGGAACTAATTGAGAGAGTTAGCATAGTGGCGGGATACAAGATCAACATACAAAAATCAGTGGGATTCCTCTACACCAGCAAAGAGATTGCTGAAAAGGAGATAAGGAAATCAGTACCATTTAAAATTGTTGTTGTTGTTGTTATGTGCCATCAAGTTGAACCCGACTCATAGCGACCCCTCCTTGGGTTTCTGAGGCAGTATCACTTAGGAAGTAGATAGCTACCAAAAAAATAAAATACTTGGGAATACATCTCACTAGGGACACAAAAGACATGTACAAAGAAAACTAGAAATCACTACTCCAAAAAACCATAAGAAATCTACATAAATGGAAGAACATACCATGCTTGTGAATAGAAGATCAAACATTGAAAAAATGTCAGTACTGCCCAAAGCAATCTATACATTCAATGCAATCCCAATCCAGATCCCATCAGCATTCTTTAAGGATATGGTAAAACCAATCACTAATTTTATATGGAAAGGAACCAAAAGAAAAACCAAACTCACTACCATTGAGTGAGATCCAACTCACAGCGATACTTCCTTGGGTTTCCAAGACACTACAGAAGTAGATTGCCCAACCTTCCTTCTCAGGAGTGGCTGGTGGCTTTGAACTGCCAGCCTTCTGGTTAGCAGTCAAATGCCTTAGGCACTACGCCACCGAAGCTTCCATGGAAAGGAAAGAGACCTCCAATAAGCAAAGCACTATGGAAGAAGAACAAAATAGGAGGTCTCACACTTCCAAATCTCAAAACCTACTATACAGCCACAGTAGGGAAAACAGCTTGATACTGGTACAACAACAGACATAGACCAGTGGAACAGAATTGAGAATCCAGAAATAGATCCATCTACCTATAGTCAGCCTGATTTTTGGCACAGGGCTGAAATTCATTAAATGGGGAAGAGATGGTCTCTCTAACAAATGGTGCTGGCAAAACTGGACATCCATTTGCAGAAAAATGAAACAAGATCTGTATCTCACACCATACACAAAAACTAACCAGATGGATCAAAGACTTAAATATGAAACCTAAAACTACAAAGCTTCTCAAAGAAAAAGTAGGGGCAGATTTAAGCATAACCCAAAATGCACAAACAGCTGAAGATAAACTAGATGAATGGGACCTTTTAAAAACTAAATTTTTATGTGCTTCAAAAGACTTCTCCAAAAGAGTAAAAGAAGAACCTACAGATTGGGAAAAAAAAATATTCGGCAATAACATACCTGACAAGGGACTTATCTCTAAAATTTATAGAAAACTCTAGCATCTCAACAACAAAACGATTAAGAATCCAATTTAAAAATGGGCAGAAGACATGAACAGACACTTCACCAAAGAGGATATTCAGATGGCCAGCAAATACATGAAGGAATGCTCATGATCATTAACCATCAGAGAGATGCAAATCAAAACAACGAGATACCATTTCACCCCAGCAATAATAGCAAACCTCAACAAGACAGAAAACAACAAATGCTGGTGAGGATGTAGAGAGATTGGGACTCTCATACACTGCTGGTGGGACTGTCAAATGATACAACCACTGTGGAAAGCAGTACAGCGATTCCTTATAAAGCTGGAATTACAAATACCATTTGATCCAGCAATCCCATTACTAGGTATACATCCTAAAGAAGAGACAGCCAGGACAAGAACAGATACATGCACACCCATGTTCATTACAGCACTGTTTACAAGAGCAAAAAGATGGAAACAACCTACATGCCCATCAACAGAAGAATGGATAAGCAAACTATGGTACATACACAAAATTGAATATTAAGCAACACTAAAGAATAATGTAGAATCTGCAAAACATCATTAACATAGATGAACTTGGAGGATATTGAATGAAATAAGTCAATCACAGAAGGACAAATATTGGTTCATTATTGTAAAAAATCAAGGAAAGGTTTATATGTGGAAGGAAACTTTCTTTATTGGTCACCAGGGTGATAGGGGAGGGGATGAACACTGCAAAATAAATAAATAAAGTTAAAAAAAAAAAACTGGAGATGTCAGAGTTACAATATAAATAGTGTGCAGAAATGTCACTGCACATCCTCC
>NW_006921628.1:5510203-5523258 GCF_000298275.1 Orycteropus afer afer
CTTCCGAGGAGTGGCTGGTGGGTATGAAATGCTTTATGAACTATACTGATCATTTTTATTTTTACTTATCAAGGGAACTTACTGTGGTTAGATGGGTGTGTAAATAGAAAAGTGACTCACAGACATCACAGCCCTTGCCTGAGAAAATCAGAAGCCCAGGTCTTCCCTACTCCATATCTACCCATACCCTTTCTAGAAAACCTACATGGCTGGGCACTGAGAGGATGTTTTATCCATTTTGGACTCTGGCCAGATATCTACAGAAGACACAGAAAGATCCAGGGCTTTTTCAGAAAAGGAAATATTTTGCATAACTGCCTTCTTTATGTACTCTAGACAAAACTTCCTGCTTAAATAAACATCCAAGGTAGAGCCATATGTCCATCAAAATCAAGATGTATCATGACTATGTTCTTTATTCACTGTCTACATAGAAAAAAGAAATGAGTCCTAAGATTGTCATTAGATGGTAAGGTGACAGGAAGGGTGCCTTATACTTCTTTATAGCCTTCTTCAGCCTTTATTAGCATATAAACAGGAACATGGTCCAATCCCAATTGCCATGGAGTTGATACTGACTCCTGGCTACCCCATGTGATTCAGAGTAGAACCATTTGCCCCTAGAGTTTTCAATGGCTCATTGTTTGGAAGCAGATCACCAAGCCTTTCTTCTGAGGTGCCTCTAAATGTACTTGAACTTCCAACTTTTCAGTTAGCGGCCAAACACATTAACTATTTGCAACACTAGGGACCGCAGAAGGAGCTCTGGTAGTGTAGTACCTAAGGCACTTGACTGCTAACCAGAAGGGTGGTGGTTCAAACCCACCAGCCACTCCTCAGAAGGAAGGTTAAGCAATCTACTTCTGTAGTGATACCACCTCGGAAACCCAAGGAGGGGTCGCTATGAGTCGGGTCCGACTCAACAGCACATAACAACAACAACAACAGGTACCCAGTTAACGCTTGCTTGATAACTTATCAAAATCTACCGTTTCTTGTTCTATCACAAATGTCTACAGCATAATTTAATTTTCAGTGTTAGATTTGATTTGCAATGACAAAGAAGTGAAATAGAATTATCTGAGGTGAATTGGGAATTTTGGCACCCCAAGACAAACATAGTCAACTAAAACCCTTCAATGAAAACATTTAAACATGTACTTTACTTTATAATATCTAACACTATGCAGTCTTTCGTGATAACTTATTACTGGATGTGAACTAAAATCTACCACCTCTGATATATTGTACTTGAATACCTTTTGTGAATACAGTGAAGTCTACCCACAAGTTTCCAACCCATTAACATACATCCTCTTTAACTATCACCAAACACCTGGCACAGATTCCCCACTTCTCAGCACAAATGAGTAGCAGTGAGCTGAAGACACGTCTCACATTACCAAAAGTTCATTCACTTCATTAACTACATTAGGAACTACCTGCTCTTATTACACATGGAATATTCAATGTTAAATTGCAATATCTAGACAGGGATTATTGACCTAAATATCCTTGGTTGCCCTTGGTTTGGAAGTACATATGAAAAAATAAAATGTTATGTACAATTAATACATCTTTCTAGAGAGAAATTATGAAGTTTCTATTGGCTTCTCAAAGCATATATGGCTCACCCCAAAATTAAAAGCCACAGACAGAACTTTAAAATATTTGAGAAAGAAAATTTATAATTTGCCACTTCTGAATTTGAGCAATTTTCAGATTTGATCTATATGTACCCTATCCATCTTCCCATCACATTTGTTCTTGTTGTTGTTATGTGCTGTCGAGTCGGACCCGACTCATAGCGACCCCTCCTTGGGTTTCTGAGGCAGTTGTTATTGTTGTTGTTGTTGTTATTTGCCATCGAGTCAGCCCCGACTCATAGCGACCCCTCCTTGGGTTTCCGAGGCAGTATCACTGCGGAAGTAGGAATGCCCAACCTTCCTTCCGAGGACTGGCTGGTGGGTTTGAACCACCAGCCTTCTGGTTAGCAGTCAAGTGCCTTAGGCACTATGCTATATTTACTTATTTCTACTGGTCTCAGCATTCTTTGGGAACTTTTATGATATTTCAGAAAGCTTTTACAAAGGACAAAAATCAGTGAATTTTAATTTCTTTTCAGATAATATGTGCTCAGGAGCCTGTATTTTTTTTAGAACTCAGGTTAATCATCACACCTTAAAACAGAAGGTATCAAATTATAACATGCATAGTTCTAAAAGTTTGCATATCCTAAGTAGTACTATAATTCCACCCATTTTGGAGACTCAAGTCTCCATTAAGACTAAGGTAGAGTAAGGTAGCTCATGGAAAGAGAAGATATTTTTAAAGTTCCATAAAGGATACAACTTGACATTATATAAAGGAGCCACATGGGTCCTCTAAGATAAAACAGCATGAATCAATTCAGGTGTCAGTCAATACCATTGCTAGAATTTCTCCAGTGAGCACAATCAGAGGTAGGGATTGACAAGGTGGGGATGAAGGTCAGGAGATTCCAGGAGGCTAATGAAGTTGCTAATGAGATGGCTGGTTATAGACACAAGTGACAGGAGTTAACTCTATGATTTTTACTTGATTGGTCATGGTCTTCCCAATAACTGAAATTTCTAATTATGTGTTGAACAAATGTATTTCCCAGAAACAGCAGTTCTTGCCTCCTTGCCACCTTATTCACACACTCTTTCATTAGAGAATCTACCCATCAACCTCCTCCTCAGAAACATTCTTTCCATAACTCTGCTGAGGAGACATAGATCTCATGACCTCACTCCCTTGGCCACAGATGACTGGACCTACAACAAACTCTTGATCCAAACTGGGCCAATCAGATTCTCCATTCTCAGAATCTGAAATCAAGGCATAGCTACTCTAAGGAGGCCCTACTGAGCACTTGAATAAAGAAGACAAATTTGATTTCCTTGAGTGGTCACTTTTTCTCAAGGGGCATATAAAAGCAGACATCAAGAGAAAAATAAGCAAGCCTCAGAAAGTTGCACATAGAATTACTATATCACTGTACAATTCCCCGCCTAGGTATATACACAAAAGAACAGAAAACAGGCACTCACACAAGTACATGTACATGCATAGTCAGAGCAGCACCACTCACAATAGCCAAAAGATAAAAACAGCCCAAATGTCCATCAACAGATGAATGGATAAACATAAAAAGGAATGACGTTCTGATACATGCTACATCGCAAATGAACCTCTAAAACATTATGCTAAGTAAAAGAAGCCAGACACAAAAGGTCACACGTTGTATGATTCCATTCATATAAAATATTCAAAACAGATACATCCGGGGCAGAAAGTACATTGGTGGTTGCCAGGGGTGGGGAAAGAAGGGAATAGAGAAAAACCTGCTTAATGAGTAAGGGGTTTTACTCTGGAGCAATGGAAATGTTTCATAATTAGATAGAGGTGGTGGTTTTACAACATTGAGAATATACTAAACGGCATTGAATAGTTCACTTTAAAATTTTATGTTATGTGAATTTCACCTCAACAAATTATTTTTTAAGAGAGAGAGAAAAATGAATTAAGACAGATAAATGGACACTGACTTTGTCCTCAGTCCCAGCAACTTTCCAACTCCTACTTCCAGTTCCTCATGATGCCTGGCTGCCCTATTTACCATTAATATCTAGGAAAAACCCTTACATGTTCCTCCTTTTTTTCCTTCAAACTACTTAAGTGGGTTTCTGCCACTTGGAACGACTCTCCCTAACACAAGAGGTAAATGAATGAATTAGTGAATGAATGATCTAGATTCTCAAAAAAGACAAAGGAGAGGTTCCATATGGCCAAGGAACCAGAAGAGGCAGAAATCAGGAAGGCTAGGATCCAAGAGACACAAGATGTGCACAGTCCAAAAGACAAAGCCTGAATAAGGTGTGTTCACCTCAGTGAGGCCAGAAACCACCTGAAGGAACTGAGAGGTGCAGGGTAAGGGGTTTGGGGCCAGCGAGCTGGTGATGTACCCTGACATTCCTGACAATGGGGACAACATCAGGACAAGTTCTAAATGAACTAATGAGACCATCCTCAATACAGCCCAATAATCTGCCCTCCCAGACCCTAAGGCTCTGCCCTTGTGGATCCAGTGAATCTGTCCAAGTCATAATCACATGAAAAGTTCTTCTGGGCTTAATAAGCATCCTGAGAGACAGTCTTTCATTCCTCTGCCACCTGTGGTTTTCATTCTCCAGTTAGTCCCGGAGTCACTTTCTCCCTCCTTCCTGATGGGTTTCTGAGATAGGAGTGTTCCTTTGGTAGTCTCCTCTGCTTATTTACTTGACAAGAACGCATTTGCTACCTCCTTCTTGCCCTCCTCCTCAGCTGCTCCTGACACCGCACTCCATTCCTCCTTCTTGCTTTCTGTCCTTTCTGTACACCTCGTTGACAACATCCTTAAGATGCTGTCAGGCAGCACAAATGTTACTCCCAATCTATATTAGGGCTTCCATTTCAGCACCAAATTCCCTGGTTTTCAAGCACATCTGTTGTTTTTCCCTTTCAAAGCAGTGGAAAGAGCAGTTTTTGAGCTAAGCACACATGTGATCGAATCCCAGCTCTACCTAAAGGTGAGACAGGCCATTTAATTTCTCTGTGCCTTGTTTGTCATCTGTAAAATGAGGATGCCATTTGCCTTGCATGGCTCTTGAGTTCACATACATGGAAAGCAACTAGCAAATTCCTGGCTAATCCTGAAAAACCAGTTGCTGTCAAGTCAATTCTTACGGCAACCCCATGTGTGTCAGAATAGAACTGTGCTCAGAGGGTTTTCTATAGCTGCTTTTTTGGAAGTAGATCACTAGGCTTTCCTTTCAATGCACCTCTGGGGAGCCTTGAATTTCTAACTTTTCAGTTAGCAAATGAGTGAATTAACTGTTTACAGTACCCAGAGACTCCTGGCACCTACAAGATGTTCGAAAATGTTTATTCTACCTCAAGATAAATCTCAAATTTGAACACAAACCATCCTAAAAAAATCAGTGAATTATAAAGGATGATAGTTTTTAAAATATACTTCATTTCCTTAAAGGGTTGTTCATTTCCTTCTAAAATTGATACTTATTTGGAGCTCTGGTAGCGTAGTACCTAAGGCACTTGACTGCTAACCAGAAGGCTGGCGGTTCAAACCCACCAGCTACTCCATGGAAGAAAGGTTGGGCAATCTACTTCTGAAGTGATGTTGTTATTGTTGTTATGTGCCGTCGAGTCAGCCCCTATTCATAGCGACCCCTCCTTGGGTTTCCAAGGCAGTATCACTACGGAAGTAGATTGCCCAACCTTCCTTCCAAGGAGTGGCTGGTGGGTTGAACTGCCAGCCTTCTGGTTAGCAGTCAAGTGCCTTAGGCACTATGCCACCAGAGCTCCCTCCGTAGTGATAACGCCTTGGAAACCCAAGGAGGGGTCTCTACGAGTCGGGTCCCACTCAACAGCACATAACAACAACAGCAGCAGCCTCAGAAACCTAAGCAGAAATCGCTGATTCTAATCAACTCCACAGCAGTGAGTTTGGTTTGGTTTAGTTTATGTCCTAAAAATTTCAAGGAATTTGAAGAGTTGTGATTACTAGTCCATTACAAGATAAAAAAAAAAAAAAAAAAGTAAAATACCACCAGACATTTCTTTCCCACAAAAGATAAATTAGGTTGTACCTTTATGTTGTTGCTATGTGCCATTGAGATGGCCCATTATTTTTACAAAAATACATTCATTTTCATACATTACAAAGTGAAAGTAAACCATCAAATGAAGACAAATATTAAGAAAAATATCCAATTAACTCAGAGTATTTCAACCTTTACCTTACTGACATTTTGTACTGAATAATTCCTTTTTGGGGAGGGCCGTCCTGTGCATCATTGGATGCTTAGCAGTACCCCTGTCTCATACCCACTAGATCCCAGTAGCACCCTTCCCCTAGAAGTGACAACAAAAATGTCTCCAGACATTTATATCGCCCAAGGAAAGTAAAGTCACTCTGGTTTAAAACAACTCAGTTAACTTGATCAACCTAGACAGTCAACCCAGACAACTCAAGCACAGCCGTGAGTTTATAAGATGGGAAGTAGCTGCCTCAATATTTACTTTTCTCCAGAGCTTTCCTACTGAAAAACAAAATGGCTGTGCATCGAAGACACAATCAAATGCTGGCTTCACAGAGATACAGAAAAAAATTGCAGCACTAGAATGGTGTTTGTCAAGCTGTCCTAGCTCTTAGCTGCTTGCCCACACTCTACCTAAAAATCTACTTTCTAAACTTTTTTAAGTGCTTTCCCAGCTTCCAGAACCTGACCTTTAAAGCAGCTTTATCTATGTGCATATGTGGAATAGATTCACAATTTTCTATATTCCTGCAAAGTCAAACCACTTATTGAAGCCAAATGCCAACTAGGGGTGATGGGAATTTGCACAAAGATGTCAGCAGACTCTAAAACAGTATATAAGAGCTCCACTTGTATTACAGAAATCATTCTCTGGCCCAAAGAGGCCACGTTCAGAACTCAGCCCATCTGCTTTGGCCATTAAAATTACTCTGTTACTTTTCTCCTGTCAACACGTATTTGCTTCTTAAGATCCTCCAAGGATGTTGTCCATAGGGAATTTTATTAGGTAGTGAATGTTTGGGGTGGGGTGGGGGGAATGACCACTACCCCTTCTTTCCCCTACCTAAACCAGTTTCAATAGGTGACTTTGGCAAAAGTGAGACTTTATTTGTTAAAATATTCCAAAATGTTTTCTCTGGTTGATTGTGTGTTGTTCCTATCCCATCTCCATAATAAAGTAAGCCAGAGAGAACATGGAAGATAGAAGTCATTTAGGTCCAGCATACAAGAATGTGTATTTTCCTCCCATTAACCAAATCTTTCAGAAGAAAATTTGGGAATAAAAATCTGTAAAATTACTAAAACGATGCACATGTTAGATTCTAGGACTGATTGTAAGATTACTAGGGCAAAATCCAGCTGACATCTGTGACAAAGATATATCATTCACTTAACATCATTCTTCTACTTTCTAGCAAACAAAGAAATCAACTGCATGTTCTACACCATCTCATCTATCTTCAGATTCAAAAGAAGTTTTCACCTGTCCATGAGATGAATTAAAAGTTGTAGTTTCAGCTAAGTGTTTTGGTTACCTAGTACCACTCTGACAAGAATATACAACAAATGGGATGGCTTAAACAAACAGGAGTTTATTCTCTTACAGTTTGGAGGCTCTAGGGGCTGGGTGAAATCCCCTCAACCTTGGGCTTCAGGTCTGCCTCCTGCTCCCGGTCCACTGGAACTAGAGGCTTTTCTTCACTCAGACAGCTGTTGGTTACTGAGACTGACAAGCCCAAGGTTGACAAGTAAAAAGACACAGTCCCGATGTCACCAAACCACATGGCAGGCCATTAATTCAAGTCCATTGAAAGTCCCCAGGTCAGCAGAGCATGGCCGGCTGCTGAACAACAACAGAGACATATGCAGGGTTCAAGTGTGCCATCAACTAGAGACTGTTCCCCAAGGCTTCTCCTTATATACAGGAAGCAGACCACATCCCAAAGGCAGCTACTCAGCTGCTCACAGTAAATTCCACCATGGAGTTGATTACCAGTCTCATTATGGGGAATGCTATATGCAGCTGCCGGGCCAATCAACTAGGCCTAGCCAAGTTGACACACAAACTTAACTACCACATTGGTCATCTGGACCAAATTTTTTCCCCTTTCTGAAAAGGTACAGATCTCTAAAAAGCTAAGGAAGACTTTCAATATGAGGAAAATGGACATTTTTTTCATCCTAAGACTCACCATTCCAAGTTATAGTGTGATATTAAATTGGTTTATTTCATCTAGTTCTAAATCCACATGCCTATATAACATTAAGGAACCCTGGTAGGACAGTGGTTAATTGCTCAGCTGCTAACTAAAATGTCAAATCCACCAGCCTCTCCACAGGAGAAAGATGTGGCAGTCTGCTTCCATAAGGAATTACAGTCTTGGAAACTCGATGAGGCACTTCTACTCTGTCATACAGGGTCCTATCAGTAAAACAGATTCAACAGTAGTGAGTATATAACATTGGAGAAAACAAACACACACACATACACTTCACTTTGAAGTTAAAATAGAAAAAATTACACGTATAGCTGACTTTCTTAATCACTCAGGTAACATCACCAATATGTCCTTAAAACATGTGGGAAAAAAAGAGTGTCTAAAAGACAGCTCAAGTCAGTGCTGTGGGCATCTGTTACGTTCTAGAGCATCCATTCAACCTTCCTCCCAGTTCCTTTAAAGAATTGCTTTAAAGAACTGCTCCTGTCTCAACCCATATAGTTCTAAGAGGATCACCAGTCATAGTAGTCCCTTTTCACATCACCAACAGTCACATTTCTTCCCTTACACACATACACACCAAATCCTAGAGGTAGGATATAACCAAGGCAGGACCAGAGTCCCTCCTTAACTTTCCAAATAAAAAACAGAGACTGAAGACTCTCTTGCCCCTTCCTTCAATTGTGATTCCAGGGTGCTGCCAGCCAAGACTACTCCCTACATAAAGGAGAAAATGAGGTTTACACAGAGACAGAGGCAAACACCAAGAACCAGAGATGAAGAGAAAGACAAGGTCCTGATACATTCAACTCCAAGCTCCATAGCTAAGCCTTGCTGCAATTTCATTACAGGAACCAAATCCCTCTTTCTAACATACATAGGCTTTGAGTAGTATCTCCATAACTACTTTGGAGTCTTCCACAATACAATAATTAAGTAGGTTTCTTCATTCTAATGTGTCAGGTCTTTCAGGATGTCATTTCACCTCACTGAAATGTGCCTATTTTTTTTTTTTTTTTGTTATCATAACTGGTTCTTATGAACAACAGTTATCAATTAATGATTTCCTATAATGTTTTATCAGTTGAGCTGCAAATAATAGAATGCCAAATCAATAACATGTTATACAAGTGGGGATTTACTTTCTCATACAAGTTGTCTGGAGGCAGGACACTATTGGTGGTGATGGAGCAGCTCAAAAATGGCAAGGTATATGGCTCTGCACTTGTCTTGGCCTTTCCTTCATGGTTACAATATGGCTGACACAGCTCCAGACATCACTTTTACACTCAAGGCAAGAGGAAGGAGGAAAGAACATTGCTAGTGATGCTTATTCCTTTTATTAGGAAAACAAACATTTTTCCAGGAGTCTCCTTATTTCCACATGGGTTTCTTTAGGCCAAATGTTTGAGGAAGAGGAGAAGATGCCAGAATTTAGCCATTATCAGGCATCACTAGGACACTTTGGAAGTCCCCACCACTAAAGGTCACTTACTTTGACCACTCTGAAAGTTCTCTTGTGCCTTCACAGGGCTCATTTAATGTTTCACTTTCAGAGATGCTCCTGAAGCAACTCTGCCCAAAGTGAGGCCTTTATGCCCTTGGTTCTAGGGATATTTATAACTTGTGTTGGTTGAGGCTGTTGTTCAGAAAACATCCACTCTCCTCTGCCTTGGCAAGGTGTAGACTTCCCCGCTCCACTGAATTTGTGCTTGGCCATGTGACTTGCTTTTAAGCCAATGGAATGTTATTGAACATGATGAAGCAGAGGCTTTAAATATAAGGGTGGTTTGGATTTACACTTTGTGGCTGTGATCCACCATGAGAAGATGAAGCCCTGGGTGGCCTCTGGTCCAAGAAGAATGTGGAGGTACATGGAACATACCTAAATCCAACTTGCAGCCTAGAGCTTGGGACCCAGAGCCCAGCACACGGACCAGCCCAGCCACAGTGCAAACAATCTGCACATATGTAAGGGAGAGATAAATGCTTCTTATTTTAAGCCACTGTGTTCTGGGATGGTTTGTTACATAACATTGCGGCAGTAGCTGCCTAATACAGGGGTGCTCAGTTTATAACAAAGTTTCATGATTAAGTAAGTTTGAGAAATTGCTGGGTTAAGCAAATTGAACAAATGTTGTTAACTTTAAGAGTTCAAGCATTTCACATGCTGATGTACATTAAGAATATCTAGGATAAGAGTATCTGGCATGTCATGTCTCAAACTTATTTGATTGGAAAATCCTCTTTGGAAAGCATCATTTCCCTGCACACACTTTGGAAATGCTAGAATTTGAAGATGCTAGAAAATGCAGAATCCATGGTTTCTCAGACTTAATAGTAATACAAGGAAAGGCGTCTGGAAGAAGGTACAGGGATAAGATAGATTTGAGTAGAGAATGCAAGTAAATCCCACCCACAAAGCTGATGATACCTGACACTCCAGGCCTCAGTCCTTGATCCCACAAACACTCAGTATTCAGTGACAGCAGCCACATTTAACCATAGGCAGACATCCCATCACAAAGCAGTGCCCTCAACACCTTCTCAACAGGAGATAAAATCAATTCTATTACTCACTTCCAAATGGACCAACTCATCATATCTGAACTTTCACAGTGGAATGAGTATATTAGAACAAAGGTGAATAACCCCTGGGGAAATGGCCCTGCAGTTAAACAAATAAAAGAATAACAATAACAAGGAAACACAGAAGTGGGATCCATCTTGACCTTTTCAAGTTACAGACTTAAAATGAAAATTAATAAATCATATGTTTAAACTGTCTCAAAAACTCACCAGAAACCCATATTCATATTGATTTAGGGTAGATTATTTCCTATTGTTTTAAACCAGAAATAGAAATTATCACATAACCATTGCTTAAAAGCTGTAATAGTCCTCAGCAGGTTTACTTACACTTCTTGGGTTACTTTTGCCAATGACCTTGTCCCACTTCCGTGCATAAAATATGGGTAAATATTAGATCTAGTACAATCTCCTAGGTGTGATGCTATTTATATTCATGCAGATCTTTGGCTAGCTGTGCACAGCTGAAGAAAATATCTAAAAATTGCTTTATATACACCTAATCTGGAAAAATAAGCCATTAAAAATACAGTTAATAATTGCACAAACTATTCAAGAATATGAAAAGCCAGTAACTTATATGCACCAAAACACAAGATATTAGTACTGATGAACTTTTGGAAAATGTTATTATTTACACTGTTTTCTTTTTCTGACCTCCATCACACAGGTACATAGAGAGGGCAATGTTTAAAGCGCCCAGCTGCTAAGCAAAAGGTTGGTAGTTCGAACTCACCAACTGCTCCACGGGAGAAAGATGAGGCAGTCTGGGTCCGTAAAAATTTCAACCTTAGAAGCCCTATGGGGCAGTTCTGCTCCGTCCTGTAGGGTTGCTATGAGTCACAATCAACTCAAAAGCAGGGGGTTTGGTTTTTTGGTTAAGAAGAAAAAACAAACCTACTCTACTTCCCTATAGTTGCAGCTCCTCTCCCACAACCTCCACCCCCAACCCACAGGCCATTAAAAATAACAACTGTCTCAAGTGCCAGTACAGTGTCTATTCTCAATCTTTTCTCCTCACCTCTCCCAAAAACACCTGAAGGATGATGTCAGTACGGCTAAATACAACCCTGACAATCTACTGGTACGACACTGAGAGCATGAGCTATGGGTTTATGCCACTCCAAGGAGTGGCATAATACTCCTCTACCTCTTTCTTTTCCAATTCAAGAAAGATACCATGAAGCAAAAAGCACAAGTGATGGCATACAGATAACTCTTCAACCATCCATTAGGATTGATAAAAACAATGGTTCCAAATTTCAGTACTGCAACTCTTATCAGTAACAAATGTATTTATACTCATGTGACATGTGAGGCTGAGAAGAAGGGCCTTGGAGAGTAGGACATCCATCTAGGAATCTGGGTATTAACCCTTGTACATAAGAATTTGGGCAAATCCACCTACCCATTGGCTGCAAGGTTCCAAACAGTCCTGTGTTTCCTCTAACACAAGAAGGGTGCTCCTCATTCTCTCTTAGGCATGCAGTTGGGTCCAGCACCCTCTATCAGACCATGAGGTCTTCAAAATCCATTGCAAAGAAATTTATGAGCGGAAGTCTTCCATAACACTGTGTACTAGAGGGGAAAGTCCATACTAGTGAGCATTAAATTCACAGAACTATGAACTTCATATTAAAGAGCAGTTGAGGTTTTCTCACTTCCACCTTATAATGGATCTGTTTCCCATTTCTCTTCAAATAATATAGTTTAAACTATTTGAGATCATCTGAATTTAGATTAGTGAAACTCAAGTTATCTAAATATCTCCTGGTAGGATTTCATTTGTAGATGCAATCTCCAGTTGGGGTGAATAAGAAATCACAAAGACCCCTTATCTCTTGTGCGTTCTTTTCTGTAATTTGTTTCCATAAAGTGTTTCCAAAAATTTATTTTCTATAAAATGTTTCCATAAAATTTGTTTGCCATAAAATGTTTCCATAGTTTTTCCTCTGAAAGAAAATTATAGTCAGTTATGGTAAGTGGTGAAAACATACTCCAAATTGTCTGTGTAAGGCTCAGACTTGAAAACCCTCAACAGCACAAAATCTATTACTAGGAAAAGTAAATTCCTAACTAAGAATAACAATTTTAATTAAACTAAACCACATTCTTAATCTTCAACCAAAACTGCTCATTCTTTATCTAACATATATATAAAGTATGATTTTCCTGTTATATTAAAATTCTATTCAGAGCTCAGTGATCTTCTAATAAAGTAGTCAGCATAATAGTCAAGAGCTCAGGCTTTGGCCTGAAACAGACCAAGGTCTTACCAGCTGTGTGAACTCGGGCAAGCTACTTACCCTCTCTAAATTTGTTTTTCATCTGTAAAATGAGGACATTTCTAGCACCTACCTCATATGGTTGATGCAAATAGTGAAAAAGAAAATGGATACAAAGCATGAATCTAGAAAAACTGGAAGTCGTAAAAACTAAAGTGGAATGCATAAAGATCAGTATCCTGGCCATTAGTGAGTTGAAATGGATTGGTATTGACTATTTCGAATCAGACAATCATATGGTCTACCATGCTGGGAATGACAAATTGTAGAGGAATGACTTCACATTCGTCATCAAAAAAGAACATTTCAAGATCTATCCTGAAGTACAACACTGTCAG
>NW_006921628.1:5523583-5531543 GCF_000298275.1 Orycteropus afer afer
TGGAAAGAAACCATGGAGAAGCTCTATATCATCAGTCAGAACAAGGCCAGGGGCTGACTGTGGAACAGACCATCTATTGTTCCTTGGGAGCTCTGGTGGCATAGTGCCTAAGGCATTTGACTGCTAACCAGAAGGCTGGCGGTTCAAACCCACCAGCTACTCCTCAGAAAGATGAGTGGACAACCTACTTCTGTAGAGATACCGCCTTGGAAACCCAATGAAGGGTCGCTATGAGTCAAATCAGCTTGACAGCAGTGAGTCTATTGTTTCTATGCAAGTTTAAATTGAAGCTGACAAAAATTAAATTAAGTCCACAGGAGCCAAAATACAACCTTAGGTATGTCACACCTGAATTTAAAAACAATCTCAAGAATAGATTGGACTGAAGACCAGAAGAGTTGTGGAATGTCATTATGGATATCATACACAAAGAAAGTAAAAGGTTATTTAAAAAACAAGAAAAAAACAGAAGACCACAATGGATGTCAAAAGAGACTCTGAAACTTGCTCATAAATGGAGAGTAGCTAAAGTGAATGGAAAAAATGAAGTAAAAGAGCTGAACAGAAAATTTCAAAGGGCAGCTTGAGAAGATAAAGTATTATAATGAAATGTACAAAGACCTGGAATCAGAAAACTAAAAGGGAAGAACAGGGTCAGCATTTCTCAAGCTGAAATAATGGAAGGAAAATTCAAGCCTTAAGTTGCAATACTGAAGCGTTCTATGGACGAAATACTGAACAATGTAGGAAGCATCAAAAGAAGATGGAAGGAATAACAGAATCAATGTACCAAGAAATACTGGTCAATGTTCAACCATTTCCATAGGTAGCATATAATCAAGAACTGATGGTACTGAAGGAAGAAATCCAAGCTGCACTGAAGGCAATGGTGAAAAACAGAGCCTCCAGGAATTGACAGAACACCCACTGAGATGTTTCAACAAATGGATACACTGCTGGAAGAGCTCATTCATTTATGCCAAGAAATTTTTAACACAACTACTTGGCTAACCAGCTGGAAGAGATCCATATTTGTGCCCAATGCAAAGAAAGGTGATCCAATAGAATGTGAAAATTATTGAACAATATCATTAATATCACATACAAGTAAAATTTTGCTGAAAATAATTCAAAAATAGTTGCAGCAGTACATCAATAGGGAACTGCCCAAAATTCAAGCTGGATTCAGCAGAGGACTGGAACAAAGGGTATCATTGCTGATGCCAGATGGATCTTGGCTGAAAGCAGAGAACACCTGAAAGATGTTTACCTGTGTTTTGTTGACTATGCAAAGGCATTGTGTTGTGTGGATCATAACACGCTTATAGATAACATTGAGAAGAATGGGAATTCCAGAACACTTAATTGTGGAATCTGTTCATAGACAAATAGGCAGTTATTTGAATAGAACAAGGAGATACTACATGGTTTACGATCAGCAAAGGTGGGCATCAGGGTTGTATCCTTTCACCATGCTTAATCAATCTATATGCTGAGCAAATAATGAGAAGCTGGACTGCAGAAGAACACAGGATCAAGATTGGAGGAAGACTCATTAAAAACCAGCAAAATGCTTATGACACAACCTTGCTTACTGAAAGTAAAGATGACTTGGCGCATTTACTGAAGGAGATCAAAGACTACAGTCTTCAGTATGGGTTACTCCTCAACATAAAGAAAACAAAAATCTTCACAACTGGACCAATAAGCAACATCGTGATAGAGAAAAAATTGAAGTTGTCAAGGATTTCATTTTAATTGAATCCACAGTCAATGCCCATAGAAGGAGTAGTCAAGAAATCAGATGTTACACTTGGCCAATCTGCTGCACAGACCTCTTTGAAGTGTTAAGAAGCAAAGATATCACTTTGAAGAGCAAGGTGTGACTGACCCAAGTCATGATATTTTCAATTGCATTATATACATGTGAAAGCTGGACAATGAATACGTAAGACCAAAGAAGAATTGATACATTTGAATTGTGGTATTGGCAAAGAATATTGACAATATGATGGCCTGCCAGAAGAATGAACAAATCTGTCTTGGAAAAAGTGCAAGTAGAATGTTCTTTAGAAGCAAGAATGGCCAGACTTCATGTCTCGTACTTTGGTCATATTATCAGAAGGAATCAGTCCCTAGAGAAGGATATCATGCTTGGTAAAGTAGAGAGTCAGTGAAAAAGGGGAAGACCCTCAACAAGATAGACTGACACAGTGCCTACAAGGATGGGCTCAAGCATACCAACGATTATGAGGATGGTGCAGGACCAGGCAGTGTTTCTTTCTGTTGTATAAAGGATTGCTATGTATCAGAACAGACTCCTAACAACAACAACATACAAACCTCTAAGCACAATGCACATAGTCCTCAGGAGATATCTGGTGATAGCAACAGAATGGTCAAAAGAACAGCAATAGCTGTTCCCAAATTCTATTTCACCCTATTTTACCTAACCTCACTCTTTGGCAAACATAAAATCCTCAATGGTAGAAATTTCTAATGGTATCCAATATCTGTCTCTCGTCTCTTCCCTCGAAAGAGGAGAAGACTACACCTCCAGCCCCCTGCAGTTACATCACTTCCAGTCCAAGGAACTGAGGAACCAATGTGCCATCTCCACACACTCTCTTCCCATGCCAGACAACTCTTGAACTCATGCCACAAGATGCAGGAATCCTGGATCTGTAAATCACTACATGGAAGACAGCTTCCCTGGAGAGTCAGCTGACCTGCTTCAGACTTTAAGCAAGAATAAATGTCTGATGGGTCAAGCCACTGAGATTTGATGTATGTTAATGTAGCAGAACCTATCCTGACCAAGAGACAACCATATACCTCTAAAGGGTATGTTAACATGCTCCCAAGGAGGGAAGAAGGGGTACTTCAATTATTTTAATATAACTTGCTTTTTGTTAATCTTTACTTTCTTTCATTGTAATATAACATTATATCACAAATAAATTATCTTCTCAAACTATCCATGCTTGTCCCCCTAATACATGTTTTAACCTGAAAAAAAGAGAAATGTATTTTACTTGCATTTAACGTATAGACTACTCCTGGATCTTTCACTGGCTCATATGTCACACGGTCATATGTCAACCAAGGAAGCAAAAACTGGAGCATCCTCCAGCATTCACTTGCTGCTGCCTTATGGCAACACAGCATAGTTAAGGAGACTTATGGATCTTACCTAGTTTAAACTGAACTAACACTAACAAAATGGACAAGTAGTTTAAAATATTTTTAGCAAGAACAAAAAGTTTTTGCATGTCATACTTCATCTCTTCCCTATTTAGTTTTATCTTTGTGAATGTCATATTTATATATGTAAGACACATATTGGCACAGTAGTACATCATATAATTTATTTTAAAAAGCAAACATAATTGAGGGTCCATAATCAAAACAAATTTTAATGATAAGAGCATGAAACAAAAGTAATTTTCAGGCTGAAAGTTTTGAGAATAGCTTTCAAATTTTTGGTCACCATGCATATCATTCCTAAACTGCTTTAACTATTTTCCAAAACATTTCAAAGAAAGGGGGTGAAATGTACACTGCAGTAACAGGTTCACAAGGACTTCATGAACCAGCAAAGCTAAAAAAAATTAAAAAAAAGGAGGGGGAATAACAATGAAGAGCATTAATCTGATTTGAGAGAGAAGAACAAAGCTTTCTGTTCCAACTAAAAATCACATTTCCACATCTGAAAACCAGCAATGCTTCTGTCAGATAATCAAAGGGAAAAGATGATTGCTTTCTATGCATAGAAGGGGAGCAAAGAGCAGAGTCTCACTACAGGTCACAAGTGCTTCCAAGGGCACCTGGAATCCAAAGGAGTGGTAGCCAGGAAAATAGACAGGAGGGTCAGCAGATAACCCCAACAAAGGCAGAGTGCTTCATTAGGCCAATATCAAGACCAATTATCAGGAAATCACCAGTTCAGCCCAAGTTAGAGTTACCTCAAATTTCTAAGAAAATTAAATTCTTAAAAGTTGGAAATTCTTAGACAAATGGCTTAGTACCCTTTACTTTCCCAGTCTTAGCACTTATTTAACTACCAGTAAGAGGTGAAACTGGGATTTAAGATATTTCTGACTCCAAAATCCTTATGAAAATAGTACCATATAAAATGGGTCTCATTAAAATAGGTAGGATTTAAAAGGGAAACGGGCTGTGACTGGAAGAAAACTGAGGGGTAGGTTCCGGGCTGCTGAGAAAACCACCAGTGGAAGGGAACATTAAGAACAAAACCCTAGAGGTGAGAAACTTTGAGTGTATACAGAAATTACCAGGTGGTGGTGTAGGTGGTCAAAGACAAAGCTTATAGGAGATAAGGCTGGAAAGGTTGGCTCAAGTCTTCCATGGAAGGTGCTTGAAAGCTCAGCCAATGAAACAGACTTTATTCTGGAGGAAATGTGGAATCACTGAAGGCTTTCAAGCAGAGGAGTGACATAACATCAGGCAGATATTTGGAAAACTAATCTTGCTATAATATGGAGGATGAATCAAAGAAGAGTAAGAACATAGATATTTAATTAATATGGAATGAATGAAGGCAGAAAGACATGGTTAAGATTTACTATATGTATCTAAAATGATATCAGACATATTTTTCCCGATCCTATTTAATATTGTTCAGTTTGCCACTTAGAGAACAAACTTCACACATTCAGAAAGAGAGAGTTCTGCTGGTGCTTCAAGAAAAAAAATCAATTCACCAATCAAACGTGACTCACTAAATGCTGCTGTTGAAGTGTTTAGTCTTGCAAAAATTAACATTGCTTTTCTATCCAGAGGGAAGTATATCTGAAATGTTGCTGGAATTGCTGAAAAAGAAAACAAAATTAATCAAGTAAAAAGTTTTGCAATGAGAATTGACCCCCTTCTTCTGCAAGGCTATCGGGAAAGTTACTGGAAAATAAAGAAATTACAAGCTATAACTTCACATTTCCTCTTCTAGCCTCCAAGTAAGATACCATAGCCTTCTCAATAATGCCAAACTCTTCTGCACAGGTTGTGGTACCACCTGCAAAGCATCAACTACTCAGTGAGAAACCAAAGCTGAAAATGAGAGATTAGTCATAACCTACCTGATTTTCCTCATGGGAAACCCTCATCTGCTCCTTGAGGACAGACATCCGGGCTGCCTCTTCTTTCCTCAAGACTCTCTCCTTCTTGAGCTCAGGACTCCAGAAGGTCTTGATACTGTTCATAGAAGATCCCAACTTGCTATCTTTAATGTCTAGCTCTTTCCGGAGGAGGTCATTCTCTCTCTGAAGTTCCTTGAGCTGGGCCTGAAGATCTAACATTGTGCTATCCCTTACCTGCCTCAACATAGAGGGGACCTGGTGGTGGTGATGATGGGATGAGGTGGTCAGACCACCATGTTGATCCGTGTATGAAAGGACATCTGTGTGAGAAAGTCCAGCAGAAGCAATATTGGGACTGCTCCCCATGGCTGTGACTCGGCCCCCATAAACAGCTCGATTTGTGGCCCTTCCCAGAGTCATGGTGCCTTTTGGGTAAGTCGTCGAAGCCACCCCTTCATGGTCACTCAGATACATGGGTCCAGATGTAGCATAGGCTGCATTAAGGGACTGGATATTCTCCATGGACAGAGTCTTGCCTGTTCCTCCACCTCCCCCACTACTTGTTCTTCGGTGGCCCAAACGAGGAGACCTTGGCAAACGAGGTGATCTAGAAGGGCTACCTTCCAGATTAGTGATTGTTCTCGCACTTCCATACATTTTTCTTCTACTATGAGGTGCTACTGAAGAGAAAAAATATTATACTAAGTTGGAGATTAAGTCAATATTTTCAATGTTGGCCAGAATTTTCACTGCATTCTTTCCATAGTCTGTACCAGGAAATGACTCCAATCAGAGATCTGTAAAGTGAGAAGAGGGATACTTAAAAACAAACATCTTTAGAACTCTGACTATAATTGCTATTATATTTTAAAATATAGGCAGGGTGGTAGCACAGATAGATCAAATTATGACCATGAAGTATATTTAAAAAGAAGTGACCCAAAAATTTTACTTACTACATATAAACTTTATATAAATTCCCCCCATCATGCCTCCATGGAAGGTCAAAAGTTCTCAGAGACAAAAAGAAGCTACCTTTTCCTTAGGAAAATGAAGCTTAGCATTTGCCTAAGGCATTTGACTGCTAACCAGAAGACTGGAGGTTCAAACTCACCAGCCACTCCTCAGAAGGAAGGTTGGGGAATCTACTTCTGTAGTGATGCTGCCTCGGAAACCCAAGGAGGGGTCACTATGAGTTGGGTCTGACTCCATGGCACATAACAACAACAACAAGTGAAAGCTGGGAAATCCAGAAAATGTAGAATTCCCCATCATGAAAACTTTAGCTATAAAAATAACTCATTTTGAGGGTCATGATGCCCATACATTAGTGGCTACATAGTGACTTTGAGAAGCTGTTTCCTGGGATGTCAAATACTTGGCACACATACTGTTACGTCCCCCTACTGCACCCATTGTAGACAGCACCAATTTATCACATGAATTGGAATCTACTCCCCATCTTAAAGCTAGTAGAAAAAGAGGGAACTCAAGCAACACAACTCTATACATATAGCCAGTTTAAATGCCACCACCAGAGAAAATGACAGTCCTATTTTTCTTCCCGTCTATTATAGATTGAATTGTCTCCCTAAAATATATGTTGGGATCTTAACCCATATGCCTATAAATGTAATCCTTTTCAGAAATCAGGTCTTCTTTTTTATGTTAATTAAGCCACAACAGTGGAGGGTTTGTCTTATACTTAATCACTTCTATGTTATAAAAGAGCAGATCAGACACAGAGGCATACAGATACTGGGGAAGACAGACACTATCTGACCACAGAGACACATGATCCCCAAGGATTGCAGCTAGTAGAAGATGAAAGAGACAAAGAAGGACCTCCCCCTAGAGGTATACTCTGAATTTAGACTTCCAACCTCCTGAACTGTTAGAAAATAAATTTCTGTTCTTTAAAGCCACCCACTTGTGGATTTCTGTTACAGCACTATTAGATAACTAAGATACCTTCCACACACATATTTCAGGCTAAACTTTTGGGACTTCTTCATTATGGTTGGCCTTAATAGTCACACTAACCACATCCCAACCATACAGAAATGGCACAGGGGACCAGTACACTGTATTTGTATTAGTGTTTCTAGTCCCATAACCCCTATAGAAAAGTAGGAAAGTACTCCCTCATGGTTACTCAGGCACAATAGTTCAGATTTTATGTAGCTTGGAACTACAAGGTTATGATTATCCTTTCAGCTTAAGGACCCAAATGACTTTTTAATGGTGTGCATAGTGACCTCCTGGTCTTCCACTTGGCATGTCTATAGTACACCTTCATTTTCTTCAGCTTTAAGATAATAAGAACAATGGCTAGAGAATAAACATTGCAAAAGGGCAAAGTGAGGCTCAAATCCTGATTACCTGAATGACCCTCAAAAATTATTTCACTGTTTTGAACATCCAGTCTCCAATCTATATTGTTGTTGTTAGGTTCTGTCAAGTTGGTTTCAACTCATAGTGACCCTATGTACAACAGAACAAAACAATGCCCAGTCCCATGACATCCTCATAGTCATTACTATGTTTCAGCCCAAGGTTGTGGGCACTGTATCAATCCATCTTGTTAAGGGTCTACCTCTTCTATAAAATGCAGGTAATACCAACTAACTAGCTCACAGTATTGTGAACAAGTGAGACCATGTTCATAAAACACCTATTTTGTACCTAGCACATTCAATGAATAGATTTTGTTGGTAATGTCTCAATGAGGTAATTAATAACACTAAAAGAAATGTACTTCAATAAACAGGGGTATCTTTTACTTTTACTCACCCATCATCCATCTTCTCTTCTTACTGATAATATTGTCTCTATATTCTTTAAAGAAATTATTCCCAAACCTC
>NW_006921628.1:5548420-5552832 GCF_000298275.1 Orycteropus afer afer
AAAAAATCATTTTGTTTCCAAGACGTCTGCTTGAATAATTTGTTCTGAAAGAAAAGGGGGAATCGACATTCCCAACAATAAGAAATCATTTACATAAATGATGAAAGAGACAGACAGTGGAATAGTGTGATGGTTATATGAATATTTAATGAGATGGAAAGATGTTTATGACATACTTTTGGGGAAGGAGGAGCAGGCTACAAAACACTTTTATAATTTACTCACACTTTTGTGAAACACAAACACACACACCAACTCACAGGGAAGATTGGGATGACAGGTACCAAAATATTAACAGTGGTAGGATGCCAAATAATTTTCATTTTTTTCCTTTTGTTTATTCACAAGCTTTAAATTTTGTATAATAAAGATATTTTGCTAAGAAGAAAATAAAATTTACTTTTGGTGTTCCTTTTATAATTCCAATTCAATGAGTTTATTCTAGGTTCACAACTCTATTTGCCACCACTTACACTGCTGGATCCAGAGTTGTCTTTCTAGAAGTGATTAACTCTAACTTGTCATCCTGTAACTTCTTCCCTGCTATCTAGAGGCAGAGATTTCTGGGGTCTCTTACTAGGTTTGAGATCCCCATCACAAATGCAGTAAAATTTACATCCATCCAGATTTAATCTTCAGTGATTTTCCAGTCCAGCTGGACAAAGCTTTGAAGAATTAAAACAACCAGCATACAAAAGTGAATTTGCTCCTTTTACAAATACACATACATATACATACACAACATATAATATGCATTTATATAATATATATTTTTAAATGTTCCCTATTTTATTTTTATTGTATATGTGTGTGTGTGTGTGTGTGTAATAGTATTCACCTTTGTTGCCTTCAACTCTTGTGCTCCTCCCAGTATCTTTCATTGCCTTGATCACTTTGTGTTGATCTTCCCCTTATTATACTCTGCCTTTCCCTTCACCCAAGTTAATATGTATCTACCCTCTAGTTAGTGATTTACCTTCCCTTCCCCTCCACCCCTTGCAATCTTCAAAGAATGATGGGTGTAAATCTTTTCTTAACTTTTTACAGTAGTGGTCTCATACAATATTTGTCCTTTTGTGATTGACTAATTTCACCCAGCATAATGTCCTCTAAGTTCACCATGGTATGAGGTGTTTCACAGATTTATTGTTATTCTTTCTTTTTTTTTTTTTTCCCTCCCAGTCCATATTGAATATGCTCTGGAACAGTTAGCATAACATGAGACTCTCTACTCCTGAAATGTTTGGTAGAATCCACCCATTAAACCAAATGGCATTTCTGCATGGTGGTGCAAAAAAGCTCCTTTTCATTTTTTTCTGTGTTTACTGATCTATTCAGGTTTCCTGCCTGTTTTGGTTACCTAGTGTTGCTCTAACAGAAATACCACAAATGGGATGGCTTGAAGAAACAGGAGTTTATTTTCTTACAGTTTGGAGGCTTTAAGTCCCAGTTCAAAGTGCCAGGCTCTGGGGCTGGGTGAAAGCCCCTCAACCTTGGGCTTCAGCTCTGCTTCCTGTACCCAGCCCATTGAAGCTAGAGGCTTTTCTTCACTCAGCTGATGGCTGCTGAGGCTGACAAGCCCAAGGTTGACAAGTAAAAAGGCATAATACCAAACCACATGGCAGGCCATTAATTCAAGTACATTAAAGTCCCAAGATCAGCAGAGCACAGCAGGCTGCTGAACAACGACATGGCTACATGCTGGGTTCAAGCATGCCATAAGCTAGAGACCGTTCCCCAAGGCTTCTCCTTATGTACAGGAAGCAGACCACATCCCTAAGGCAGCTACTCAGCGGCTCACAGTAGATTCCACCATGGAGTTGATTACCAGTCTCATCATGGGGAATACTATTTCCAACTGCTCAGCCATCCAACCAGGGCCAGCCAAGTTGACACACAAAATTAACTACCACACTGCCTATTTTGTGTCAACAATGATCATTACAAAAACTACCATAAGAAACTTTAAGAGACCTACATAAATGGAAGAACAAGCCATGCACATGGGCAGAAAGAATGAATACTGTGAGAATGTCAATACTACCCAAAGCAGCCTGTACATTCAATGCAATCCCAATCCCAATCCCAATTCCATCAAAAATCTTTAAGAACATGGAAAAACCAATCACTAACTTTATACGGAAAAGAAAGAGAGCTCAGATAAGCAAAGCACTACCGAAGAAGAGAAACAAAGTAGGAAGTCTCACACTCCCCAATCTCAAAACCTGCTACATAGACACAGTAGTCAAAACAGCCTGGTATTGGTATAATGACAGACACACAGAACAGAATTGAGAATCCAGAAATACATCCATTCACCTATGGACAGCTGATCTTTGACAAAGGGTTGAAACTCACTCAATGGGGAAGAGATAGGCTCTTTAACAAATGGTGCTGGCAAAAGTGGATATCCATTTGCAGAGAAATGAAACAAGAACTGTACCTCACATTACACACAAAAATGAACTCAAAATCAATCAAAAACCTAAATGTAAAACCAAAAACCACAAGTTTATTAAAAATAAAAATAGGGGCAAACTTAGGGGTCCTAATTTATGACATAAATAGACTATCAAGCATAACTAAAAATGGAAAAGTAGCAGAAGATAAAACAGATGACTGAAACCTTCTGAAAATTAAATTCCTATGTGCATGAGAAGACTTCTGCAAAAGAGTAAAAAAAGAACCCACATATTGGGAGAAAAAAAAAATTGGCAAAGATATATCTGACAAAGGACTTATCTCTGAAATACACAGAAAACTTCAACACCTCAACATCAAAAAGACAAACAATCCAATTCAAAAATGAGCAAAGGACAAGAACAGACTCTTCACCAAAGAAGATACTCAAGCAGCCAAGAAACACATGAGGAAATGTTTGTGATCATTAGCCATTAGAGAGAGGCAAATGAAAACAACAATGAGTTATCATTTCACCCCAGTAATAATAGCAAAGTTCAACAGGACAGAAAACAACAAATGCTAGCAAAGGTGTAGAGAGATTAGAACTTTCATATACTGCTGATGGGACTGTAAAATGGTACAACCACTGAGTGAAGTGGTATAGCGCTTCCTTAAAAAGTTGGAAATTGAAATACTATTTGATCCAGCAATCCCACCATGAGGAATATATCCTAAAGAGGTGAGATCCAGGACACGAATGAATATATGCACACCCATGTTCAATACAGCACTATTCACAATAGTAATGAGATGGAAACAACCTAAGTGGTCATCAACAGATGAATGGATAAGCAAACTACAGTATGTACACACAACGGAATTCTATGCAACATTAAAGAATAATGAAGAATCTCTCAATCACCTCATAATGTAGATGAACTTGGAGAACATTATACTGAGTGAAGAAGTCAATCACAGAAGGACAAATATTGCATGAGTCTGTTATCTGACAAAGGATTTATGAAAGATTTACACAGGGAAGGAAAGTGCCTTTGTTGGTTACCAGGGATGGGAGGGGAGATGAGGGGAAATTACTTGCTAGATAAGACACAGATGTCGATTAGGGTGATTAGAAAGGCAATATAATAAAAGTGTGTTACCAGCATACTATTATTAAGGAAAAGGAACACATGGAGAAGTGCACAAAAGGTATAGCAATAAAGGTAAATACTATTACATGCAAAATACTGTATTATCAGTAATAAAAAAAAAAAAATACTCACTGCCACCAAGTCGATTCTAATAGCAACTCCCTTTGGGTTTCTGAGGTGGTAAATTTTTATGGAAGTAGATTGCCCAGTCTTCCTTCTGCAGAGTGGCTGGTGGGTTTGAACTGCCAACCTTCTGTTTAGCAGTCAAATGCCTTAGGCACTGAGCCACCAGAGCTCCTATTTATAAGTGAATAATACATAGGGAGATGGACAGAAGATCAGGTACAGGTAAACTAACAGGAATATACTTGTGATAGTCGGAGCTGTGTGTCAACTTGGCTGGATCACAATTCTGTGTGGTTTAAGCAGTTGTGATGTGGGTTATTCCCATGATGGGATTGGATGTATAAGTTTTGAGCAGCCAATCCATTGAAAGGGAGTTTCCCTAGGGGTGTGTCCTGCTTCCAATATATTTATGGACATCCTGGAAAAATGAGACACTCTTCTGTGGATTGGGATCCTGTTGTGCTGCCTACACCTGTCCATGAGCGAACAATCCACCATTCAGCCTGGTGATCTTGGATTCGTCATTTGTTGGAGTCAACAGCCGGTACACTGCATGTCAGCTCTGAGCTCGTCAGCCCCTGCAAGTGCGTGAGTCAGAAGAAAAACCTCCAGCTTGATGTTTCATCCAAGAACTCGGGACTTCCCAGCTTCTATAAGTATGTGAGCCATTTTCCTAAGATAAATTTATATATATATATATATATATATATATATATATATATATATATATAT